>NC_047526.1:12096914-12446914 GCF_902827115.2 Pseudochaenichthys georgianus
GTGTCAACGAGCTCCTTGAACCACCTTAATTACCAACACATGAAACTCACAGCACCACTTTCTTATGTCACCAAGGGATTAAAACTATATTAAATTGTGATGTAGTCTGGTTTCAATACGGATACCTTTTTCTGTCTGACCATAGACTCGAGTCATAAAACGATTTTGCTGGCAATATCCATCATGCATAATAAGTTGCACATCAAACAATTGCATGTGTAAGTACAAAGAAAATGCAATCCTTTACTTTGTGGTCTCTCCCTGGACGATGTACAGAAAAAAAATCTTGACAAAGGAAAGAACATGAATAGCTTCGGGGAAAGAACTCAAAGTATGTGTGATCACATCATGAAAAGGTTTTTTCGACACATCTGCCAGCAGTGTGCATGAATCAGGGGCTTCTCTGAACAAGCACATCAACAAACTCTACATAGAGACATAAGGATATTTTATATTTTCATTATAATAACAGAAGTAATAATTATAAATTATATTTTTATAGTGCATTTCAAGGGCTCAAAGTTGCTTTACAATATAAAGGGAGGGTTGGGGTAGAGGGTTTAGGACAAAGAAAGACAATCAACGGGCATTGATTGAGGCGGGGGTATGAGGAGACAGAGAAGAAGAGATGAGTTTAAGGTGGGACTTGAGTGTGAGGGACTCGGAATCGCGGAGATCTTGGGGGAGGGAATTCTGGAGCTTGGGAACAGGAGCTCTATCTCTGAAGCTGCCTAGTTTGAACTTGGGGTTATAAGTAATCAAACCACCTTAGAATTCAATTAATACCCACTTTGAATGGCTTTACAATGGAGAAGAAATGGCGATGTTCTGCTTTTGTCCGATTTTAAATGAATCAATTACTAATTTTTCAAGAAGTCGCTTCTTGTCTTACGTGTGGGCTCGGCACATGTTCAGGAACATTATGGTTCCTACTACCACGCTAGTCTTTTGGTCTTGCCAGCAGTTCTTCACATTGTAATATTGTCGGCTCTGGAGGTTAGAAAACCCCTCTGTATTTTCAGCTAGTAGGCGATCTAAATTAGTGATAAGGGAGATGGAGAAAAAAAAGATATATTGGGGTGAAATGTACTCATTTTGTTTGCTCTGGCATATTCTCGCTTGCCTCAATCATTACAGGGCTGAATCATCTGATAGGTCAGTGAGGCTTCTCTCCAACCCCTGGGAATGAGCCTTTACCAATAAAAGGACAAATTCCCTGCGGTATGGGTCGAGAGGTCATGGTGTTGGTGTGGCATTACATTACCTGAAATGGCTATATAACCTCCATAAAGTTGAGCAGCAAGGACACTTCCCTTCATGCGGTTCACTGTAACCGCTTGGAAGCAATTCAGATGAACAATATTGCCTTTGATAGAGACAGATATTGCCAGAGGGGAAAAACTCAATGTGGATTCCATAGTAATAGGCAATCTCTCCACTTCCTATTTCCAGTCTATGAAATGCAAGGACCGCCGTAGTCCACTCGTTTTTAAAATAGGAATTCTATAAGTATGTTTATTGTATGCATTTGAGAGATGTACTTGTAGGCTGTCAGAAAACTTTTTAAGTTAAAAATAACTTTCTGATTGCAATTGGATAGAAAAACTACAGTAGAATAGGACATTTGTTTTAGGATTGACACTATAAATTGTGCTTTACAGATAAACTAGGAGAAAAAGGAACTGGCTTTGATTGTAGGGATTAAAGGCGTTACACATATTTGATGTATTTTTTTTATATATTTTTTGTTTCCCAACCCTGCCTATGATGTTCATTTTCTTAACAGCTTTATATATATATAAGATTGTATTTGATAGGTTAAAAAATAAATAACAGTTTGAACAAAAAATGCTGGAAAAATCTGTGGTAAAACCCAGAGTAATAATAGCAGGAAACATTAAAGGTCCCATGTCATGGCCATTTCTACTGATCATGATTCCATTGTTGAGGTATATTAGAATAGATTTATATAGCATGTGTACTCACTCTCTGTCCTAAACGGCTTGTTGGAGCTCCTGTCCCCCCTCCCTATGAGCCCACTGTGCTCTGATTGGTCAGCTCTCTGTTCTGATGAGTCCACCACCGTTACAGCGGAACATCAGTGATTATGTGTTACAATGGCGTTTGATAGCAACCAGAAAATGACACGAGTAATGACAAACAGATGAGAATGCTGCGTGGGGTCTGGGTGCTGTTTTGGCGGGACGTTGCGGGGCTCGCTGCTGTGAGGAGCGGACAGTGTGCGCTGGGTTACTGGTGTCATTTCCTGCTTGCTGCGAGACAGCGAGACATCGCGAATGGACGCGGGAAGGTGGGGGTGCTGAGGGGGCTGCAGCACCCCCACCTGCGAGGCTCCACTAGCACCCGCACTTTGTTTGAAAGAGGATATATTCCACATTTCCGTAGCAACGCCATAATATGTTGGACCCAATAGACAAATAATAAACTGTTTCCATGTTGCAGGCAGAGGTGAGGAGCAGGTAACCAATCAAAAGTCAATTTAGAGAATCATACCACAATATGCACTGAGGTACAGCTGCAATATTTTCTTGCAGTTGGTCTTATCAATCATAGAGATAATGATAAATGTGCATACAGTCAGAGAAATAAAAGGGACAGAGGGTAAAGGTGTAGAACTCTTTCTCAATTCAATTTGAGGAATTGTCAACCCTGCGGACACCGGTGCTATTATTTATTCATTCGGCCCACTGGGGATTCTTTGCCAAACACAAAGTGGGTTCTTTCTGGAGCCACTGCAGTAGATAGCTGCATCTGCTGCATAACTGTGGAGTAAAAAAAACAATGTAAATAAATTATAAGGCCTAAATTCACACACAGGACCCCATGTGTAATGTCTGCTTGGAGTTTTTTATTACTACTTAGAATAATCTGCTGCAAACCGTGGAGCTATTTCCATGGCCCTGAGACGAACTCTGTTACAGAGCAATTTATTTTAGTAAAGTCTACATTGCCAAGAGCGGCAGTGAGATCCTCAAATGGGACCTGCTGCTCATGAAAGGTCCTTGGTAAATCTAGGGAGAGTAGTTTGTGTGCTGTCAAGGGCTGTGAGAGAATGTAAGACTTCGCAACATTGATTTACACTTGCAAACCATATATCAAATCCTTTCAAAAACCTTGAATAACGTAACAGCTGGAAGACAGGCTTTTATTTTGCAGGAGACAAGTGAGCAAGACTCGCTGGAGTGTCTTTAAGTGGCAGGGCTTTTGTTCTTCAAAGCAAGAGTACCATCAAGAACAGTCAAAGGGCAATTCAAATGATCAAAACTCTCTTCAGTATTGACCAGGACCACGTGAGTAGTGTTGGAAGTGCTCGTCAAAGAGGCCTCTGAGAATTTGCAAGAGGCGGCGGTTAAGTATGTGCGAGCAGAGAAAGGGCACCAAGGTTGGGAAAGAGCAAGGAGTCAGTTCACAACAATGACTAAAGCCCAGCGTTTATGTGAATATGAGACGGGTGAAAACAAACAAGTTCAAGTCCCATTTAATTGGCTTGATCGAGAACACACTGAATTCAATAACTGACTCAATAAGATTTATGAAAATGGATGTCAAAGTCCATGATTGTCATTTGTAATTTCATTATGACTCAACACAATTCAAACAAAGCAGCAGATTTTTCGATTTGTAGGTCTATACAAAACAGGATTTAGTTTTAAGGGCGCCCTATGATGCTTATGTTCAGGTTCATATCTGTATTTTGTGCCTCTACTGTGACATGTTTACATTTTTTCATGTTCAAAAAGTGCTTGATTATTTTCATACTGCCTGTCTGAAACCAGAGCAGTCTGCTCTGATTGGTTCGCTGGTCAGTGATGTCCCTTCCCTTAGGCACATCCCTATCAATACAATTACAATGGTTTGACTCATTAAAAGCTAATGTACTTGCAAGACTCTTGCTTTTTTAAAGTTTAAAGCGTTAGCTTAATAAAATGTTATGTAATTTAATGTATGGGTGGTCTTACACATGTAAATCACACCAGAACCGCTGATTGGTCCAATTGGATCAAACATAATTGGCCTCTAACTATTTGTATGATAATGAAATGCCTTCATTTGGTTTTCCTAATGGTGAGGATTTAAAATTGCTTGTTTTGTTCAACCAACAGTCTGAAACATAAATATATTTTTGCATAATTACCGTCCTATAAAACAGACAGAAGGAAATGTCCTCACATTGTGAAGCCGTAACCAAAAATGAAATTGGCATCAGGCTTGCTAAATGACTTTACTGATTGTCTTATAGTTCCAGCTTGTATTGGTGTAATTGCACAGAACACCAATTGTTACACTCCTCGTAAAGAGACTCAAAACTTGAACCCGCTATGCAAGAACACTTGGGACGGAGACTTAGGTGAAGTGTCAAAAAGACTGGATTTATTTAAGTCCTCAAAAAACAGGCAGGAGACAAAGTAAACTCTCAACAGAGTGGGAAGAACGTGGAGCAGGGCTGAGACGGAGGTTGGGCTGGACGTGGCAGGCAGGACGGAATGGAATATGGAGTTTCTGGAACAGGCACAAAACAGAACAGGATTAGTATATGAAAAAATCCAACTGGAAGAGTATACAAAAGAACTAGCAATTCTAGTCAGCCGGAACTGGAGTTTACCACTGTGAGTATACGAAGAACTGGCGAAGTCTGATGATCGAGCCGGAGTTTTAAGCAGCAGCAGGTGAGTAGTGGTAATCAGTGATGATGAGAAACAGGAGCGGAGGTGAGTTGGCGGGAAACGGAAAGTAGGTCAACCACCCCCAGCCAGGAAGACAGACAAACAGAAAAAAGGAGAAGGAGATACTGCAATTCCTCACACCAATACTTAAGAATCCTTTAAAATCCTGTGTCAGCCCTATAAACATGTTCTATAAATGTGTTTCTAAAACTGTTACGTATATTAGGAATCCTTATCAGCACAGGAAGTGAAATAAACCCCCCCTCCCTCCCTCCCTCCCACCACCATGTTCTTATCATTCTGAGCACTGCCGGTGCCATTTACATCAGTGCACGAGCTGCTGAATAGTGGTTGTTTACTTCATTGTCATATGTGTCAATTGTATCTAAAAGGACCACCTGCTATCTGGAGAAGCGGTGGAAAGCCTTCCAGGGTGCGCCTCAAAATTGCCACTGGGGGGCTGGTAAATAACAGCATGCTATTTCACAGGCTTACAGCGACGCAAATGTAATAAATCACTGTGTTGTTTCCTCTTTTCATTAAAATGTCAGAGCTAATTTAGGACTTTTTGGGTGAGAGACTGAGGAGGTGAACGTCTGAATGAGGATGGGGAGGGTGACAAGATGGGAGGGGGTAAGTATTTAGCTCGGTTGCTATGGTGTACCATTGTGTGGCCGACAGTGAACACAAGTTAAACACACACACACACACACACACACACACACACACACACACACACACACACACACACACACACACACACACACACACACACACACACACACACACACACACACACACACACACACACACACACACACACACACACACACACACACACACACACACACACACACACACACACACACACACTTACCACCCCTTGCTCACACACATACAGGTTTTCATATAAATAATGTATCAAAAGGTATTCGCCTCAGGCAGCTGATGCCACTATAATTCATCTCTGATGACATGAGCCGCAAAGCAATTTACACTCATCAGTGATGTGTGTGTTGTATTAATATGATTAAGTGTGTGAGAGTTTGTTTATTAGTGCCTTGAGGTTTCAAAATATCGGAGAGAAAATGAAACTGCCATCAAACATGGGGCTAACAGCAAATTAAGGAACGTGTTGTTAATGACACTTAGGGAGAGGAGTTACTGCATGTGGTGAGGCAGGGTATTGACCTATTGCTTCAGACATTTTCACAAAGAAAGATTATATTTCAAAAAATGTGACCAAGAAAGAAGAAGTTGATATTTACATTTTAAGATGATGTCATCATACAAGGGCAACTTCCTCGAATAAAGCAGTTCTGAGGAAACAAAGCTACCTGATCTCCTCCAGCAGGTAATTCCACAGTTATTGGGCTTTTACTCACATCTTGTTTTTTCACCTACAATAAGAATTATTAACAGATCTCTGTTGGAGAATCTCAGGCTGCAATGGGTTACTAAGTGAAATGATCTGGGGCAGACCCCAAATGTGCTATAAAAAGTAGCTGTAATTTAGAGAGGCTAAAATCAGTGTTACAGTATGTGGACTCATGAACTTAATTGTATTGGATTCGACATACAATACAGCATGTTAAAGTAGACTAAGCTGGATTTTAAGCAAGCGTGGATGGCATGATGGTTTCTAGATTCTAAGCAGACAAAAAAAGATAGAGATTTTCGAAGATACTGTATCCCATAAGAGTTTGTTGTGTGTCGACAAATTGAACTTGAAATAAACTCAATTTTCTTTTGATTTGTCTGTTGTAAAAGTTTAGAGTGTCAGAATGTTAAGACGATATGGGTTGAGAAAATCTGTCTAATATTACCTTTGGTGCTCTTCGGTGAGCAAATTCTCATAATATCTATGCAATTGAATGTAAAAGTGTGTAAATGATATGTTAAAAAAATGTTTGATTTGAATAATATTGACTTTACATACATGGACACCACAGTGTTTGGAACAAGCTATGTCATTTGGCGTTTGAAAATGACTAGTTACAATTGGGAAACCTCAGTTAAGCTTAGAAGACATTCCTAGAAGGTAATTTCTCCATCTGCTACTTCTCTCCGTGTACATGCCAGGCAAGTAAATAATACAGAGATGGCATATGTTTCATATGCACACTTGTCATACTGTAATGCGCTACATGCTCTTAGTGTACACCACAGAGAATAGTTTTCCTCTTCAGATAAATCATTATGCAAGAACATATTACCCACCATGCACTGCTATATCATTACTAGGCAATGGACAACTTAAAAACCCAGAGAGGAGGCAATTACCTGAACATTTGTTTAGTTAAATAAAAAAACAGCATCAGGACTACATTTTGCTCTCAAGGAGAAAAAAGGACGCTCTGATAAGAGGTAATTTAAGCATGTCATTTAATATGTCCTCTTATGTCACGTGTTTGCATGATACCAAATCTGCTTTTATTTTTTTCACAAATTAAAGTCCCTCAGGGATTCTCCTAAAAAGATAGCTTCTCATGGAGGGATTAACAGAAAGACCTCTTCAGCTGAGGTCGCAGATAAATGGGAGCATTGAGTGAAGTGACCCTGTCATTCCTGAAGTTACTACCAACTAAATAATAGAGTCATTTTAATTTTGAATGAAGAAGGCTGACTTATAGGTTTGTTGCTAGCCATATATGGTTTAGGGACACTTACATTGGAGATGAACATACAGTAGTCTTACATAGATGGTATACTGTGAAGATTGGTGTAATCCTAAAAGGTGATAAGTATATTGAAAAAAAGATAAAATACCGTCTTAAACGCAAAACAGTTTTGAATTAAAAAAAACAAAACAAAGATAGGATGTGTGTATGACCTGGAACCAAAAGCCTTTATTGTGAGCATAAGCAGATGTCTGGCTACTGTAATTGTTTCCAATTACAAGGCATTAATGGTCAATACATCCATTACATTTTTGATTAGAATAAACCAACAACAGCTATTTGTCCAGTGTTATTTATTAGCATGTTGCCTGGTAACAGTGTTGGTTATAGTATTTGGACTGGTAAAAGTAAAGAACATTGCTTAAAGAGATGCCAGATGATTTGTAACACAAAATGATATAATACCAGCTGTTTTTTGCTCTTCTTTCAGTGAAGGAATCATTTCCAAATCTGATATAACAGAGGCTATCTAAGCTAGCCTCTTTAGGCGCCGCCATTTTTGTTTTAAATTAGCTAGATCTCATTGTGTCGTCTCAAACACCTAAACCATCAGAGTTAAACCAGTCTTTAGAAAATGCATTAGCATGAAAGGTAAAATAATGATAAGTTATCATACAGTAAGATAGAAAGAGGATGTGCAAGTGTGGTAAACAGATAGTTCTTCCTAAACGAGTGGGAAGTATCCTAAAGAATATGTGAGGGTGCGGGGTACATGTTAATGTTTGCATGGTTAAAGCAAAGAGATATAGTTTATAACTTGACAGAACCGTACATGTAGTCAAGGAAGAGGAATCAATTTGGAGCTCAACAATGAATCCATAAGCCATCGGAAAAAGACACTTCCCTGAAGAAATTAGAATAAGTGAACAATAACAAGTTCCTTATCTTAACAGCCTGTGGGAAGAAACTGTAAAGAATAATGAAAAGGGAGATAATATAATTAAGCGAGAATGAGATTCATACACAAGACACACACAAGACACACACACACACACACACACACACACACACACACACACACACACACACACACACACACACACACACACACACACACACACACACACACACACACACACACACACACACACACACACACACACACACACACACACACACACACACACACACACACACACACACACACACACACACACACACACACGATATTTAGAGGTCAGCACACAGTGTGAAAGAAGCAGAAAGATATGAGGGAAGTGAATATAAATGGAAGGGATATAGATGGGGAAAAAGACCATGACCAGGAAAGATGCAGACAGATTGCATAAAAATGAACAAAGGAAATAGTGGAAAATAGGTGTGAGAGACATAAGGTGGGTGGAGAGCGATTTGGAAAGCTTCCCAGCTAAATACAGTTTGATAATCAATAACTTTGATTTAGTGTTATTGTGTAGTTCAGCCAGCTTGGCAATTCGATCCAATGGGCTTTTGGCAAACAATCCGCAACACAGACATTGGGGATAATTACACGTAAGTATCCGTTGGCTGGCAGGGCGTTAAGTAAAAAATGCTGACACAAGTAAAGTATTCCCACGTGGAGTGAAAAAATAAACCCAAATAATTTTAGTTATTCTTGGATGACAGTTTGAGGTTCAGAGAAAACAGTTTTGGCACTGCAAAGATGGACATTTATCGCTTTACCTTACCTTCCGGAAAAGCTAATTTAAGCGTTGATGTACAAGTTTGAGGCTCGATACAAATTCTCTCACACGCATAGTGCAATCAAGCTGAAAAACAAGGACGTTCGAATGTAAAAAGACAGCGAAGCAGACGGATATTGATGGGAACACATATAAATACATATACATACAAACATATAAATGTACGCACACTTGTACACACTGCCAAAGACAAACAAAAGTGTTTACGTTGTAGTTTATGATGTTCTGAAGCACCTCAGAGTGTGTTTTCCCTGACAGGAGAGGTGTTGAGCCCCCCTATTGTTAAGTTTAGTAGTATAAGAACACACTCCAAGGGACTCAAGGCCTACTTTCATAACCCACTTCAAAAGCCAGCAGTACACACAATATCCCCTCTCAGAACAATGTTGCACCCCGCCAACTTTTCCTTTTTCTCACCCTTGGCATCCTTTCTCACCTTTTCACTTGCGTCACATAGCATTACTAGTCTTGATATTCGCTCCCTGCATTCCCCATTGTTTATTTCTTCTCCCCTTTACTTCAGAAATAGAGAGCTATTACCTTGTGCTGTCGAGAGCGCTGGCAAACAAAACAAAACAGTAAGGAAACAATGTCGATACCTAGTTGTCCTCTTGTGTGGTCGTAAATAATAACAAAACTAAAGTGCCTTGTTTCATACTGTTTTCATAAGAGCTCAAAGCCCATTAAACACCCTGCTTACTTGATTGCTTGAGAGACAGACCCTGTGCTCTGATATTTCAGTTAATTGGACTCATTTGCATGGTGTTTGGTTGCAGTCTGTTTATCCTCAGTCAAGTGGAACAATGAGTTCTTGAACTCTAATTGTCTCCTAAACCCCGTGCTGCAACTTCAGAGTTATCTAAGCACAAAGTGCAGCCCATTATTCTACATTTAAACTAGAACATTTACGAGTGATGTGTAGCCTACCAAGAAGTCCGTGGAAGAGTTTTAGTCGGAAGTGTAAGTTCATAATTGACTGTTAGTTAAGCTTCCCCCGACCTTATTACTGTTGCAAAGCTTGTCAGTCTTTTCGTTCTCTCACAGCACTGTTTACAATAATGTGAGTGGCAGATATACCGCTCAAAATACATTTTGTAAACAATAGGTGTTTGATTGCAGACGAAGTATGCAGAAGCAAGGTTGACACTTCCAGACAGCAGCTGAATATTCTGCAGCATGAATGACGATCGTAATTGGAAGGATTTATTAGCTGTAGCTAGCTTTCTAATTAAAAGAGGGGGGATCTATTTGCCGAAGAATAATATAATTTTGATTAAAATGTTTTAATTAGTGTATAATCACGGTAAATTATCAATTGTTGTGTTTTCGTAGCTTAGAATGTTAGCTTCATACCAACATTGAAAGAACCAACATGTTTCTACATTAGCCTCGAACGGACAAAACAAACACTGTCTCTGAGGAGGGGGTTATGTTTTTACATTACATTAGGGTGGGCCATCTTCAACCTCACTGCTCGAAATATAGTATTGTAGAATTCGCTAATTTATCGAAACGTGTGTGTCTGGATGTGTGTTTTTGTGTCAGTTGTCGATATGCTACAGTCTTAATAAAGGTTTTTTACAGATCTTTAAATTCCAGGAAACTCAGAGCCATTAAAGCAAAGTCTGTAGGGCAAAATGTGTCAATGTACCCACCTGAATATAAGTCTTTTTAAAGAATGAAGGTAAGACATTCCTTCAGTCTCACAGCCTTAGTGAGGTGGCTAACCTGATCAGAGAGCCAGCAGGGACCCGGAGGCAGGGTGCTTTAGTGATGGATCACAGGGAGGGGTGAGGGGGGGCGGAGAGAGAGAGAGAGACGGCCGAGGGGGCCCGATATTGTTGTGATGGTCTGAAACAGCAGATCTGAGGGAGCGATGTTGGGAAACTAGACTGTCTGTGTCCTAATGGGATCCTAAATCTGCACTATCTCGGAGCCTTCATGTCCCTGCAGCGGTCTTGATAGCAACACAACAGCGGATCAATCGATGGTGGTGCCTCGCCCCGCTTTCCTTTGCTTTTTCCTCCAGAATGTCTCAAAGTAGTGTTCAAACCACAGTTCTGTTTTGACTGTTTGTAAAGTTCAGAGCAATGCAATGTCAATGCAAGTCTTTGTGCAGTGTATCAAATTGTCTTTCTTCATACATGCCCAATACAAAATTGGAAAGACTGGTAACGATGCAAGAGCAGCAAATATAAAACAGAATTTGTAATACTCATTCAAAAGCAGTTTTCTTTTAGATTGGTTTCATGCTAGCAAAACATTTGGATTGGGCTTAATCTCATCCTAAGAACAAAGCATGATGGAATGAAATATTAAAGGAATGTTAAATGAGAACTGATGGGGTTTTAAAGGTGGGGTAGGTAAGTTTGAGAAACCGGCTCGAAATACACTTTGTTATATTCCATGGCAACCCTGTCTCCTAAAAATTACGTTCCCACAGACCTAAACTGCATTCTCAATTACGTTTAGTCCGAAACGTATTTTCTCCCACGTTACGTTCGTTATGAAGGTATCTCAAATACGTTTATTTTCTACATATCTTTGCCATTTATTGTCTTGCTTATAATAATGATAATAGTCATTTATAAATATAATTTTAGAGCACACATTTGAAATCAGTAGGCGAGGCTGTAATTTCGCCAGCTGTTACTCTTAACATGCCAAAAAGCTGCTGTGTCGTTTATTGCACCTCAAACATTAAAACAAATCCAGAGTTACGTGTTTCTGTACTTCCTCTAAGAAGAAAGGACAGTAAGATCTCTGTGGCTTCAGGCTTGATCGCCGTTCAAATGACAGCGTTGGTTTCCCCCAAAGTGGGCGGGGCTGTAAAGTGACGTAGATTTTACTCTCATCTATTATTCAAAACCATTCTATTTATTCTAACGTAAATTACATGTCAGTATTTTATCTTTTTATTTATTTGTTTTTATTTTAAATCGTATAATGTCGGACTTTTTTTTCCATCTGTGAGGAAAATAAATGGGGCTCAGAGCCTCAAAATACTGAAATCTGTAATTTTTTTAATCTTTTTTTCCTTCTAATTTGTTATTATTTTCTAAATAATACACTGTTATTTACTGAACAATAACACACAATTATCCGTTTAATTCTATAATCTTGGGCTTTTTTGCATGCTTTTTAGCCGTAAATAAAGTCACCGGAAACAGACGTAGGCCTATAAAGGACATTTCGAGCGATACACACCACAAACCCACTGAACAGATTACCCAAGATCCTCAGCTTGAAGCTCGTTGATTGGATGTTTTAGCCGCAATGCATGTTGAGATATGATGTTAATGCGATATGATATCCGAAAACATTTAAAAAATATATAATAATACTTTATTCCGAGTGTTCTTGCTTTTCTCTTTGGAAGTCATCACATAACGGCATTGTAATAGACGGTTCGGCTGCATTAAATATTACACATCTGCCGTAGTTCTTTATTTATAGAGCCCCGATGAGAAGACTTCTGGACAAACTTGAAGAACTGCATCTTGCATTTCTTTTCACAAAATACGTCTCCTTGCAGTGTCAAAAGTAATTCGGCTGACTTTTATATTTGATCCAATTGGTAGATAGGTTATATTTACACCATAACGGTGCACAGCTGATAGAAAAGGATTTATAGTTTTTAAAGATATTACTGATTTTCTTTGAATTAAAGAATGTAAATACTGAGTTGAGAGAATAGTCAGGGGATTTGGGTGATGGGAGACACATCTATGGAATCACAATTTCAATAGCTTACCATTAAATGACGGATATGCCTTTCTGTCTGTGATGTTTTACAAATCAGATATTAATGTGTAGAAGTAAAACATGAGAAATAGTATAGCAATATCCTGTAAAATTATGTAAAAACTAGGGCTGTCAGTCGATTAAAATATTTAATCGCGATTAATCGCATGATTGTCCATAGTTAATCGCGATTAATCGCAAATTAATCGCACATTATTTTTCTGTTCTAAATGTACCTTAGAGGAATATTTTTCAAGTTTGTAATACTCTTATCAACATATGAGTGGACACATATGCTTTATGCTAATGTTTATTATCATTTGAACAATGACAAATATTCTCATGAATATTAAACACAACAACCTCTGAACATTACAAATATCCGCCTCAATTCAACCTGGAACCTCTCATACAATACAAATTGTGTGTGTGTGTGTGTGTGTGTGTGTGTGTGTGTGTGTGTGTGTGTGTGTGTGTGTGTGTGTGTGTGTGTGTGTGTGTGTGTGTGTGTGTGTGATCGTTGGAGCTATGTGCAACTCAAGGCATATGCTCGAACGGGAGCTGCCTGGACGCTGGAATCATGTTGCTGCAATCATGAGTGTGCTGACTTCTCCTACAATGTCCCGCTGTCTGCTTCCTGCATCAAGTCAAGTGCTCGGTGCAGTTGTGGCGAAATGTCGCTCCTCTGTTTTCATTTAAACAGCTCCTTATATCCGTTAGCGCAGCTAGCTAGCACCAGATGCTAACAACAACAACAATGCACGTAAGGTCTCTCTCTCGCTCTATTAACACTTCAATAGAGTGCTCCCGGTCCTCCCGATGGCCAGTCGGTGCCTGCCGGTGAGCGTGGAAGTGTGGTCTGCCACAAGCAGGCGGCAGGAGCGGGGCTGTCAGCAGATGGTATTTTAAACTCGATGCGCTCTGAAACTACGGGGCGGCCGAGGAAAAAAAATACACATGCGTTAATCGCGTTAAAATAATTAGTGGCGTTAATTTTTTTTTGCGTTAACGCGTTATTAACGCGTTAACTTGACAGCCCTAGTAAAAACATGAATAAAACTACACATCTTCAGATGTTATACATACATAAGTGTCACGATTTTCATGTTATGTCACGTTTGTAGTTTTGTCTGTGTTGGTATTTTTCTTGTCTTTGGGTTTCCTGTTTTATTGTGTAAAGTGTTCACCCCCGTTTCCTGCCTGTCTGCTTTCTGTCTGTTTCCCTCCCTGATTACCCGATTGTGTTCACCTGTTGTCCTTGTGTTTCTCCTCCCCTGCCCAGCTGTGTCTTGTTCTGTGATTACCCTTCTGTGTATTTAGTCTAGTCTTCCCCTGTGTTCCATGTCGGTTCATTGTTTCCCCTCCATGTCATTCCACGGTCTGTGTTCCTTGTGCTGCTCGTTGGTGTTGGATATTTTGGATTCTGCCTTGTTTTGCCACAGCTTTATATATTTTAATAAAGCTCGCTTTTCGTTATTCTGCATTTGAGTCCTACCTGCTTCACCCATTCGTAACAGAATGAACCGACCAAATTTGGACTCAGCAGATTTCAATGTTTTGGCCCCACAGGCGGAATGTCTTGGGTATTCTCTGGAGTACATTTTTTACACCTGGAAGAACGCCTCATCTAGACGGGGTAAAGAGGCTGCTTTGAAGGAGGCCCGCCGGGAGGTTGCTCGCAAGCCCTGGCTCAGGAGCTTGTTGCCGGAGTGGCTACAAACCTTTTCAAGTAGCCCTGAAGAATTGGCACAACTTCTAACCCTTTCCTGGGATCCAACTATTGTCCTGTTGAAGGTCCACAGAGTCTCCAAGAAGCCTCTAGGAGATGCAGGGCCAGGATTCCAGCCCGTGCTCCAACAGCCATGATCCCAGCTTCAGTTCCGGTTTCCAGAGCCATGGATCCATGCACGAGTACCGGCCCGCAGAGCTATGTTTCCTTGCTCGATTACCTGGCCCACACAGCCATGGTCCAGGCCTCTGTTCCGGTTCCAGCGGCTCCAGTTCCAACCTCAGACCTTTTCTCAGGAACCCGTCTGGCGTTTGGAGGTCCACGGAGCCTCCAAAAGGTCTCTGGAAGATGCAAGGCCAGGATTCCAGCCCGTACTCCAGCGGCTCCGGCTCTAGTGCCGGTCCCAGCAGCCATGGTTCCGGCCCCAGCAGCCATGGTTCCGGCCCCAGTCCTGGTCCCAGCTGCCATAGTCCCTTCTCTAGTCCCTTCTCTAGTCCCTACTCAATTCCTTTCTCAAGTCCCTCCTCTAGTCACTTCCCTAGTCCCTTCTCCAGTCCCCCTTTTAGTCACCCCTCTAGTCCCTTCCCAAGTCCCTTCTCTAGTCCCTTCCCAAGTCCCTTCTCGAGTCCCATCTCCAGTTCCCTCTCGAGTCCCCTCTCCAGTCACCTCTCGAGTTCCATCTCTAGTTCCTACTCAAGTCCCGCCTCTAGTCAATTCTCTAGTCCCTCCTCTAGTCACTTCTCCAGTCCCCTCTCGAGTTCCCTCTCAAGGTCCCTCCTCTAGTCCCTCCTTTAGTCCCCTCTCTAGTCCCTCCTCGAGTCCCCTCTCTAGTTCCCCTCTCGAGTTTCCTCCTCTAGTTCCTCCTCTAGTCCCTCCTCTAGTCCCCTCTGGAGTTCCGTCTCTAGTTCCCCTCTCGAGTCACGTCTCAAATCCCTACCCAATGTCCTGGTCCGTTGGAGGTTCCGCTGGGGGTCCTGCCAACTCCATGTCCTGTCCCGTTGGAGGCCCCGTCGACTACTCCTCTGCCGGGGGTCCTACCAATCGTATGTCTGTCCCGTTGGAGGTCCCGCCGTCTACTCTCCTGCCGGGGGTCCTGCCAGCTTCTTGTCCTGTCTCGTTGGAGGTCCCGCCGTCTACTCTCCTGCCGGGGGTCCTGCCAATCCTATGTCCTGTGCCGTTGGAGGCCCCGTCGACTACTCTCCTGCTGGGGGTCCTGCCAACCCTTTGTCCCGTCCCGTTGGAGGTCCCACCGTCTGCTCTCCTGCCGGGGGTCCTGCCAGCTCCTTGTCCCATCTCGTTGGAGGTCCCGCCGACTACTCTCCTGCCGGGGGTCCTGCCAACCCTTTGTCCTGTGCCGTTGGAGGCCCCGCCGACTGCTCTTCTGCCGGGGGTCCTGCCAGCTCCTTGTCCTGTCCCGTTGGAGGTCCCGCCGACTACTCTTCTGCCGGGGGTCCTGCCAACCCCATGTCCTGTGCCGTTGGAGGTCCCGCCGACTGCTCTCCTGCTGGGGGTCCTGCCAATCCTATGTCCTGTTCCTCTGGGGGTCCCGCCGACAACTCTTCTGCCGGGGGTCCTGCCAACCCCTTGTCCTGTTCCGTTGGAGGCCCCACCATCACCTGTCTCACCGGGGGTCCTGCCAACTACTGGTCCTCTTCCGTGGGGGAACCTGCCGAAGCCTGTCCCACTGGCTCCGGTTCCTGTTCGGCCGACACCGGGTCCTGCCCGGCCTCCGGAGCTGTCTGGTCTTCGCCCTCAAGCCTGGCCCCCTGAGAGCCGCGGTCTTCTCCCTCGAGCCCGGCCCCATGAGTGCCGCGGTCTTCGTCCTCGGGCCCGGCCCCCTGACTCTTCCTGCCGCTGCTTTTGCCCTCATGCTCGGCCCCTTGAGTTTGCCCGCTGTGGCCTTCGCCCCTTTTTGAACTTTGCCTTGCCCCCAGGCCGTCCACCCGAGACCCCCTCCTTGGTCTCTGCCTTGCCCCCGGGCCTTCCGCCCGAGACCCCATCCTTGGTCTCTGCCTTGCTCCCGGGCCTTCCGCCCGAGACCCCCTCCTTGGTCTCTGCCTTTCCCCCGGGCCGTCCGCCCGAGACCCGTCCTCCAGACCCCCTCCACCCACCCTTTCTTGGCCCTAGTTATGTGTCTTCCCTCCGGTCCCCCTCCACCCACCCTGCTGGACCTTTTTTTGGGACGTCTGGGATCCGTCCCTGTCACGATTCTCATGTTATGTCACGTTTGTAGTTTTGTCTGTGTTGGTGTTTTTCTTGTCTTTGGGTTTCCTGTTTTATTGTGTAAAGTGTTCACCCCCGTTTCCTGCCTGTCTGCTTTCTGTCTGTTTCCCTCCCTGATTACCCGATTGTGTTCACCTGTTGTCCTTGTGTTTCTCCTCCCCTGCCCAGCTGTGTCTTGTTCTGTGATTACCCTTCTGTGTATTTAGTCTTCCCCTGTGTTCCATGTCGGTTCATTGTTTCCCCTCCATGTCATTCCACGGTCTGTGTTCCTTGTGCTGCTCGTTGGTGTTGGATATTTAGGATTCTGCCTTGTTTTGCCACAGCTTTATATATTTTAATAAAGCTCGCTTTTCGTTATTCTGCATTTGAGTCCTACCTGCTTCACCCATTCGTAACACATAAGTGTCCTACACTAATAATACAAAGTTATTATTAGTATGCTGTGTGTACCTTGTGTGCACTGCATACTAATAATACAAAGTTATTATTAGTATGCTGTGTGCACTGCCTAGTGGTTAAAGCACGTTATTGAATTATTTTTGTTGAATAATGTTATTTTTGTTGAATAAGATATTAAGAGTACATACTTTCATAAGGGGAAAGTAGAAGGTCAATGATAGAAATATAAAAAATCAAGAAGATACTGTAAGTGATCTCTACAATAAAACAGTTTACTGCTGGATGTACAAAGATATTAATATGAGGATGTGCAAAACAGACAAACTAATTAACCTTTATTAACACATTAAAGAGTACTTTAGGTTAAGGTCTTCTTTCAAATAAGAAGAAAGCTTTGGGGGTATCTATCTACAGATAAATATTAAGCCTGAGAAAGTACTTAACGTCTAATATATTGCTTTTCTGCAATGTTAACTATGTTGAAGCACTTATTTTAACTGATATTATACGCATTAATTATACTCTTATGTATGTAGATAGTATAAGACATGTGCAGAATTTGACAGTTTAATGGTGGAGATACACACATATTGATAGATGTCTTGTAATGCGCTGTGACCTAAGATTTGCATTCATTGCAAAACTACACTGTGGTTGTGTATGATATTTCAATAAACCTTTGAAAATCTTGAAATCTTGAAAGGGATGTGCAAAATAGCAATTATATACAGTTTTTAATTAACTATTAGTAGAGAATAACGAGTAATGAATATACTTTATAGAGATCTGCAGATAAATGTTTAGTCTTCTCAAGCACCAACAATCAAATATCTCTCCTGGAGTTGGCACTTGACAATCACCTTTCCCTGAATTTTACTCAGGTGTAACTAAAGTCTGCTTTAAGGGTTGTTTATATTTCACATCATTAATCAGAATCTGCAAAGTAACTCAAATAAGTGTAGTGGAGTAAAAATACCAGGTTAACCTCTGAATTGTAGTGGAGTAGAATTACAAAGTAACAATGAGCTGTCATGTGGGTATATATTAATGCTGCCCATTATGGATACAAGCGATTTTAACCCATTTAGTAATTACATGTTTTAAATTTGTACACACCAATGTGTACAATGTGTGTTTCCTATCGCCTAAACCTCCAGGGCTGTACACAGTTTAATACTGTCAACTTCTAATTTTGGGAAAAACGAAAACGTCTTTTAAAACTACAATTCCCAGTAGAGACGTGTCATCGAGAACATGTTGCGAAACACAATAGCCAGCATGTGTAGTTCTCGGGGGGCGTTCAAATCCAGTTTTGAATAGTCTGCCGTGGTTTCGTTCCATTTCTAAGAGCTTGACGCTCGGCATAACCTTGGCGCACTGCCACTCCAACATCCAATCCCAGAGTTTGAAGATTAATCACGGGGTTTGTCAACGGGATTGTAGTCCCAAACGATAGTTGGGGATTATGGGTAGTGTAGGGTCTTCGGCCATCCTAAACTGAATTGACTGGCGTCACAGAGATATTCTGTTCCTGTCCTTTCTTCTTAGAGGAAGTACAGAAACACGTAACTCTGGATTTGTTTTAATGTTTGAGGTGCAATAAACGACACAGCAGCTTTTTGGCATGTTAAAACTATTATTTTCTGCCTCGCTCATGAGAGTAACAGCTGGCGAAATTACAGCCTCACCTACTGATTTCAAATGTGGGCTCTAAAATGATATTTATAAATGACTATTATCATTATTATAAGCAAGACTCTATGTAGAAAATAAACGTATTGAGATACGTTCATAAGAAACGTAACGTTGGAGAAAATATGTTTCTAGAAGATATGTAGAAAATAAACGTATTGAGATACGTTCATAACGAACATAACGTGGGAGAAAATACGTTTCTGGCTAAACGTAATTGAGAATGCAGTTTAGTTCTGTGGGAACGTAATTTTTAGGAGACAGGGTTGTCCATGGAATGCTCTTAACATCCCGATAGCAATGAATATCTTAAGTGCTGTGACAAAAAAATCCATTAAAAAATGTCATCTGTGGAAGCCGTAATACTGTAAAAAGCATGACCAATCATCTGAGCCGGCTAAAGTAACTGGATGGCCTACCTGCCTGTCAGCCTTCCATCTGTGCACAAACTTATCTCTGCCCTCATTGGTCATGTGCGCGTTCGTGTGTGTTGGAGGAGGGGCTCTGTGAGGAAGTGGCAGATTTCTTCCGGGCTGTGTATTTTCAAAATCTAGCGCACTCGAGCTGGTTCCTCCAAAATTACCTACCCTACCTTTAAATATGCAAAAGTTAAAATGTGGGCTGCGGGCAAAGTTATCACAACGCATAACAAATCAATTAAAAAAGGTGACACATTTCAGAAGGAGGAGGTCCTGACACATAATATGAGACAGGGGAATTCATCCACTATGTTGACTGTCTGCAGATGCTGGAAATACAGTTCCCTGGAGCAGCAAGTACTCAGATACATGAGCTGGACGATCAGAACCATTCATTCCGAATGCATACTAGTTCTCCATGTGAAACTACCCAAAACACATCTTAATATTGGGCTATTTCCTATGTGATAGAGCATGAATTAGTGTAGACAATGCTGTAGTGTGTAACTAGAGACCTGGGATTCAGCTTCATCAACCCAATGTATTCTCAGGGTCCAAAGACTCTTTTTTATCCCATTTATTTTATTTAAAAAGGGGGAACATTTTGATAAGTTACACGTGTTAAAAAGAGTGGATATGGCCATGATAGAGTTTCTTATATTTCAGATTTACGATGATATAATCTTATTAGTCCCTCATAATATTCTTATACTGTTTTATCATATTTTCAATGTTATCATCCATGACTCGCTATTTCTCTCATATTGTCTACTAAATTTCATAAAGTCTTCGTAATTTGACTTTTTATTTAAAATGTTGAATGTTTTTATACCGGATTGTACTTGCGAGAGAAACACTTACCTTTCTATTCAGATTGAGTTTAGATTAGCACACAAATTGAGTTTGCCATGCTATTCCTCTTAATGTTGTTTTTTCCAGTAATCGCTTTTAGAAATACCGGACAGTTTGTCCCTGATTTTATTCGTCTTTGAGGAGCATCTAGTGAACCGGACCACCCCCTCTTTTACTGTAGGTGTACACTGACTTGTATCTTTTGGCTTTTTGTCGGACAAGTAGATGGATTTGCCAGAACACATTTATATCCATCAATAGGAAGATAGCTTTCAAATTCATTCCTCCATGAGGTGCTGCTTTGCATATACTCCACTTCTTCCAGATCTGTCACAACTCCCATTATGTGACCCCAAGTCCCTTATTAGAATAAAATTTTCCTACAGTCTCAGAATAACTAAATCCCCATTGGTCTAATATAGATGCCACATCTTTTTTTTCTGTCTTTTGTTAAAAAGGGAGTCTGGGTTTAGAAAAAGTTGGTATATTTCCCGGATGATGCACATACATTTTTTACAATGCATTATGTTGGTGACGTCCCAAGGTGGGAAAAAGTTAAAATACAGAAAGTATTTTAGAAAATGTATTAATGTTGTCTCTAAACATTTTGTGTTTGAGGGTACATTCTGTATTTTGGCCACCAGCTTGTGCGCACAATAGCAATCTGTTCATTTAATGAACAGGAAGTGTTAGGACTAAATGAAATACAAGTAGAAAAAACAGTGTCCGGCTCACATTCTGATTCTTTCGTTGTACTGTTGAGCCCCACTACAGCAATTTTTGGCAGCAAGACAATATATGTTCTCCGGTAGAGGAGCTGGTGGTGGAGTGTTTGAAGACAAAGCATTGTACGTGTAACACAGGCTTGTTGAGCCTAAACTGCAACCATTAATCATCAGCCATGTGGGTGCATGCAGATTAGACATGCACATAGGAACACACACATAGGTGTTAGCAAGACAGCACAATAGCAACAAGCCGTGCTATAAACACGAGCAGAAGGTAAACCCAGAGTCTACGACTTCTCGGTAAAGTAGGAAGACAGCTGCATGTACACGATGGGGTGAGACAATATGATCAGTGCTTTGGCAAGAGAGGGCAGCTTAAAGCTAATGACATGTGATGCCCAGCTGCTGGCTCAAATCTGTTGCAGCCATCTGTTTTGCCTTGCTGGTTTAAAGTGTTCTCACTTCAGCAGGAACAAACACCTTAAAATAAGCTGTGTATAGTGTGAAGTGCTAACGTTAAGGGTTGTAGAGCCTCAAGGTCAGTCTCTTGGGATCCTACAGTTCGCCTTCAGAAGAACTCAGTGACTGGAGGAGATGTGCAGAGCTATGTGCAGGCAAGGCCTAATCGAGGTTTGATAGATGCTGTTTTGCATTCGGAAAAGGTCATGTGTCAATGCTCGGAAATCAATTGATATTTGCAGTGGGCCTTTCCCTTCGGGATGACATTAATTGTTTGACTGGAGTCTCACATGCAAATCATTTTACCATAAGATACATTTAAACATTAGAAGATCTTTAATAACCGAGTTTCTTATTACAATGCTTTAAATAGATACAGTTTGAATCAGCTAATGTGAAAAAATAACAACGAAAAAGGCTGCTTTCCTCACTGTCACCTCAAAGCTGTTTTTCCAACCATGAAGGCTCTCAAGGGAAGTGTTTATGCTTTTATCGGAGCATGAAGGATCGATGTTATAACAAATGTTTTTATATTAAGGAATGATGTCCTCGTTCCATAACTCTGATATTTCATAGCACATAATCAGGTGCATTTCACCCGCATTGGATCCATTCATATGAGACAGCTGCTCTTTGTTACCTATTGGGCTAATATTATTTAACATAACATGCACGTAGAACCGGTTTGGGGCTGTTTATGATCATTCGGGTGAGTTTTATTTTCATTTAAACAGTTAACTCCAAGGAAAACGTAGATACAGCTATGAATCTGCCCCTTAACCGCAACAGTTCTTTGATCTGTTCTGTTTGCCTATTTGTTGATAAAGATGTGTAAATGTACTGAACAATGTTAGCAGCCTTCAATGTAGTACCAAACATATTGCTAAACCATATAATAACAATACAATTCTTTAAACTTGCAAATCTACTCTAAGTTGGGCTTTGGCCACTGAAATGAATATTACAATCCAAAAGAAGATACCCAACCTTTACCTCCTCTCCTACACCCAGACTTTCCAACTTTGCAATTAATGCATGTTTCTTCCGGCATGCACCAGTTTCCCTTTGACGTACTCAAAGGATTTGGAGTTTTTTGTCATGTTGGTTCCAGATCAAAACATAGAGAAGGACCTACGTGAACTGTTCCTCATTGTTGCTCCATGTAACACATATATGAAGTAAAACACTATTCTGCTATAGGCTACGGCTAAACCAAGGGCTGAGCACTATAGGGGGTACGTAACAAGCAGATGTATATTCTGTCTTCCTGGTTGGGCTTCCTGAATTGCCACTTACAGAGGTGTTGACACAAACATAATTTCCACTCATAACTTCAGAGCGGTTGACATTCACTGCTTTCATCCAACTTTTCATGTAAGTCACCGCATGACGTTTAAAATAATTCCCTGAGGCAGGATGTGTTTTAACAGGGATTCAGTTTATTAGAAGAGCCAGAGTTTTTTTCTTGAACATCTGTGCCAGGCAATTTAAGATAAGACTCGCACAGAGGAAGTTAATTAGCTATATGGATCAGGCCTAATGAATACATGAAGTGTATCTCGAGATGTAAGAGCACTAAATGCATCTATTAAATACAACTTTTATTTGAATCCCCGTCTAAAAATGTTCACGTATGCAGTTTTACTTTATAATTACTAAAATTTTCCGGATCTCATTTGTATAGTACAAATCATGGCAGGCTGTGAGCATCCACACAGACTGTAGTTCCATGGTTCACTGAAAATGCACACTGATTTCTTTTATTTATTATTTCTTTTTTCTGTGTGATGGGAAGCAATTTGCTGTAATGCGTGATCAGGGCGTTTTGAAAGAGCCATTTCATCTCGCTGTGCTGGTCCCTTTCTCTGTAGGGGAGCCCGGCTGTTCCTGTTCCTCTATCAACACCAATCACTGAAGCTGAAAGATTCTGCTGCTTCTGAAGCTGAACAACACTTCCTAACCTTCTGCTTTCTCTGCTTTCTCACTATTTATTTTCTCACCGTGGCTTATTCTTACGCCATTTCTCTCTGCGCCTTTCTGTCTCACTCTAACCCACTCTCAGTTTCCTTTGAGTGGAAATGCATGAATGAAGTTCAGAGAGAGGCCAATTAAAGTGCACAGATGTCAGTAAATGAGAAAGATGATGAAAAACAAAAGAAAATTAAGAGTGAAAATTTGGCGCGACTCAACTTCACACTTCTTTCGAACCTAAGTCATTGCAGCAGGTGTGTGCACGTTCAAAGACCAGTTTAGAGGAGAACATTGGTGGCAGCTATTGTTATAATTAGGGTTTCAGTGGGTGAATAAGCGATCATTGTAACCACCCACTCTCTGCCCACAAAGAGGTTTGAGGCAGCATCAGTTCAGGCATTGAGCTCATTTTACCCTGCAACAGCTGTGTCCTTAACATGATAATTATAGTTACCATGGTTTAGCTGTAAAGAAGGAATAATAAGTATTATGGTTTGCCAGATGGACATAGAGTAGGTGTTAGTCTGTCGATACAAATAAACAAAAGAGCTGCATGTACTTCAGACCTGTTGTTCTACATTTGCATAAGCTACAGTGGAAAAGTTCATAAATATTCACTATAGGGTTGTAACCTTAAAGTGTTTAAGATTCCTGCAAAAAAACAGATTCTACCATCTAGAAAACAAAGCATTCGTTTGAGTTGCCTGTTTATAATAATTGTTCTTATTGTCTTCTTTTTTTGATCCCTATTCCATTATCAGCTCCCCAGTATAATTACCATTTCGCTTCCACCAGTTTAGCTTTCAAGCGTTTAAACCATAGCCAGCCAATACATACCTTCATCCCGTGTTTGGACCTTTGTATTTCTTATTTTTTCAAGCCTTTATACGTCTTTAGCTTTCCTGGATGGTTGTGTCCTTGTACCTTTTTTTTAAGTAAGGACTTTTTTTTCATAGCCCCTCTGAGTCATGCGATTTGGGTTTTTGGTCCCTGAGTTTTGACAGGAAATGTCAAGTTGAGTCACAGCACTTAGATTTTTAAGAAATTCTAAGCTAGAATACAAGTTACCAATTTCTCAAATGTTCACTTATTAGAAATTGTAGGTTTGAAGGTTTTGGAAAAGGTGTGCGCAGCCCATTATCTAAGTCAACTGTGACTTGGCAACAGAGAAAGTGAAATGTATTGACAACACAATTCTAAATAGCGACATATCTTAATGTGTCCCCATATAACATGTCTTATACGTTGATATGGTTAACCTTTTAGCATACAATTACACTCTCACTGGATAGGGAACAACTCTAGCAATCAATTGGAGTTGTGTTTGTGGCCCATAAAACTGCATATTTCCCCCAAAACAGGGCTATGAGAATGGCTACATGCGCAAGTATACGCAATTTAAGGCAAGAGATTTAAAAACATCCAAAACCAATATGGTCTTGTTTTATTTCTGCTTCGTCCTCCCCATGTCATGGCCATTTCCACCGATCATAATTCCATTGTTGAGGTCTACTAAAATAGATTTATACTGTGCAATTTTCCAAACTCACATTGGTTTCGCATACAGCATCTCTGTAAAGTATGTGTATTCACTCTCTCCACTAAACGGCTCGTTGCAGCTCTTGCCCCCCCCCCCTCCCTGTGAGCCCAGTGTGCTCCGATTGGTCGGGACCAGTCGGGACGTTGTGAATCGCGCTGAGCTCCGTGGAGGTGTGATTTCCTTGTTTAGCCAAACACAGCCAAACTCACCCTGAGCACACACAAAGTCACAGCCGAAGTAAAAACAATAAGTGTGGCTTGATATTGAGTAAGAAAAAGGTTGATAAACGCTGTGAGGGTCTGCAGAGAGAATTTTGCCGCGATCCCAACTGTCTGTTATCAGCCTGCAGCCAGGGAGGAGAGATCAGCAGAGCTGCATGCACTGAGTGTGTGTGTGTGAGGAAGTCCGTGGATTGGTCAATTTGGAACAATCAGCGGGGGCTTAACGTAACGGCTCCGCGGACGTAACGTAACGGCTCCACCGATTGGTCCATTTCGTTCCGGGTACGACATGACATCAGATGCATCAGATGTCCCCGGAAGAATCAAATGGATGATGACGTTTCACCTTTCACCAACGAGGCGTTTTGGGGAGGTATTTTCTGTGTTAGAGTTTTACTCGCTTCAGGGTGTACTTTGAGGGTTTTGACTCTGCACACCGTTTACATGCATAAAAACCTTCATAACACACAAGGGGACGGGTAATAACCGGAAAAGCATGACATGTGACCTTTAAGGGCATCTAAAATGCTGCTGTCACAGTTGTGAAAAAAGGTACTTATCCTGTCTGCTTTACACAAGCTACCAATGAATGCCAAATGTGACTTGAAGGTGCTTCTCTGTATATAAAGTAGTCCATGTGTTTGCACTGTGCTGTTTTTTGTTCTATTCTGGCTAGACAGTGTCAACATCCTTTGTGCCTATGTCCTGGCTCTTACTACCTTCTTGGCTTGTTGTCCAACGCGATAGAGGCATCACTTTATCTCTCTGATGACCTTGATGACAAAGCTTGATACTGTCTTTTAATGTACTTTATCCCTGTTTATAAAGCATTCCTTTCTGTGAGACCCGCTTTAAAGTACCCATCATTAGCCATTTCATGATATCAACATGTGGACATCTCGTGAAGAATACATTTAATAAAAAAGGGCCACTAAACCTCTTTTGATTTGGTAGAAGTCAAAAGTTAAGAAACAGAAAGATTTGGGCGGACACTACAAAATGGGTGACAATGCTTCAAAGACAAAAATAACCTTTGTGTAACAAGGATAGACTTCGAACTAAATATAGCTCCTCTTATGTGTTATGCAAAGTGTTTTGTCCTCTTTATGAAAACTCTAGGTGAGTTATAGTCTACTATTAATGGCTCTGCTTGTTCTGAAAGATTGTATTGAACAGTTGTGATTGAGATGTGCAGAGCATAGCGGTTTTGCTCACTCAAAGCAAAAGACATTCCTTTTTTAAAGAGACGAAGGAGAGAGAATGACATTCAGAAAAGCTATAAAGTAGACGTTTAATGCTTGACTGATTGTACCGATCAAGGCGAGGACATCAAATAATATGATGTGCCATACCACGACTGGTTTCAATCATACAAAAGGTCACAGGTTCATCTACTCTGACAAGTAGGCTTTACACCTCAAATCATGGAAAAAGGTAACGTTTTGCTCTGCAATGGTTAACGTTAGGGATGCTCCGATCGCCAATTTTGGGGCCGATCACCAATCGGAATCAGTATCGGCCGATGCCGATCCGATCGAGTGGGTGGGGGCTATGGGGATTTTCCATTTAAAGTGATGCTTAAAACTCAGTTAATGGGGCTCATCCACTGGCGCTTCCACAAACAACAACCAACATAATTATTACATTCAAATTAAGTACATTATTCAAGTTTACATTGACTTTGGATAATAACATGAGAGAAATTAGCAGAAGCTCTCTCTCTCTCTCTCTCTCTCTCTCTCTCTCTCTCTCTCTCTCTCTCTCTCTCTCTCTCGACAGCCCGTCAGTATCTCATGCAGCTCGCTGATCCAGTAATGAGTGACCAGTGAAGAATAAACATATTATAAACTAGTTTAGCTTGTTCCAGAGGTAGATAAACTAGCTAAGTGTGTTAGGTCTAACTCTTAGTGTGTGTTTTGCTCCTCTCACCGGTCCGTCACAGCGGGTGGAGCTGCAGGATTTCTGCTTCACACGTTGCATACCGCAATTTTACTGTCTTTTTCGGACACCTTAAAATACTGCTAGACCGGTGAAGCCATTCTGGCGAGCTTGTTATGCCACGCACAGAGAAAAGTGTCATGTATTTTACGTCATGTGATTGGCTCTCCCAATCGGCGGCCGATCGATCGGAGCATCCTTAGTTAACGTGTCAGAATATAAAATATGCACTTGCTTTTTGAGCAGGATTTCTCAATACTGGAGCAACTATTTTTATAAACCATGTTAAGAAACATTTTAGAACAATAAATGCGTTTTGCCTTTTTTTTATTTTATTATTAGTTTTTATTATGTAGTCTATTATCCGAGTATGAAGCTACAATCAGCCGCCATTTAGCTTAGCTTAGCATACAAAATGGAAACTGGTTGAACACAGCCTAGCTCTGTCCAAAGAATGGAACTAAATTGTCACCTCTAAAGAAAACCAACACTACCACATTATATCTCCGTTGTTAAACATAAAAACAGAAGTGTAGTGTAGAACATATTTTGAATTTAGATTTGACAGATGTAATGCTAAGCTAGGCTCGGCTCAAGGACAATTCAGTAGCAGTTGCAGAGGGAGCAGTGAGCCATTTTCATTTATTTTCTCGACCCAAACTGGCAACCCTTCAGTCACATTCTCTAACCTCTAGGCATTCCAGGTCCGACTTCATCTTTTTCACAAACACTTCACTCCTACAGTGGCAGCTCTGTGCAGCCGCAGTGCACACTGAGCAGCTCCACTGAAGCACTCAGGGGTTAATTGCCGTTTTCAAGGACATCTTGACAGAAGCTGCTCTTTTGGGCTACGAGTCCTGTGTCAGACTGTGCCTTTGCCATAATTGCAGATAATAACGTAGACATTAGCACAACTGCCAAGCTGACATGGATATAAAATGTGTTGTGACAACTGACTCAAAGTAAGAAGAAAGAAAGAGGTTAGACATATTTTTCATTTCACTGATCTTAAAATGTCTATTTTTATTAGAAAAACAATGATGAGATCTGTCTGCTGTGACCCCTCGATTACCTTACTTTTTATTCTCTAAAAGATAAAAAAAGATATAACCACAGTCTAAATAACGTCAGTGGGTTGATGTGATGAGTTCACATACAGTATTTCCTAACAAAAGGCCTGCCTACACACAGACACCTCAGAGACGCAGAAGACGAGGAACTATCCTTCTCTTTGCCTCTCAATCTCCCTGTCTGCACATACTTGCAGTTTACATATACGCACACATGCACTGATCTCCAACGATGAGTAATGGGCCATTCAGCACATTGATATGAAGCTGCAGCATGGCCGAAATGATAAAGACTACCATTGTAATGCTCCATCATTCATATCCACGTCTGATTTGGGGCTGCAGAAACCCCATTATGTCCAGCCGCTCCTTTCATCTACACTAACAGATCTATGGCAGATACTGTAGATCATTATGCACGCAGCATAAGCAGGGTATATCTGGAGATATTGTGCTACTGACCAGACACTCGTATCGCAATGACTTAATAAACCGTAAGGAAGAGCTGGATAAAATCTTCAGCAGTGTTTTGCAGAAAAGGGGGGAAAAAATCAGTAAGAGCGCATTAGATTTTATGAGATATTCTTTTGTAAAACAAGCTATGTTTTTCTCATTAGAAACAGCATGTTGGCTTATTATAAAGCTATGTTTTGAAAATGCATGTTCACATGTTAAATCTATCAGAAGTATAAGATTGTTCTATTATTGTTGAGCACAGTACAGTACATGGTGTAAAATAATCATGTAAAGTACCTCTGTAGAATATAGAATGTACTCTGTTCGGCGTATTATGAATTTGAAATAAGAAAAAGCTGAATAGTCATCATATGTTACATTTTAATGCAGCACCCACCAAGGTCCTATAAAACCATTCACTGCTTAGTAAAACTCATTAAGAAATACTAAAGTACAACACATTTTCAATAGTGACACACACACACACACACACACACACACACACACACACACACACACACACACACACACACACACACACACACACACACACACACACACACACACACACACACACACACACACACACACACACACACACACACACACACACACACACACACACACACACACACACACACACACACACACACACACACACACACACACACACTTGTCTTCCATTTGTGTTAGGATTTTTTTTTTTTCATCAAAGCAAGTTTGTTATAATGAGATAAGTTGCCTTGTTGTTAAGGTTTCTTGTTCAACCTAAATAAGTATGATAATCTTGAGGAAAATAGGTTTTCAAACCATTTTTCATTATAATGATAACAGAACCAATTCCATGTTGTCACAGAGGCAGCAGAAATCTGATAAAACATTTCTAGCAGACCATTACATGACTAAATAAATGGTAACAGGTTTGGTATTGTTAGCCTTCAGTCACTGCACAAACATCTGCTGTATTGTGCCCACAAAGTGTCCTCGAAAAACCCATGTTACAAATGTCTTACCTTGTTCAAAAGAGTCTCTGTGGCTTATTCCAAACAGCAAAACTGGCTTAAAAAGAAGAAAGAAAGAAAACAGGATATTTAAAAACACGTATTTGTTTGACATTTAATAGCAAAAATAGCCGAGCTAGCATAGGCTACCTAGTAACATGGTTCTGCTGAATTGTCCATTGAAGTGTCTCAGGCAGTGAGCTACCCACACAGAGCCAGCAGCAGACACACCTGAAGGGAATTCAGCAATTAAGGTTATTAATTACTGTGATGCTTTTGAAGCTGTTACATGATAGCATGGCTGTTGTGATGACAGAACTTTTAGACTGCTCCTTGCTGTTATAGCTGCTAAATAGCTAAACCTTCCTGTAAAACTACTATACATTTTCCACATGTTTGGGTATGGATAAACATGTGATAATTGGAGTTTAGGTGTAGTTTGTAGGCCTATTTTATCACTTTGGACAGAGCTAAGCTAGCTGTTAGCCCTGCTTCAAGTCTTTACGCTAAGCTAACTTTGTCCTAGCTTCAGATATCTACTTAACCAATAGACAGGACATAGTTTTATTTCAAAACATCTCATCTCACTTGGTGTGATGGCTGCACATGGTACCGTTGTCACAATGCACACACGCCTCCATTAGTTTCTACCTACACAGATTCATTTCTGTTACTGTCACCCCACCACAACCCTGTATCCTAAAAATTACATTCCCACAGAACTAAACTGCATTCTCAATTACGTTTAGCAAGAAACGTATTTTCTCCTACGTTACGTTCGTTATGAACGTATCTCAAATACGTTTATTTTCTACATATCTTCTAGAAGCATATTTTCTCCCACGTTACGTTTCTTATGAACGTATCTTAAATACCTTTATTTTCTACATATCTTTGCCATTTATTGTCTTGCTTATAATAATGATAATAGTCATTTATACATATCATTTTAGAGCACACATTTGAAATCAGTAGGCGAGGCTGTAATTTCGCCAGCTGTTACTCTCATCAGCGAGGCAGAACATAATAGTTGTATCATGCCGAAAAGCTGCTGTGTTTTTTATTGCACCTCAAACATTAAAACAAATCCAGAGTTACGTGTTTCTGTACTTCCTCTAAGAAGATCTCTGTGGTCTCAGTAATCTCAGTAAGAAGATCTCTGTGGCTTCAGGCTTGATCGGCGTTCAAATGACAGCGTTGGTTTCCCCAAAAGTGGGCGGGGCTGTAAAGTGACATAGATTTTACTCTCATCTATTATTCAAAACCATTCTATTTATTCTAACGTAAATTACATGCCAGTGTTTTATGTTTTTATTTTAAATCTTATAATGTCAGACTTTTTTTCCCGTCTGTGAGGAAAAGAAATGGGGCTTAGAGCCTCAAAATACTGAAATCTGTATTTTTGAAAATCTTTTTTTCCTTATTTACTCAACAATAACACACAATTATCCTTGTTTTTATTTATTCGTTTAATTCTATGATCTTGGGCTTTTTAGCCGTAAATAAAGTCACCGGAAACAGACGTAGGCCTATAAGGGACATTTTGAGGATACACACAAACCCACTGAACAGATTACCCAAGATCCTCAGCTTGAAGCTCGTTGATTGGATGTTTAGCCGCAATGCATGTTGGGATATGATGTTAATGCGATATGATATCCGAAAAAATAAATAAATAAATAATAATAATACTTTATTCCGAGTGTTCTTGCTTTTCTCTTTGGAAGTCATCACATAACGGCATTGTAATACACAGTTCGGCTGCATTAAATATTACACATCTGCTGTAGTTCTTTATTTATAGAGCCCTGATGAGAAGACTTCTGGACAAACAGGAGAACTGCCGCCAAAACTGAATATGTGACGTGGATCATAAATATATCAACAATTAAACAACACCTTGCATTTCTTTTCACAAAATACGTCTCCTTGCAGTATCAACACTAATTTGGCTGTCTTTTATATTTGATCCAATTGGTAGATAGGTTATATTTACACCATAACGGTGCACAGCTGATAGAAAAGGACTGATTTTCTTTGAATATAAGAATGTAAATACTGAGTTGAGAGAATAGTCAGGGAATTTGGGTGATGGGAGACACATCTATGGAATCACAATTTCAATAGCTTACCATTAAATGACGGATATGCCTTTCTGTCTGTGATGTTTTACAAATCAGATATTAATGTGTAGAAGTAAAACATGAGAAATAGTATAGCAATATCCTGTAAAATTATGTAAAAACATGAATAAAACTACACATCTTCAGATGTTATACATACATAAGTGTCCTAATACAAAGTTATTATTAGTATGCTGTGTGTACCTTGTGTGCACTGCCTAGTGGTTAAAGCACGTTATTGAATTATTTTTGTTGAATAATGTTATTTTTGTTGAATAATGTTATTTGATGAACAAATATTAAGAGTACATACTTTCATAGGGCAAAAGTAGAATCACAGGGTTTGTCAACGGGACTGTAGTCCCAAACGATAGCTGGGGATTATGGGTAGTGTAGTGTCTTCGGCCATCCTAAACTGAAATGTTTTTCAGATATCATATCGCATTAACAACACCACATCTGGCGTCACAGAGATCTTCTGTTACTGTCCTTTCTTCTTAGAGGAAGTACAGAAACACGTAACTGGATTTATTTTAATGTTTGAGGTGCAATAAACGACAGAGCAGCTTTTTGGCATGTTAAAACTATTATTTTCTGCCTCGCTCATGAGAGTAACAGCTGGCAAAATTACAGCCTCGCCTACTGATTTCAAATGTGTGCTCTAAAATGATATTTATAAATGACTATCATTATTATAAGCAAGACAATAAATAGCAAAGATATGTAGAAAATAAACGTATTTAAGATATGTTCATAACAAACGTAACGTGGGAAAAAATATGTTTCTAGAAGATATGTAGAAAATAAACGTATTTGAGATACGTTCATAACGAACGTAACGTGGGAGAAAATACGTTTCTTGCTAAACGTAATTGAGAATGCAGTTTAGTTCTGTGGGAACGTAATTTTTAGGAGACAGGGTTGCCCACCAACAATGTACACCACTCAGTTGTTTTATACTGTGAACTATTCATTTGCTTTTAACCTGACATTATATTAATAATTTGTTCTTTAATTTTGGGTTACCATGGTTGTTGAGGTAGGCTTCTTCCTGGTGGAGCAAATGGTGTGGCTTAGGGTCTAATTCTATTTATCTTTATTAGTCAGTTTGCTTTGTATTGTGCAACCATCTTAGTTACCCCTTGTTTTTGAAGGAGGAGAATTTAGTAGAATTAGGTTTGTTTTTTGTTTAATGAATGTTGATTTGATACATTTTTGTAATTCTATTTTCTGCCAATCTGCGGCTCCACGCTCCAGTCTAATGGACTTAATCGTTAAAACCAATAAAACAAATCAAAATGGTCATTTAAAGTTTAAAAGCAAGACGTGGGGTCACTCACATTAGTCTCACACACACATACACAAACGCACAAAGAATAGTTGTAGCTTTGATCTGGAAAATGACAATTTCAACAAACAGAAAAGCTGACATTTGTGTTTCCGTGTTTCTTATGAATGACCTCTGGTGCACAACACAGTTCAAAGCCTCTCAGATTTTTCTTTGTTTCCCCTAACTTTTATTCTGCCAGCAAAAAATAAACTCGAAATGAACGGTGGTCTGGGAAAGGAGCATTTGCTAAAAGATGCTATTGATCTCTTTATTCCTGAAATAATTTGTATGGCTTGGCAACCGCAGCATCATCCCTTATCAACGTCTGCCAAAAGCCAGGCAGTGGCCTCCCGGGTGTAAAAAGCTCTGAGAAATAATGCTTCTCATCACCAGCAAGAATGGCAAGAAGAGGAGAAATATGAAAAGGAAGACTGGGGAGAGATGGGGCGGAGGGGAGGGAAGCGGGTGGGAGTCGGATGATAGAGGCGAGCAGAGGTTGCCCCCTAATCCCACCAGGAGCGTCTGCGCAGGAGCGTCTGCGCTGCGGCGTTTTTAGCGATCGCGGCCACTCTAGTCAATGGGTGCTATTCCACCAGACCCGCTGCGCCGCGCTGCGCCGCGCTGCGCCGCGCTGCGCCGCGCTGCGCCGCGCTGCGCCGCGCTGCGCCGCGGCTCGAAGCGTCCCAGAAGCTCCTAGCCGCAAGGAATTTCTAAAATATAGGATGAATCCTATTTTTCATGCGCAGGCAGGAAGTGATGAAAATCACCTTGTTGTCTGCTTTGCTGGTTGAGGGGGTGCACCGGGTGCACCCAAAAAACCGGCTCCTTCTCCTCCCCCCCACCACCGTCTTTCAAGTAGGAGAATACATGCCAGCGTTCTCCTCCGGTTTACAGGCACTGTACATTATATATATATATATAGAATAATTATGATGATGAATGCATATTTTTTTACCACTAAAATACAGCAACACATCTTTGATTCATGTCGTTTATAACTGGAATATTACAATTATTATGTGTCTGTAGTCTACAACACAACAACATAGGAAATAACAACAATAAACACGATTTAAACAGACACAAACATAAACCATTTAACTACGTAGCCTACTACTTGTAGAAGTACAAATGTCCAGGAAATATTCCAAAATTAACAACAACTGCGAGGCTGCACACACGACGCTCCGCTTCCGCAACGTTTTGAAACGCGCCTGGTGGGTTATGACGCAGGAGGAGGCCGCAGCGCGGCGCAGCCGCAGCGCAGCGCAGACGCTTCTGGTGGGATCAGGGGGTGAGTCGAACTTTTGACATCCACAGAGGCTTGCATGGTGTTGAGGGTGATAATGAATACCACTGGGGAAGGTGTATCCAGGGCCGGAGGAATGCAAGGTGAAAATCTATCCTATTGAAGTACAGGCGTTATTTACATTTACCTGAGGTCTCGACTCTTATTCTACTTGCGTACTTGGAAATACTGTCTTGTTTGACTGTTAAGCACCCCACATATCTTTGAAAAATTCTCATTTGATGAATCTTTGATGCCTTTCGCTGTGGGAATGAAAAGCACGTTTCTTTATGCAATAAAAGTTGTGCTTTTATCTGATGTTCAATTTACTTTTCACAATAGAACTAGTTATTTTTCCATTTAAGTTATGTTTGATCTTAGATATATAATGCCCAGAAGATAACATTATAACACTTCTGAGGTATCACTTTATTTTAAAGAAATGTATGTTTTCATATTGGAAATTGATGACAAAACTGCCCGCTATTTCCAACTTATGAATATCCCACAGTATTTAATTAATTAATTCAAACAAACTTTATATTTAGATTACATTTTCTCGAATATGCCAGTTCCCTCATCAATAAGAGAGTGTGAATGTAATACGGGGTTAATTAAAACCGCTTTCAAAAGCTCAACTACTGCACAGATTACATTTCTCTCTGCTGTGTCTGTCTGTTTGTTTAATGTATGCTCACGCAAATCATGTTTATCAGTATTTGAAAAAGGAGCAGTGAATGCAACATAAAACCCTTCCCTTGAAAACAACATGAGAGAGCAGAGAAGATAGAACGCTTGGAGACAGATGAAATAATACACGGCCCCTCTGTGCAGCACATCACAGAGAGCTGAGCCGGCTTCAACATTCCTGTCTCACCGAATGCTAACATCCCATATCAGCATTCCTGAGGTGAAAGTTGTGTATAAATCAGCTTATCTTTGAAGTCTATTCTCCTGATTCACAGTGGTTTAACTGTCTTGGATTCGCCTGTCTCTCCTCAGGTAGAATCCGGCAGTGGAAGACAATGGGGCTTTCTTTTCACTGCAGATGTTGACAATGCACTGTCTTTGTAAGAAGTGCACAATGTGCTAGAGGTTAGAACCAAACAGATCAGCACATTTGCCTATAGAATTGAAGATCTAATCAATGTTGATTATTCATGCAAAATAATAAATGAGCAGTTATACAGCCTCGACCTTCTGGTCCCTTTGCAGAAAGATAGTGAGCATTGACAGTAGCTTTAAGCTTCATTTCCACTCTATGGTTTGGTTTGACTTAACCCACTTTTCATACCAGGTGCTTTTTCTTTAGTTTGTTTTCCACTGCAGATAGTACTCACTCAGTGTAGGTGGATTGATGCATACAACGATTGTGAAACATCTGTAATGCGAAGATCGCAGAGTCCTTTCATCAACAACCAAAGTGAGGAACCTTGGTAGTTTTTTGTGCCATCGCGAATGACGGTAAATGGTAAATGGACATACTACATGTCGTTCACCCATTCACAACCATTAATACAGAGCAGTGTATGTTACTCTAGGACCTAACATGCATACACATTCACACACGATGGCCATGCCATCGGGAGCAACTCAGGGTTAAGTATCTTGCCCAAGGATACATCGACATGTTGACTGCATGGGCTGGGATCGAACCTACAACCTTCTGGTTGAAAGACGACCGCACTCCCTCGCAGCCACAGTCACCCTCGGCGACGGCAGCATTTCTATTTTAAAATGGCAGGTTTGGATTTCACTATTATCAAGGGGGCGTTGGGGAACTCCAGTTCGAAACCCGCTCCCGCCCCACTGCGTCAGGCCGTTGTGTCCTTGGGCAAAACACTTCACCTGAATTTTGCTCCTGTGGGTATTGTCCACAGTAGATGACCATTACATGTATGATCTGTATGTGTAATGTGTATTTGTAAAGCGCTTTGAGAGTCTTTGATAAAGCGCTATAATAAATATAAGGATTATTATTATTATTATTACAAATCACTGGTCTGCAGTGTTTTAACTCACTCCTCTAGTATTGGCTTTGCTCGATAATTCGACTGATTTGATTCCAAAAGGTACCAGGTGCTATAACAATTTATGCTCATGAAAATGCAAAAAAAAGTGACTCGAATTGAGTTAAGTTATGTTGTACCATGCAGTGGAAACAAGGGTTAAAATGAAGACAAACTTGCTTAAAAAAAGCCGAAGATGAAACAACAGTTTGACAGCAATTTGCCTCCGAAATGTTTTTTAATTCAGTTTGAAACATGATATTTTGCAAGAGCATAAGGTAGGGAGGAAACAAAGAGGAAAAAATACAGTAAGTGATCCATGCCTACTCTTTGTAGCAGTCTGTTGGGAAATGCTTTGAACATTCAAACTTGATCAAAATTAAATGAATTCTTACCACTTGATGAATTGCTTTTGCTTTGGCTTATGAAATGAATAATACATATAATGCGACTCATTTAGTTTGTATTGAAGCTTTTATTGTGACATGGAAGGACATTTATGCTGTTGTTGGCAAGGCAGAGTAACAGTAAGTGAAAGGTGTGAGAAAACCAATGATGTACAACTGGATGTTGTCAGTGTGTCACCGATGTGCTGCAGTTAATGCTGTAGCTCATTGTGAAAGCCCCGCCTAAACACACTGACCTTTCTGTGTGTGTTCCAATTGACTTTTGTTAAAGGGCACTGCTCCTCAGCTAAATGTCACCACTGGATTGTCCCTCTTGTCCTTCCCTTGTAGGAGATGAGCAGTCCTTTCAACAGCTAACTCCTCTATGTGGTTTGACAAAACTTCCCCCTAGACCAAGGAGCCCTACTTGTCACTTGATTTATTACCTCAGTAAACGTTTTACTGACAAGTTTATGGTCTGAATCGCTAATTTTGCGTCTTTTGTATCAAAGCATAATGAAAAGAAGGTCCCTTTTGGAGTAAAATAGACCAAAAGCAGGGTATTCTTCTGGGCGAGGCCACCTGGTGATGAATAAGTCGATGAAAAAGCAACCTGACCATCAGGATAGAGGCTTAGCATTGCTTATTGCTCTGTGAACATTTAAATAGCCTTGAACTTGTTTCTGTCTTGCTTTCTTCTTAGAACCTCAGTTCAAAGAAGTCAAATGTAACATTTTGGTCTGGCAAGAAGTATTCTTAGCTTTCAGTTGTACTAAACAACACTTTAATGCAGAGATGGGAACACTTCATTGTTTTGAAAGCATCAAGGCGTTAAACTCAGTTCCCAAGACACAATCCTTTCCACCTGTGATCTACAACAACAAAAAACAAGGTTCATATTATTAGTGAAACAACACAATGTTTAGAAGAGGCCCTACTCCCATGCAAGGCTGTGATCTAATTCCAAGTAAATCTATAAAAGTTTTCCCTAGGTTATGGCGTGGGACGCAGACTGATGCAGATAGAGTGAAATAATGATTTAATAGGCAGCAGTCTAGAAAGAAAGTACAGGAGTATAGGACAAAGAAAAAGAAAGAACAATGGATGTGGTCACAGAAGGTACTGTATGAAAGGAACTTGAGATTCAGTATAAGCTTTGTCTTGGAATTGTAGGTCCTAACAAGACAGTGAAGTTTTCATTAGCAATACTCATTTTCACATTTGTCATCATCCTCCGTGGTGTAACCTTAATCCTAAACTCAATTCAACAATCAACAATGGTTGCAGGTGCCACTGAGCTAGCAATGCTGCCAATGTTCTTCTCTGCTTTGGATACCTGTGTGCAAAGCACCTGAGCCCAATGGGTTTTTCAAGGATGGCAATGGAAACCATCCATTTAGATATACTTGACATGGTGAACTCGTTTTATACTCCGGTGTGTCCTTTATGCAACCGCTGGGCTGAATGAAAGAACGAATATGTCAACATGGAGAAGTCTTATTTTGTCTTTCCTACACAAGCAGGACCCATTATAGTAAATCCCTGAAGCAGATGTTAAAGAAAGGTTACCGCGCCATTTTCAATACCATAACCACAACATTGACACATTGGCAGACAGTTATTTATTTACTTATCCAACAGGCAAAGAGCAACTTAAAGTGGACCTATCATGCTATATTTGAAAAATATATTGTAGGGCCATACCTATATAAAACATGTCTGTGACGTTTTGTTTTCAAAATACCAAACAGATCACCCATTGTAGCCATCCCTCATACTGCTCAAACCCCTCTTTTGCAGCCGTGTTAGAGAAACGCAGATTTTGGGTCTTTAGCTTTAAAAAAAAAAAAAAGAGGAGGCAGAGCTAATGCCTGATCAGAAATCTGCTGGAGACAAAGTTAAATTTGGTTGTGATAAAACGCCGTCCTGTTTAATCCACGTCAAGGATTATTTCTGAAATAGTATGGAGCTCAAATGCTTTTTCTCTTGCGGGTTTATCACAAGGTGAGTTCTTTTTTTATTTCCTGCATTTTAAACACATGTGCTCTTCAGTACAGGTTAGCTCTGAGTGTTAGCGAGGCTTGCTAATGTAAACAAAGACGAGATTACGTCCAAAACATGTGTATGTGGCCCTCAGTGAAATATGTTTGGACACTTCTGGACTAAACTAAAAAGAAAGTAAAGTTAAGGGCTCTCGAAATACAAAGAAATTACATGAGCTAATGGGACCGCAGAGTCAGATGATTCTCAGTGTACCCAATCATATAACAAAGTAATTAACCAACCCATTGTTAAGACAGGTCATTGAACAGTGGTGAATATGAGCATATACACAACATACTGCTGGGCATACAGATATAGTCCAAACTCAAATTCATATTCAATCATACCTTCCCAAGTACTTCTGGTAATTCATTCACTTAACCCTCCCAGTGATGCCTCGGTGCAGGCAGTGAATCCTAAAAAAGACCTGAGCAGAAAGACAGATAGCTGAAGTGCTGAGACAGCCTACAGGCCGAGCCAAGCCAGATAATTCAGAGGTAAGACACCCTGGCTGAAATACTGAATGTCGCTTTCCCTGCATAGAGATGTTGAGAAGCAGCTCCTGCCTTTAAGTGCCTGATTTCACGACTGATACACACACTCTCGCACAGTGCCATTAGCAGTAGCTGGTCTATCAGACAAAGCAACTCCCACTTTTAATATTTAATAATGGCAAACGTAGTCTCTCTGCGAGTGCCTGTCAACTCATGCAGACAAATAGATGTGCGAACACCTACTCTGACAACAACACAAGGTTATGTGAGCACCAAGGCGTATTTTTCGAGGTGCTGTGCAAGGGAAGAAAAACAATGTCCTGGAAGAAGACTTTGGTGTATACGTTCAAAAGGAAAAGGACTACATGACAACTTCTTTCATTTTTAGTACTGCTCACTTTTTCTTCTTACAAACTTGTACACTGTGTAATAAATCATTGATGCGTTACAGACATCCCTGTGTGTGTATCAATTAATGTATGTGTGTATATGTGCATGAGCCCCAAGTGAAAGCAAGCCGGGGAAGATCCATTAGTATCCGGGTCAGAGGCGTTATTGTTGTTGTGCCTCATCCATCTCTTCTGATAAACCGTGGGTGTATCAGGGGGCTAACCACAAAAGTGCTCAGCCTAACACACACACACACACACACACACACACACACACACACACACACACACACACACACACACACACACACACACACACACACACACACACACACACACACACACACACACACACACACACACACACACACACACCACACACACACACACACACACACACACACACACACACACACACACACACACACACACACACACACACACACACACACACAGCATGTGGTGTGACAGTCACACTCCAGAGGTACCATCTCTATTCGCCTTTCACCTCTGCTCGCGTACTGCAGAGCCTCGGCTTCCCTGTCCGATCGATGATATGACAAATTGATAAAAACGGTTGCTGTAAGGATGAATAGCCATATTCTCTGTCTTCCTTACAACTGAAAGTGGATATTAAGGCCCCATAGAGTGCTGTGACACTTTCTTACCCTGGCACTGCACTGAATAAAAAGGAAACCTCCCGAAAGTCTTTTAGTTTAGTGTTGTCACTTTGCGGAAAGATCCGCAAGCTATAAAGCTGTATTCATTTATCTGTGTGTGTTCTATTTCTTTGTTGGTTTCTAACTTTTCAGATAAAAAAAGAGAACCACCGCTTCTGTATCAAGCAGCCACAATTGCCCAGGTTCTCGAAAAGATTTCCAGTAAGGGATCGGAATCCGGTTAGAGTGCTAGCTGTGGTTTTTCTCACACTCATCTATCCGGCTGTATGTCTCTTTATGATTGCAGGCATCTCCGCTGCTGCAAAACAATTTGTCCCATTCTTTATCTTCTCTGCTCCTCCTCCCTCTCCTTCTCTCTTGTTTCTAATTCCTTTATATCTGTCCATCATTCTGGCTGTTGTTGCAGAACATGTGCCTGTGTCACCTGCTTGCATACAAGCCATCAAACAAATGATAGTTTAGAAATGTTTGACGCCAGTGATATTGATTCAGTCCCAAGAGAAAACTGAAAAATAAAAAAGAGAGGTTCTGTAAGAAGTGTGTCTTTAAGTTAGATGTTATGTTTATGTTATGTTATGGGAAAAGATAGCAGAAATGTCTGTAACATGATTGTGAAAATTATGGATCTTGAGAAAATGAACAAGCTTTCCCTCTGACGTGAACACTGTGAAAGCTGCTTTTGAATGTAGATGTGGTAAAGAGTGAAAAAACTGTCCTGGGGCCACCTTAAAATGCTGGTCAACATTGGTGATCCTTGATGAGGTCTATATTATCATGGGAAATGGGAACAGGAAATGGCCTCAAATGCAACACTACAGATACAAAGTTTACAGACACAGGCTTTACTTATAATGTTTACAGTCAACTGCCAAAAAAGCAGACAGAACCAAGTGTCAAAACAAACACTCGCCTAACAAAGTTGTTGGGGCAAAGCACTTTGCAAACACTAGAGAATACCACTGGGAATACAAAGGAGGCTTACTGTGAACAGACAAGACAAACTGGCAAAGACAAAGGATGCAGGGCAGACTAAATATACAAGGGAGAAAGGGGGTGATTAGGGAAAGGTGAAATGAATCAGGATGAGGCCGGTAATCGCAGAGGCAGGAAACACTTAGACAGAAAGGGAAGCAGTTAGACACGGGAAACGGATGTGACATAGATTAGCTGTGTTTAGTTCAACATATGTACAGGTGTACAAAATATTGTTTGGTCATTGGTTCGTGGTTGTCTGAGCTTTATTGAAACCACTAGCTGCAAAGACGAAGAATAAGTAATTGGTTCAAATTCAGGTGTTTGGGGGATGTCTGAAATGCCCAAACATACTGTGGTTTACATTTGAATACTGTTAATCTAATGGGTAAGTATGTATGCAGGCTCTTAACTGGCCACTAAATGATATCTCAAATAAACTATATTGAAGTCAATTGGAAATTCCCACGCTCAAATCCAATGCAAACAGTTAAATAAACATTTTCCGACTTTCACCCACAGTAATAGTATCAAAAAGACACTGTAGAAGTGTCCTAGAGGCTCTTTGGAGACTCCGTGGACCTCCAACAGGACCGTAGTCGGATCCGAGGAAAGGGTTAGAAGCGTCGGACCAGTACTCAGGACAACTTGTGAAAAGCTGTAACCACTCCGGCAACGAACTCCTCAACCAAGGCATTTCGGCCACCTCCATTCGTGCCTTCTCGAGAATAGCCTCTTTGTCCTTTCTAGAAGAAGTTTCTTTCCACTCGGCATGATAACATTGTAGAGAAAAGTCTAGATCGAACAGATCCAACTCAAACTCATGAAAATCCGCTGAGTCCATTTCTTGGTTGGTGCTTTCTGTTACGCAGAGTGAAGCAGGTAGGACCCAAACGCAGATTACACTTGACGATACCTTTATTTCAAGGACTTTAAATAAACTTGGACAAACAAAACACTCTTCGGTGAACTGGGTCACATACAAAAGAAGCACCAACACTGAACACAGGAGGAGACAAGACTAAATACAGGGAGGGGTAATCACAAGACGAGGCAGCTGGGCAGGGAAGGAGAAACACAAGGGCCACAGGTGAACACAATCAGATAACTAGACACACCAGGGAAACTAACGACAAGAGGAAAAACACGGGGAAAAGGACCAGACAATAACCCAGAGGAAAACATGACATGGAAAACAGCAAAAACACCCAAACCTACAAAACTACAACCGTGACATGAACTTAGGAGTGTGACAGTTTACTGGCAGGCAGCAAACCACTTCACGGCGTATACTGCCACCTGAAGTCCCCGGCCGGAAGTCCCCGGAGTTGGGGACCTTCCGAGTAAATCGCCAGAATGCCAACACCTCCTCATGACTCCACCGCTCCCACGTTTGTTTGTTTTTTGCCATAAGTTATTCTCTCTCCGTTGGTGCGCGGGGCTAATGCTAATAATGCTAATGCCAGCAAATACAATGGCGGCTGTGTGATATCACAGACACTTCTTATTCTTCTATGGGTCACTGTAACTGCTACAATTATTTAACTCTCTGGTTGTCAGATGTGGAGAACACTGAACAACTGACCTGAGGCCACTGCTGACTTGGCGAAACTAGAATGTGCACAACATCTACCCGTGCAGATCGACCATGGGTGCATGAGCTTCTCCTGAATGCCAATTATTATACTCCCATCTCTCATCTGGATTTTGTGTTGGAGGTTAAAGAAAAAAAGTTAGGGTTTGATTTGAGACCAAATGTGTCCGCAGGAAGGATAGATGAAGCTGTAAGGAGGAGGAGGAGGTTTCAGGAGAGAGTCTGCTACATAGAAGCTGAGGGCAAGATCAGAGAGGGGGAGTGCTGAGGTGGAGGGAGAGAAAGAGAGACAGCTATGGTGTGGCAATGCCCACTTAAGGCAGCCTGACAGGAGGAATCATCCAGTCTGTCAGTCTAGTGGAGTCAGAGCAGGGAATACGGAATGATGGAAATGTAAAAGGTGTGTGTGTGTGTGTGTGTGTGTGTGTGTGTGTGTGTGTGTGTGTGTGTGTGTGTGTGTGTGTGTGTGTGTGTGTGTGTGTGTGTGTGTGTGTGTGTGTGTGTGTGTCTGCGTGTGTGTGCGCGTGTGTGTGTGTGTGTGGTGCGTGCGTGCGTGCGTATGTGCGCGTGTGTGTGTGTGTGTGTGTGCAGATGCACGGAGAGAGACAGAGGTTGCCTATGTTTTGAATTAATAAAATTCTTAGAAGTTTTCTCAAACATCTGCCGTCTGCATCAAACTATTTTTCATTGGCTGACTTATTTGGGCCATGACGCAGCAGCTTTTCATGATCTGGGTATATCTGCCGCAATGTCAAATATATTTGTACGTTTCCAACACAGTTTGTTTAAAGCTTTCCCTGTTGTGGGGGTGTAACATAGACTTGAAGCATTTGATTGCTTTTCGAGGAAAGTTTTTTTTATATTCTTTGCCCATCTATAGGGACGTTTTTCGATATATTTTAATTATGTTGCAAGGACACTGCAGTGTGTTGCTTTAGTTAACTGCATTTGACTGAGGTCATTTCATTTTGAAATCCAATGAGGGACTGAGAGAGTGTTTGTTCAGTGTATGGAAAGTGTTGATCCCCAGCAATGGTGCCCTCTCTAGCTCTTGCAATCCAGTTTGTTTTTATATGATCCACTTTTCAGCTTTTCACTTATTCTTTTGTTTGATGTGTGTGGCTGTCTATTTGCTTCTGTGGAGAGACAAGATATCGCTCTCTTTTAACATTTAGTTTGTTGGAGATTTATTTGCATGACATTTGCATCAAAAACCTGCACAAACAGTAGGTAAAGGAAATCACTATCAGTCCAATAAGACGATATGGTACAATTAATGCATGTGAATTAAGTCAGTAAATCAAGAAAGATCTGTTAAACAAAGGATATATGTATGAAACACCAAATGATGCAAATATAAAAAAATTGGTAAATTACGTTTTAGAACCCTGCAAATGCTGGATTTTGAAAATTATAAATCAAGAAAACCCAGTCCATTGTTGCCAACTCTTTTCAAATTAAGCATAATTAAGGATACAGATTAAAATAAAAATAAATTAGACTGAAAATAATGTTCAGCGCACCCCAAAGCCTCCCACTGCCAACGTTATAATGTCATTAGATTTAAACTGTTTGGCAGACAATGAGCAACCTTATCTTGATATTAAAATTACAATCTGGATTAATGTCCTGGTATTACCTTAATCTTAATAAATAGAACAGGAAATTGCTTGCCAGTTGAGGTGGCTCGGGCACCTAGTTAGGATGCCACCTGGGCGCCTCCCTAGGGAGGTGTTCCAGGCACGTCCAGCTGGGAAGAGACCAAGGGGTAGACCTAGGACCAGGTGGAGGGATTATATCTCTTCGCTGGCCTGGGAGCACCTTGGGATCCCCCAGTCAGAGCTGGTTGATGTGGCCAGGGAAAAGAAAGTTTGGGGCTCTCTGCTGGAACTACTACCCCCGCGACCCGACCACGGATAAGGACAAGTTTATTTATATAGCACTTTTCAACACGAGGCAATTCAAAATGCTTTACAAAAAATGAAAGACATTAAGAAAATGGCATTTAAAATCAGTCATTATTCGGTATACCGGCCCACTTCGGTACCGGCCCATCGAGACGTTCAGGACGCCACTGGATCAGACCAAACAGCTTTCTATGAGCAAGGAATAATGGCATATATATATAGCCATTGATCTGACTGGATAAAGTTAGTGTGTGATAGATGGTGAGAGTCAGATGGGTCATCCAATCCCCCACCAACTCTTTTTTTGCCTCCCCTTTTTCCTAACTGTTTTCAATGATGGCTATTCAGATGGTTCAGTGTAACAAGTTGAGTTTGACCCCAAATGCACACATGAAACCAGGAACAGTTGCCAATAACGTTCAAAGCCAACACTCAGCAGGTACAGGGCAAGGCAGGTGCTCAACACAACTAAGTACTCAATCCAAGCTGATAAACCATATGGACGAACAGAAGGTAGGCCAAGGTTAGGCAGAGGATCAGGAAGTCAGTGGGTAGGTGCTTGGTCGTTGAATGGAAACACCAAAAAGACAAAGTTAACCATGCAGGAACCAAGAAGACAGAAGCAGATCTCAAGGTGGGGAGCAGTAGGCTGGGGGTTTACCAGGTATCAGACAAGGAAGGCAGGTCAGAGGCAGCAGGAAATCCTTCTGGAACAAAGTGCTAGAGAGTCTTGAATGTGGCGAAGACGCTTAATTACTGGCTTGATTAGAGAAGAGATGCAGCTTGGAGCCAAGGTGAGCTGATGAGGTAGGATTGGGTGACCGGTGGGTGGGGTGGAGGCAGGGTGAGTGGAAAAGTATTAAGGTGGAGCAGGTTGGTGTAAGGGAAACTTCTGTGTAGCAATGCAGTGGGAGTCACCGACTCACGAAGGAGACACAGGACGAGCAGGAGTTCTAATGTCAAACACTGGTAGTTTAATACAAGCATCGGCCGGAGAAATTCACATCACAAGTCACACAGTCAAAGGTTCTGACTGCACGGGTGGTTTGCCATGTCAAATCTGAATCAGCCTCTCATCTTGGCAGACCTTTTAACCAGTTTACAGGGAGTCAACCCACATATTGGGGAAGGCATCTGTGAACACCTGGATGCACTGAATCACTTTATCTGACTCTATGGCTCTTGTGACCGAGAGTTGACCGGTCATAAAACTGATAATGGCAGCAATAGCTGAGACTTCCCATTCCTTAAGACAGATAACAGACTTACCCCCTAATCCCACCAGGAGTGTTTGCGCTGCGCTGATTTCTGCGTTAATTGACTTCAAACTAAATTCAAGTTGTAGTAAGTAATGCAATTGGCTTGATAACTATAGGTTACTTACGTAACCCCAGCACTCAGAGTAATATGTAGTGAGATGTCTCACTATGGGATGCGCCTCATCGCGGAGCAAACAGAAGCATCAATCTCATTACGCCAATCCTGATTGGCTGGTGATCTTGACGTCAGGGAATCCACCCCCTATAAGTAGCTTGCGCTACGTCGCATGCGTCATTCAAAATAAGCACCCCTTCTCGCTTCACCATAGCAAGGAGGGCCATCTGGTGAGACATCTCACTTCATGTTACTCTGAGAACTGGTGTTACATAAGTAACCTATAGTTCTCATTCATAACACTCCATTCGATGTCTCACTATGGGATATTGTAGCTCCCGTATTGCCAGACGAGCTTATCTCGAAATTCACCAAACCAACCAGAACTTAACAGATAGAGCTCTGACTCAACAAGGTGCCCAGCACTGCTCGGGCCACACTAGGAGCAGAGACGTCTATCCTGTAAAAGCGGACAAAAGTGAGCGGTGGGGACCAGCTCGCCGCTGCACAGATGTCTTGGATGGAAATACCCTTGAACAAAGCCCAGGATGTAGCCAGAACACGAGTCGAATGAGCATGCAGACCCGAAGGTGCTTGCAGATTCTGACTCGTATAGGCCAAAGCAATTGCCTCCACAATCCAGTGGGAGAGCCGTTGCTTAGTAACGGGCTTGCCCCTCTGAGGGTTAGCCCAGGACACAAAGAGTTGGTCATTATGACGAAACTCTTTTGATCTGTCCATATAGGTGCGTAAAGCACGGACTGGCGGAGGAAATGCCTCAATGTCAATTGGGGTACATGAACCAACCACCTTAGGTATAAAGGCAGGGTTGGGCTTCAACAACACTCTCGTTTGCCGTGGGGCGAACTGAGTGCATGAAGGATGTACAGATAGCGCCTGAATGTCACTGACTCACTTGGCGGATGCCAGAGCCAGTAACAGCACTGTCTTGAGTGACAAGTGATTCATGTCAGCTTCTTCAAGGGGTTCAAATGGAGGTCGAGTGAGCCCATCTAAAACCACTGCCAGGTCCCATAAGGGTCCCAGTGACCTGGAAACAGGGAGGAGCCTGCGAGCCCCTTTCATAAAACGGCAGACCAAAGGATGTTGGCTAGCCATCTTTCCCTCAAAGCCCACATGGCATGCAGCAATAGCAGCCAGGTACACTTTGATCGTAGAGAAAGCTCTGTGTTTATCAATCAAGTCCTGTAGAAATAATAAAATCACCCCGACAGGACATTGAAAAGAGATGTGCCCTTTTTGAAGGCACCACTCCTCAAACACCCTCAACTTACAGTCATAGAGGGACCTGGTGGAGGAAGCTCTCGCACTCTGAATAGTGTTTATCACCTTCTGAGGGAGTCCCACTGTATTCAGATTGTACCACTCACGGGCCAGGCCCATAGTGCCCAGCGCTCTGGGTGTGGGTGAAAGATCGCCCCCCCTCGCCTGAGACAGTATGTCCCTGCGTAGTGGGAGCTGCCATGGCTGCCCGCACAGCAGCTGATATATCTCCGCCAGCCAGTACATTGCGGGCCAGTGCGGAGCTATCAGGATAAGTGTGTGGCGTTGTTCCCTCACTCTGGCCAGAGTTGGGAGTATCAGAGCCAGGGGTGGGAACGCGTACAGAAGGCCCGGAGGCCAAACGTGCGCGAGCGCGTCCACGCCTAACGGAGCGTTTAAATCGCGCATTGAAAAGAACAGCTGACATTGAGCATTTTCTTTCGATGCGAACAGATCTACCGCGGCTCTGCCATAACGCACCCACAGCTGACTCACAATCCTTGGATGTAGAGTCCAGTCTGCATATAGTGGTGCACCTCTGGACAGTAGATCCGCCCCGAGGTTCATCACTCCTGGTACGTGCGTCGCTCTCAGAGAGAGGAGACGTCCGCCGCTCCATAAGATCAGTTTGCGTGCCAGCATGTGTAACTGGAGAGAACGCAAACCCCCATGGCGGTTTATATACGATATTGTGGTCGTATTGTCTGTCCTCACGAGGACATGATGTCCTCTGAGAAAAGGCAGAAAGCGTTTTAGGGTGAGGAACACCGCTAAAAGCTCCAGGTAATTTATGTGCGCCCGCTGGAGGTCTCTGCTCCAGAGACCCCTCACCGGACGACCTTCCAATCCAATCCAACTTTATTTATATAGCACTTTAAAAACCTTCAGACCAAAGTGCTGTACAGAGAGATAAGCTCACACAACATAATATAAATACAAGATACAAACACAAAACAAACCAGAATAAACGTAATAATTAAAAAATAAATAACAGGCATATAATAAAAACAATAGACCACTGAAAGCAAATAAAAGCAACACTCTACTTGTTTCTGAATGCCAAGGAGAAGAGGTGGGTTTTCAGACGGATTTAAAAACAGTCAGTGTGGGAGCCTGTCTGATGAGCAAGGGCAGGTCGTTCCACAGTTTAGGGGCGGCAGCAGAGAAAGCACGGTCCCCTCTGCGCTTAGACTTTGTTTTTGGCACCCTCAGGAGCAACTGATCAGCTGACCTGAGAGTGCGAGTGGGCGTGTAGCTGTGTAACAGCTCAGAGAGGTACGGCGGGGCCAGGCCATTCAGGGCTTTAAAAGTAAATAAAAGAGTTTTAAAATGAATCCTCAAATGAACGGGCAGCCAGTGGAGTGAAGATAAAATTGGGGAAATGTGCTCGTGTTTGCGTGTGCCTGTTAGTAGCCGTGCTGCTGCATTTTGCACCATCTGGAGGCGAGCAAGGGAGGATGCACTTATCCCCATATATAGTGCATTACAATAATCCAAGCGGGAGGTGACGAAGGCATGGGTTACAGTTTCAAAGAGGTCACTATTTAAAAAAGGCTTTATTTTGGCTAGCTGCCTGAGGTGGAAGAAGCTGTTTTTAACAACTGCCTTGATCTGGCTGTCAAGCTTGAGTTCAGGGTCCATCTTTATCCCAAGATTTGTGATGGTAGGCCTGGTGGAGTGGCCCAGGGATCCTAGGTCTATAGGAGTGGTCCGAGGGGCACCAAAAACCATCACTTCGGTTTTGTCATCATTTAATTTTAAAAAGTTGCATGACATCCAGGACTTAATGTCTTCAAGGCAGTTTAACAGCGGTTTAATTGAATATGAGTCATTCTTTTTAAGTGGCACATATATTTGGCAATCGTCTGCATAACAATGGAAAGCGATACCGTGCTTCCTAAGAATGGACCCAAGAGAGAGCAAATACAGGGAGAACAACAGGGGCCTAACACTGAGCCCTGTGGAACCCCACAAAGGAGAGGAGCAGACGAGGGTCAGAGTCCCCAAGGCTGACGCAGAAAGTCCTACCAGTCAGATACGACCTAAACCATTTGAGGGCTTTGCCCCTAATGCCCACCCACTGCTCCAAACGAGCTATCAGGATCTCATGGTCCACTGTATCAAAAGCGGCCGTTAGATCAAGGAGTAAAAGGATAATGCATTCACCTGAGTCTGTTGCTAAAAGGATATCATTGAAACTCTTAAAAGAGCTGATTCCATGCTGTGCAAGGTTTTAAAACCAGATTGGAAGACCTCGAGTCCTAGTTGAAGTGACTTTATTAATAAAAAATTGAAGAAAATGTTCACAGACCTTCGTAAATACCTCCCCAGCCTGTCAGACATGCGTCCGTGGTGACCACCTTCCGTGAAAGGACAGCACCCATAGGCACGCCCCGTACTAGAAAAGTCGGGTGCAGCCAGTGGCGCAGTGCCATTACGCATTTCACAGTAACCATTACTCTCCGCACGCCATGGCGCGCGGGGTTTAGTTTTAGAGCGGCTACCCAGCGCTGAAACTCCCTCATGTGTAAGCGTCCCAGTCGTACGACCAGGATGGCTGACGCCATGAGCCCCAGTAACCGCAGGCATGATCTGAAGAGAACATGTTTGTGCAGCTGGAAATGAGCGAGACAAGCTCTGAAAGCTTTCACTCTTTCCGCTGACAGGCGGGCTGAAAAGGGCACCGAGTTCAGGCGTAAACCCAGGAAGAGTACAGTCTGTGCTGGGCACAACATGCTCTTCTCTGTGTTTATTATGAAACCCAGGTTGAGCAGGTGCTTTACGACATTTGTCTGCGTAATAGCCTCCTGCTCCGACTGTGCGAGAAGCAGCCAGTCGTCCAGGTAGGTCGCCAGGCGAATGCCCTGTTGTCTTAACGGGGCTATCGCGGCTTCCGTACATCGTACAAACACTCTTGGACTGAGAGACAGACCGAAGGGAAGTACTCTGTATTCGTAACAGATCCCCTGAAATGCGAACCTCAGATATTTCCTGTGTGGGTAATATACTGGGATGTGGAAATACGCATCTTTCAGGTCGACTGATGTAAACCAGTCGTTTTGTCGCACGAGACGCAGCAGAGATGTGTGAGTGAGCATTCTGAATTTGTATCTTTTTAGATATGTGTTCAGAACCCTCAAACCCAGTATTGGCCGAATCCCGTTCCCTCCCCGTTTGGGAACGAGGAAATATTTGGAATAAAAGCCGCTCTGACTCTGCTCGGCGGGTACTATAGATATAGCCCTCTTTTCTAGAAGTGAGAGGATCTCTCTCTCTAGAATATGGGCTGACTTTCCTCGGGCTTGTGAATACAGAATGCCCGAGAAACGAGGGGGGGTGACAGCGAATTGGAGTCTGTAGCCCCGTGTTACTGTCTTGAAAACCCAAGCAGATGTTGTGAGCATCTCCCACTGTATGCTCCTTAGAGCCAGCGGAGATGTCACGTCTCTTACCCTCTGGGTCTCTATTTGTTGTGTTATGGGGCCCTCTAGTGTCTGACACGCGTCTTGATTGCCAGCCGGCAAATCAACGGACATGAGGGGGTCCTGTCCCGACAAGCTAGCTTGACGTGCTAACCGTCGGTGGAGGCTCTTTACGGTGAAGCGGGCACAATGCCCGCACGAGCCGGGGTTGTCAATAGCCTCCTGGGCGTGTTCCAGCCCGAGGCAGGACGAGCAGACCTGGTGTGAGTCTGTGCCTGATATTTTCAACCCGTAGCCGCAGAGCCGAGCCTCCGAGTTCCTGACTCCTCTGGTGTGAGGGAGAGAGGCGTCCATCTTGTTCGTCGCGTGGCGTGGAGAGGACCCGCTCGTAACAGGTATCCGGAGAAAAAAAGAACGGTGTAGATCTTTTTTCTCAAAGAATATTAACTGGTGTGTTAATATTTTTGAATCTTTTCCTCCTCTGTGAGAGAAAAAGAAAAAACGTCTTCGTTACCGTGGTGTCGGTAGTGAGGGAAAGCAAGCTTGCAACAGGTGTGTTGTTAGCTTGAAAAAACACCTTACCTTAATTTCCGAGGAAAGAAACGGCGAGGTCGATTACAATACTAACTGGTGTGTTAGCATTAGCAGTCTTCTTGCGAAGCAGAAGAGTAGCCGGCGAGCGCCCGTCGACCGAAAGTTAGCTTTGGGTTCAGTCTATGGACTGTTAAGCTAGCCCGGCTACCATCGAGATGTGCTCTGAAGCGAGAAGAGGTGTTTGAATGACGCATGTGTGATGGATAGGTGTTGACAGCAATGGCATGGGAAAAGGATTGTGTAACATTTGAAAAGTGGCTTCTGCTCTTCACTTAACCAGTTCACATATTGTATGGAACCTGCAAAAAAGATGAGAAGATACTAAAACTTGCACAAAATCTGTCCACATGCATGTAAACACTAGGCAAAGTACTCAAAACCACCACTGTGTGTCTTCAGGACCACATTGCCATGACGACACACACATGCAGACTCAATAGGTGAAAACAATACCAGCGTTGCTTTAGCAGCTGGTAATAATGGCTCTGAATTAGCTAAGAGTGACAGTTTAAAAAGTATGCAATTACCTAATTCATTATCTCTTATGCGCTAACCTATTATTTAATGTGTTTCAAAAGGACATGAATATCGCCTTCATCAGTAACCGGTCTACCCCAGGATCTGTCCATACGATGGCAACCATCGTGGTCGAGGGAAACAAATTAATGAACAAGCATTCTGCGTTAAATTTGTTCATACTGTTTAAAATAATGACTGTCGGCAGTGTAAACATCTTTGTTACATCTTTTGTAAAATAGATGTGTGTATGATCTGCAGATTGGTGGCCATTGAGAGTTTGTTACTGTAGTTTTACAAAAACAGATTTTACATATTTGGCACTGGTTTTAAATATGGGAAGACCTCTAACTTCGATGTGATGGCAGCATGTATTTGCTGTGTCCCCATTTCCCATGGCTAATGTGTTTATCTATTATTTGTGGGGCAATTTAAATGTGTTATTTATCTTTTTTTTCTCAAGATTTAAATGAAGCTCAGTGCAAGTTCTTTAAGGAAGACTGGGTGTATATACATTCACTCTGCAGCTGTATATAATCAGCTCATCATAGGCGTTCTCTTTACATTTCACCTCATTCTCCAGCAGCCAATCACCGTGCTGCAGCCAAACGGTTCTCCTCTCTCCTGCAGTCAGCTGTGATTGCAGGTGTTCATGCAGCTAATCCAAAGACCTCATCACACCCCCTCTTCATCCCATCTCCTCATCAAATCCAGATCTTCAGCATCATCGCCAGTGTCTAGACCCTGGGGGGGTTCCCTATATGCTCACGGCTGCATTTCCCCCTTTAGATATACCATTTCAGGATCGGGGTCTAATCGCCAAAGACTTAACATTTATCATATGACATGTGTCAATAAATGCAGTTAAAAATAAAAAAGTGAATTGCCTAATATTTTTGTTGTGGAATTAATAAATGTCTTTCTTTAAAGGCAAAAACATGAAAAAGCTACAAAAAAAACTATTGAATACAATATATTTGGAGCAACTTAATTTATAAATGGTTGTCAACTTAAAAACGTGTGTTCACAATGATGGTAATTAAGTATATACAACTTAAAATTCCTTTTAAATCATGTGGTAAAACTAGTTGGAACAACTTAATTTTTGGAGTAATCAACTTAAAAACTTGTGTTTATGCTACCAATTATTAAGTAAGTGGTAATTAAAAACACCTCTGATTGTAGAGGAAACGCTTTCTCCCCTAACTCAAATAAGTTTGTTAGTTTAACACAATTTCATTAGAAGTTGTCATAACTCAATAATGCAAACTGTTGCGTTGATTTTCTTTGTTGAGCCAAAGCATTTGTTTTTAGAGTGTAGGCATCTCTTTTGCAATTTGTCAGTCAACCCTCAAAACCACTGGGTTGGATAAAATACCATCTGAATGGTTCAAAGTAACTAATCAGAAGATATCTATGAGCAATGCTGTATTTGCTTTTGTTGTGTCTTCTGATGTTGAATTCTGGACAACTTAAGAACACAGCATACAAGAGTTTCTGAGATCAACGTGTTTACTTGCATTAAAACCAGAATAACACATTTCCTAAAACTTCAAAAAGACACAGATAAAGCATAACTCTTATCGACTCCTTAAACAATGTGTCCTCTAATTTCTCAGAAGTTGAACAAAGGTTATAACTGAACTGTTTTGCTTTTTGCAGCTGGTATCTTATCATGTTTTTGAACTTCCTAGATATTAAGCAACTATTCCAAATGTGGACATGCTGGAATGAAGTTTCGCAGAGAGGTTACTTGATACAGACGGAGATATATATTGTATGTGTACTCAATGTAAGAAATATGTATACATATATCCATATACATTCATATACTTTTCTCGAAATAACCAATATGATATATCTTGATCACACAAATTTGATTAAAAGGGGCCCCTATTAGGCTTTTTGGGGGGGGGGGGGGGGGTTCCCTTAGTGTGTTATAGACAGGGGTGCACATAACTTTTTTGCCCTGGTTCTCAAAGGAGCACCTGGAGATGTTGCTTGTTGCTCATCCTTAAAATGAAATAAACCGTAACTTTTGTGGGGGTCTTGACTTTATTTGCCAGACACCCGGCACTGAACACACGTGCAGAGGTGAACACAAGACAACATTAGCACGACCAGTCATGGACAGTGCGGCATGCGAGTGCGGTGACCCTGAGCAGACCGCTGTCCATATAATCACCATCTGCCCCTTATATAGACCACCCTCGGAAGCCAGCCTCTTCGACCTAGGACCCGAGATGCTGGCATGGCTACACGACACCGAGTTGGACCTCTAACGTTACACGAAAGAAGAAGCACGACCAGTAATCCTACAAGCTGTCATCACGGGTTGCCAGAAACTGACCATGATCAAAATCGATTATTCGGCAGCCCTGGCGAATAATAATCGATTATTCGACCGACCCCCCCCCCCCCCCCCCCCCCCCCGCGAAAAAAAGAAAAGAAAAAGGAATTCCGTTTTTTTTTCTTTACTGGAACATGTTTAACAGTACAAACAACAAACAAGCATGTCATCACAACGACGTGGCCTTGAAGTGAAGTTGGTAATGGCCGGCTGGGCTGCGTCTTTCTCTGTAACCTCTTTGGCGTGCTTCGCACTCAAATGCCAACGCATTGTTGAGGTTGAGCTGTGAGAGACCAACGTCTTTTCGCAAAGCTTGCATTTAACTTCCTTTGGACTTGTAAGTTCGAAGTAGTTCCACGAGGAGGAACTCTTTTTACCTGCCGCTTTGTTCATCTTTAGTCGCACGTGTGAGGGAGAGGGGGGGGGGCGGGGTCGGTGTGTAGCGTGCTGCAGCAGCAGTCTGCTCTGCACGCAGGCTTCCTCCAAGTTTACAGTGAAACAAACTGGTGGTGTGACCAATGACAATTATTAATACTTTTACTATTATTAGCATATATATATATTTTGGTTGAAACTAAGCCAGAAAAAAAAAAAAAACATAAATAATAAAAAAAAATATATATAAATAAAATCGATTTTTAAAAATAATATTCGATTATGGAGACTGTAGCGAATATTCGAATAATCGAATAATCGCTGGCATCCCTACTACCCTCCTGACTGTTCTCCTCACTGTCTTCCTCTCTGTCAGACATGGTAGCTGATGATGTAGGCCTACTACCTTCTCTCTGGTTGAGTCTGCGATTAGCTGCTTGCATCCACAAGTCAACAGCTGCTTTTGGGTCGAAAGTCTCTGTTGTCATCTTAGCAGGGGCAGATCTACCGGGGTGGCATGGGGTGGCAACTGCCACCCTAAACAATAGCCTTGCCACCCCAGCTGCCACCCCAGTTGGCATCTTTGTTTTGAAAGAAAAGTTGTGGCTCATCGGACATTTATGAGAGAAAGTCTCTAATGTCCGAGTGCAAGTGAATGCAGCACAAGATGCACGTCATGTAACCCCTCCTCCGGTCCTGGCGCGAGAGTGGAAATATGATTGGTGGCGAATTCACTTGAACGGGGGACGGTGCAAAACGAGAAGCCTTTCGGACCCAAGCACTGAAGGAATGAGGTAGTTGCGGTCTACAATGACAGAGAAGAGAATGTCAAGTTTGGCTGTACTCAGCATTGAATCAAAACGCACTACAGCTGTTGATCTTAATAAGTTTGTGAGGCGTTTTGCTGAACAAAATAGTAATCTCCGCATTCAGCTGTAATAGACATGCCAACTTGATGCTCTGCTCACGGATGACTCGATGAGAATAACAAACTGTTAAGATGATGACCTTGTATGCGTGTATATTTTTTTTTCTTTGAGGGGGTCTGCCCCCAAAAAACAGTTTTAAGTCCTGAAAAAGTAAAATAAGACGGTGTGTAAAACTACACTGCCCAGCCAACAGAAAGTAACCACTTTGATTTAACTAGGCCAGTAGGTAAGGACCTTCCACTGGATAATAACTGCAGCGATGTATATGTTTTAGCTGAATACACGTTTTTTAACCCTAACTGATGCAGTTAGTCACTTCTTTAATGTTTGTTCTTTCTGATGTAAAGTCAAGGTTGTAACTATATCAATAATGATATCATTACTTGTTTTTCAAATTTGAAGGAGGGTGAGCAAGCATCTTGATGAACATTCATCATTAACTCCTCCAAAAAATATAGTTTATTCAATAATAAATGAATATGTGAATCATAACAGTTCTTCACTATATCTGTAAAGCGTCTTTGAGCACCTGTAAAAACGCTAACAAATTAAATCTATTATTATTATTTATTAACAGTGATTGACAGCTGATAGGAATAATATGATTGTTAATAGTATCATATTCATTCAGACAAACATCGATGAGACAGTTAATTAATGTACTTATTGCAGCAGTCTGCATAGATTTGGTACCCCTGCTGGTCTAAGAGTGAGACAAACTCATTCAGTTAAAATTCATTAAATTACGTCTGCCACCTTATATGTAAGGCTTTACTGATGTGCCACAATAATATCACCTATGTGATTGAGTTAAAATATTAATATTGTGGCTTTCCAAGTTCACATTGATTGTAGGGGTGTAACGGTTCACAAACATTTCGGTTCGGTACGTACCTCGTTTTTAGGTCACGGTTCGGTTCAGTACGTTTTCGGTACAGCAGAAAAAATTATCACAAAACATTACATATTTTTTTTAAATTATTATTAAACTGTGACCAATGTATTCAAATAAATACAAAATGTAATAAAATAAACATTAAGGTGCAGCATTTCGATGAACTGAAATAATCTGTATTTGAACTCTACTACCTAAGCAGCCAGCTTGACATTATGACTTGCTTGTCATTGTATTTTCATGTTGTTTAAAGAAAGATGAACTTGTCCACATTGCTTGCTGAAATGGCAGATCTGCTGGCACTAACAATGTCTCCTGCTGTGGAGAACACCCTCTCTAGGGACAGTGGCAGCAGATACAGCCAGGTAGCGCTTTGCTAACATGGCAACATAAGGATATTTGGCGTTTGTAATAGCTTTGGCTCGGTCTGAACTTTCTGCGAGTGGTGGAGGCTTACATGCTAGTGGGAGTTGGGTTTGCACTTCAGTCTTTTTTCTTTTGGTACCGGTGATATTCACATTCGGGTGATGCCTTTTCAAATGAGTGTGATGTATTGCCAGCCGCGTAACCAATGTTATTTGAACAATGCCGACAAACAGCTTTGGTTCGGTCTTTGTCCGTCATCCTTGTACGTAACTGCGAAACCAAAATGTTCCCAAACCGGAGACTTCAATGATGCTGGAGGATTTTCAGCTCAACTTTATCTGCAATCGCCATTTCGACAGTTCCTCAAATTACTGACTACATTTGAAAGCATCCCTGTGACCAGCTCTCATAGTATGCCTCTCGTCCAATGAAATGACTTGGTCGCTCTATGATATATACCTGAGATTACTTCCAGAACGTTGTTCATGTTCTCAATTTCTTACATTTAACGCTATATTCGTTTGGTACACACGTGTACCGAACCGAAGGGCCCGTACCGAATAATTTCAGTACGGGTACGTGTACCGTTACACCCCTAATTGATTGATATGATTGCGATTTAAATCAGCATATACTTCTGTCAGGGGATGCCACCCCTCACAATCTCCTGCCACCCTCTTGCCCCCCCATGAATATTTGTCTAGATCCGCCCCTGCATCTTAGACAAGATGATGTAATCAAATAAGTATGTGAACATAACCAATAACCTACCATAGCCAATAACAAATTAATGTAACTTATTTTATTTATGTTGTTCATTCATATCTTATTTTACCTAACATTTATTTATTAATGCATTTTTTTTTATCTTTCCAGTTTGAAAAGATATTTTTGGTTACTGTCCTATAGTATACATTGGAATGATTTCAAACCTGTTTATCCCAATAATTATAAAGGAGTGCCTTGGAAATATGTGTTTACATAAATTGTGACCAAACCGTTTGAACTTAGACTAAAGTGAACTATCTAAACACTCAGAGTCCTTACCTCACTGAGCTGTAGTTATCAGCTTCTCAGTCTGACTGGAGAGGACTCTCCCTCCACATCAATGTAGAAACATCTTCTTCTTACATCCGTTAGAGCAGCTAGCACCAGATTTTAATAACAACAGCGCCGGTACCGGTGCACCCTCCCTCTCGCCCTCGCTCACTTGCATGTGAGCTGCACAAACTACATTGGCTGTGAGCTGCGGGCGCCAGATAAGCCAACATCCCCCATTTTCATCACTTACAGCGCCCATCGTACAGGGCAAATGAAACGTGTAACCGGGGTGAAAGGGTGTTACATTTACTTAATTATGAATAGTGTTACATCAAGGCTAAAAATTAGGATGAGCACCAACGGTCAAAAATGTTTTTTTCCCTCCCAGAGCTGCCAGCGCAGCGCCTCCCAGATCTGGCGACCTAGGCGAACATCTATTGCGCCAGTGCTAGGGGCCGACTCTGAGTTCATATCATAGGTGCATATGCAACTCGCAAATATATTTATCTCTCTCTCTCTTCTCTCTTTTACATTACATTACATTGCATTTAGCTGACGCTTTTATCCAAAGCGACTAACAAAAGTAGCTACATTCGACCAGGAAGACACAACCTTGAAGAAAACAGAATCATATAAGTACATCAGGTTTCATAGAGCCAAACATTTCAAGTGCTACTCAACTGGCTATAGATAAGCCAGTCCTTTATTAGTATATAAGTGCTCTGTTAGCAGTTATTTGTTAGTAATTCTATCGCTCGAAGTGGAGTCGAAAGAGATGAGTTTTCAGTCTGCGCCGGAAGGTGTGTAAGCTTTCTGCTGTCCTGATGTCAATGGGGAGCTCATTCCACCATTTTGGAGCCAGGATAGCAAACCCACGTGTTTTTGCTGATGGGAACTTGGGTCCCCCTCGCAGTGCGGGTGCAGCGAGCTGTTTGGCTGATGCAGAGCGGAGTGCACGTGCTGGGGTGTACGGTTTAACCATGTCCTGGATGTAGGAAGGGCCAGATCCATTCGCAGCATGGTATGCAAGTACCAGTGTCTTGAAGTGGATTCTAGCAGTTACTGGAAGCCAGTGGAGGGAGCGGAGGAGCGGAGTGGTGTGGGAAAATGTAGGAAGGTTCAAGACCAGACGAGCCGCTGCATTCTGGATGAGCTGCAGAGGTCGGATGGCACATGCAGGTAGACCAGCCAGGAGGGAGTTGCAGTAGTCTAGGCGTGAGATGACGAGAGCCGAGACCAGAACCTGCGTGGCTTTCTGGGTCAGCTGGGGACGTATCCTCCTGATGTTGTAAAGCGTGTATCTGCAGCAACGGGTTGTAGCAGCGATGTTTGCAGTGAAGGACAGGTTGTTATCTAGGGTCACACCCAGATTCCTTGCAGTCTGAGTCGGGGAAACAACAGAGGTGCCGATGTTGATTGTCAGGTCAAGAGTGGGACAATCTTTTCCCTGGAAGGAAAAGCAGTTCAGTCTTGTCAAGGTTGAGCACCTGCGCACCAGTTATGTGCAGCCCTGGTTATAGAGGCTTTTATGTCCAAGTAAATGGTCGGAAGAGGTTAACTCCAGGTTAAAGTTCCCTCGAGAAGGTGTCTCTCCTGAAAACGCTCCATTGGCATTTTTTGTTTATTTCAGTGACATCACTATGTAACACTCAAGCTTCTATTGGCTAGCGCTCCAACACATTGTACCTGATATGCTAAGGGAAAGAACATTTCTTTTCGGTTGACAAATCACTACAGACCCGGTGAGCTAACCAATCAGAGCAGACTGGGCTCCTGGTTCAGAGTTTGAAAAGAGGTGTTGCAGCCCAAATCATGTAAACCTGTCACGGTAGAGGCACAAAATACAAATATGCACCTGAAAATGAGCACAATATGTCTTCTTTAATGTATTCATATTTTAATATTGGCTGCAGTGGACTTCCATATTCCTGTACTACAGTATATGAAAATAAAAGTCTGCACGTACCTAACTTCCCTCTCCACTTTCCTTGTCTCTCTGCCTTGAAGAAGCCAAGGGGAAGGCCGCTCCAGATTAATGACATGAGCCATTTTACAAGCTAACTGCAAACATGGAGAGGCATTCTAAAAAGACAGCTCTAATTCAATATTAAACTAATCCATCTGGCCTACGTCACTGAATGCAGATGGCTATCAGGACCAGAAACAACCTTGAGTCCAAAGACAGAGGAACACTGATTCTCATTACTCAGTCTCAATCTCCCTCACTGTGCGTCTCTTTGGCTTTACTCCGACATTGCAGAGTGTGTATGGCCTCCTGATTGGCCCAATGTGTTTCTCCCCTTTTTTCGGTCCATTCTCTGTCGTGATGCTCCTTCTTTGTGCTTATCAGTGACTGTAATAATCTATAATGTGAAAAATAATTAGTATTTCCAATTTCATAGCTCTGTATCAAGGAACACTGATTAATGCAGAAAGCAGGGGTAATTTCCTGCCTCTTCGTAAGCACTCCTGCTCTGGCAACATAATTAGGTGTCACCGCTCAGATGAAAATTATATCTTCTCCATCATTTAAAATCCTCATTTTGCAAAGGCTACATAGATCAATAGCACAGAGGGGAGCGTGCAGCCTGGCGGAGACGCAATGCAAATGGAATTGAGTTCAGTGTAGCAGCAGTATTGACTCTCGAAGGCTAATCCATGTCTTGACTTTCTGATTGAGTTATACACAGCAGCACAAAGCTTCTCGACTGGATGATTTCCAATTGAAGCAGGAACTTCAGTCTGTGGGAAAAAAAGCAATCCAAACAAAAATAAGACTTCCAAAGTGTATTTCTTCCTCCGTTATCGGCTCTTTCATCAGCCATTTCAAGGTCGTGTTCCTACCACTTAGCACACCCCCCCCCCGCTAACCTTTTCCATGTCCATTTCTGTACTCTTGTTTTCATCCCACCTACTCCCCTGTTGTCACACCCTCATCCTCGCAGTGTTTCCATCCCTCCCCCCCTCCCTCTCTGCCTCTGTAATCAGAGCTGTGTCTGAGCAGTGTTTACAGGGTCTTCCCAGGGGCCTGCCAGTGTGACACATTCACTTTACAACTACTCACCTCGCCTCACCTTGCATTCCCTCTCCTTGCTTTGGTCAGATAACAGAGGAAGCGGCAGAAAACATCCCCCCTCGCACACTCCGCCTCCTGCATCCAACCCTAAATCTCCATCCTCAACCTCTCCCACCCCTGCTGCGCTCCCCAAGCAATGGCACACCGGTAGGAGGCCTTCTTATCTTTCAGCTCAAATGGAGCCTCGTCTCTTCGGGCATCTTGGTTATACATCTCAGTCAGACCATGAGACTGGAACACGATCATTTAACACTGACTGGGAGCGACCGGCCGGCTGTATTCAGCGAGATAAACCGTGAAAATATATGGCTTGTGGACAGTTATTCAACAAATCATATGGATTCAAATGGGAGAAGTTAATAATGCTACTGACGAGTGTGTGCAATTATGAGGCAAGCGCTGATGTTTTGCTGAAGGATTTGACTTCTTAAGCATCCTCAGTTGTTACTTAAAGCTTGTTGTGTTACAGTTACAGGGTAGGTTTTTTCATTTGACACGTCTATTTGTATGAGCGTCAGATGAGCTGATTGGCTGTGGAGCTGACTGATTGCTCTTGAGGGAAGGTGGTAATTAATCTGTCATATGGTGACTGATTATAGCTTTGAAATATGTCACTGTTCCAACTCCATCATAAGTTTTCCGACAGGAGGCTTTGATGTGCGTTCACACAGGCAGACAGAAGGACAGCTATCTAGCACCCACTTCGTGAAGTCACAAGACATCTGTGTGTGTACAATTGTCACAAAATATGGCAGTATTCGGATAAAACATTTAAAAAACAACGGTGCTTCTGCTGCCATCACAGCTTGTCTGCTTGAAAGTGTCAGAATATTTTAAAGAACATATGTTGCGGTGGTAGTTTAAAAGTGGACAGGCTGTTAAATCTGACTTTAAATCTAAAGCAGAAATATCAAAGAAACCAGCCAACCGAAGAGTTACCAAGTTAGTTAGATGATTCATGCTTATACGCCTCATTTAAAACGCATTTCACAGGGAACTTTTCCTGTCTTACAAAACAAAAATGTAAATATCTGAGGAGATCAAACTACCCAGCTCCAGTTTTTGCCCTGAGGCAGCCGAAACGGCAAAACAGCAGACATTTTATGGAGGAGCACTTTATAAACCAATATTCCACTGGGGACGTGTAACATGAAAACTGAGTCACATCCTTTGCTTGCGGGCAAAATATTTAGCAAGTAATTTTTTTCCACGCCACACTAACAAATTCAGGTTAGAAGCCCACATTGTAGGTGTATTAAAAATAGATTTGGGTTACCTACTTAGAACAAGAACATGAAAGGAATCTACAGCATGTCAGCTGATGGATAAAATATTTTTGATCATATAGCATAATAATTTGACACTGGGGTTCTTTTGTGATGATTACTTCTGACTAAAATAGTTCCTTTTTCTCATGGGTCTCCACTGTATCAGGGCTGCGTTAATGACCGTGGGTATTCACTCGATTTCCAGGTCCAGGGCTGGAAGGAATTCAATCTCATCATCACACGGAATGTGAATGAGGAGCTAAGGGTCAGAGTTGAGCATGGCCATTATCATACTGCTTATAATCACTAACGCAGTTCATTCAGTTCATGTTTCTTGTCCCTTAGCAGAAAGAAGAAACAAAGTATGAAGAATGTTCTATTGGATATGGGGCAGGGGAGGTACTGGATGTAAAAATATGATGGATGATGTGATGTATTGTTTTTAGGAAGCCTATTAACATCTTTCTTTTGTTAGACTTTGGGGAAGAAATTAGCGACGGTCATCCCAGGGAACTCAATTGTACCGTGAAGTTTGACATGGCGAGAAAAATCAACGCCCCCCCAATGGAGTTAAAAGCATGTCACCGGGGTCAGATTCCTCTGCCTAGTGCGATTCCTCTCCGTCTACACGTCTAACACCAATCCTGGTGGGGTAAGGCATCAATACTCTCTTTTATGTCGGGAGACAGAGATCAATGGATTTCTCTTTCCCCGAACGGAAGCACTCCATATTCAGCGGTTGATTTCATGGCTGGATATCCGACACACCACTTAATGGATGCTGTGTGTTCGTCTGCGTGTGTGCGGTTCAGTGTACAGCTGTAAATTGTATATAAGGTGATTAATCAACGTACAGTAGGTGTATTGAACTCAACACGGGCAGTCGGGTATTCTCTCACTCAGATTGGTGTTCTGGTAATGAGAACTCGCTAACATTCAGCTCATACAAAGTGCAGTTCATTGTTAATTAAAACTGCGGTCACAGACGTGCACGCAGTTGTGGGCGGGCCTTCGCGTCCGAGCACCTGTAGGGGAGGGTCGCTGGTCGTCCCGGCGTCAAGCAGATGCGTGCGTGTCCTCCGAAATGAGCCGTTGGTAATTTCTCAAACGTTCGTGTCCCAGACTGCATCTTCCCCATAATACTCGGGCATGCATGTGAGTGGTGGAGGAGGGGGTGGTGGAGATGCAGGGCCTTCAGTTCAGCAAACTCCAACAATTCTGCAGCAAGCTGCTCCCTGACAGTCTTCTGGGTGTGTGGCGTTGTCCTGCTGCATCTAACAAATGTGGAAAAACAAAGAGATTAGATTACTTCACTGGCTTATACTTATAGGATAATATTGGACTATAAATGAAATATTACACCAAATAAATAAGTGACGCAGTTCCACCAAACACATAAGTAATATATAAAAACAGAGAGATTACATACCTTTCCCGTGGTGGAAGTTCAACATCCGAGTCACTACTGCCCGGATCCAGGTCTGGCTGGAGGAGATCTTCATCATCCGACGAAGAGTCATTTGGTATGATCAAAGCCCCGCTATCGTCAGCTAGCATCTCTAGCACCTGGTCGCCTCGGTGGTGAAGCTCTCCCTTCTGGCTGCGTAATGCGTAATGGAGCGGGCGTAGTTTATACTACGCAGGATCATATCTTTCGAACCCATTGGTCGATTTGGGTGATTGACACCTTTTCTGAACCGTTGGAGCCAATAGAATCGAGTGACAGTTAGTAAGTCCCGCTAAACACTTACGTCAAGTAGAGAGAGGTTTGCGTAAACAGCACGTGAGACAGCATTAGCTCGGGACTGCAAAACTTTATACCTACTCTGCTGCCATGAATGTAATGATAGATTAGCAGGAACAATTCTAAGGTGACTAAGAGACATTGGATTAACCTTAAGCAGCGTTTTTATTCCCTTGAACAAGAGCTTTGATCACAAAACAGCAACGGTAAGACACACTTATTGTTATGGTTTTGAAAACTGTTGTTTTTTTTCTTCTCTGTTCTGGCTGATAGCTCAGTGAGTTTGTGTCCTACAGTGATGATACTTATAACAAAAATAATCTGTGGAGTATCAGCTTTCAGATGATATGTAGTTTGTGCAGAAAACATTAAGTTTTAAAGGTCGTTTTTGCTAGTTAGCACCGGAAGTAGCATCTGCCCGTTTTAGCTAAGGGCTAATGCTAACGCTTCTTGTGAGACTTTTGTTTTGTTTCGGTAAAAATAGTTCTTATCGTCAGTTAGCTGAGATTATTCTCTTTAATCTGGTATAACACATTAATAGGTTTTTAAATATTAAGATGCTCTGAGACACAGTGTCGTGGAAAAAAAGAAACAGGGTCCCCGCCGGCTTAACAGGTTAACCGTGGCGTGCGGTGCAGTGGGTTGTGCAGACGTTCTGCCCTTGACTGTTTGTTTACTCAATAAACGCATCTCCTCTTGATATTAGGCCATGTATGTTCCATACCAGTGGAGTTTGCTTTTTGTTGTTGTGTTTATTGATCAAAAAGCAAACCTTCAATACAGCTGTTATGTGGTCAAGGTAAGTAAAGTAATAATTGAAGCTGTGTATTGGTTAATATTAGCGTATGACTTAAAATGAAAACACAACAGCATTTCACAAAACGCTACAGCATTTCACAAAACGCCGCAGCATTTCAGAAAACACCACAGCATTTCACATTGGACGGAAAGGGTATTCCGTAGGGAGAACACTTCTTGTTTATGATTGGACAGAGCCAGCCAGACAGCACTGCTGTGATTGGTTGTTTTTGCTGCCAGTGAAGAAATGACGCTTCGTGATTGGTAAACGTCCGACAGCGCAATATGTCCCAACCGGTCCCTCCCAACACATCAGCCGTTAGCACACACTCAGAGCTCACAGCTCCTCATATCTGTTCAGACACTGGACAAAAGTTAAATATGTACAAACCACAGATGGCGAATACAGTCGCTGCTTTATTTATGTCTGTATGACGTTGTGAGTGTGGACGGAGCAGCTACAGGTTAGTTTAGCCTGATGGATCCGATTCCATTCTGAAAACACGCATTTTAAAAGCTTTTCGCCGGCCGTCTTGTCTGCACACTTGTCAAAGCATTAATTCATGGTTTTTACTAACCGTTATCAGTATTAGTTACTTCGGCATCACTTTGAAACGTGTACTACAATTAAATCACTGTCAAATATGTTCATTTTGTTGTAGTTGGTATCTCCTATAGGATTTACATGGAGATACTTCCCGCCCCCTCTCCAGCGCGTCTTGTTTGAATGACAGGAGCAAACACAGCTGACAGCCGCGGTGAAACTCAAGCGATTAGAGCGATGCGAATATTGGGTAAGGCAAGGCAAGTTTATTTATAGAGCACTTTTCAACTCAAGGCAATTCAAAGTGCTTTACAAAAAAAAAAATTAAAGACATTAAGCATTAAAAAAGAAAAGCTAATCAAATAAACATTAAGGAAAAATACATGGATAAAAGTTACAGTGCAGTCTAAAATATAAATAGTTCAATTAAACATTACAAGAAAAAGTACATGGATAAAAGTTACAGTGCAGTTTAAGATATGAATAGTTCAATTAAAAGCAGCGACAAAAAGAAAAGTCTTCAGCCTGGATTTAAAAGTAGTCAGAGTTGCAGCGGACCTGCAGGTTTCTGGGAGTTTGTTCCAGATATTTGGAGCATAATAACTGAACGCTGCTTCTCCATGTTTAGTTCTGACTCTGGGGACAGAAAGCTGACCAGTCCCTGAAGACCTGAGAGATCTGGATGGTTCATAGTTTAGCAGGAGGTCAGTAATGTATTTTGGGCCTAAACCATTCAGTGCTTTATAAACCAGCAGCAGTATTTTGAAATCTATTCTTTGACACACAGGAAGCCAGTGTAAAGACTTCAGAACAGGAGTGATGTGATCCACTTTCTTAGTGTTAGTGAGGACTCGAGCAGCGGCGTTCTGAATCAGCTGCAGCTTTCTAATAGATTTTTTAGTGAGACCTGTGAAGACACCATTGCAGTAGTCGAGTCTACTGAAGATAAAGGCATGGACAAGTTTTTCCAAATCCTGCTGTGACATTAGTCTTTTAATCCTAGATATGTTCTTTAGGTGATAGTAGCCTGATTTAGTAACTGGGTAGTCTACCATAGTATTTACATGGAGATAAGCCCCTTAAAAACCATGAATTAATAAAGCATTAATTCTGTGTTTACTCCTGTGATTCAAAAAAGACGCTGGAGAGGGGGCGGGCCGGATCAGAATCGGATCGATCAGGCTAAACTAACCTGTAGCTGCTCCGTCCACACTCACAACAACATCATACAGACATAAATAAAGCAGCGACTGTATTCACCATGACATAGACAGTCTGTGTTTTGCATATCTTTAACTTTTGTCCAGTTTCTGAACAGATATGAAGAGCTGTGAGCTCTGAGTGTGTGCTAACAGCTAACGGCTGATGTGTTGGTCCAATCACAAAGTCATTTCTTGATTGGCAGCAAAAACAACCAATCACAACAGTGCTTCTCTGGCTGGCTCTGTCCACAAACAATATCATAAACAATAAGTGTTCTCCCTAAGGAATACCCTTTCCGTCCAATGTGAAATGCTGCAGTGTTTTGTGAAATGCTGCGGTGTTTTGTGAAATGCTGTGGCGTTTTGTGAAATGCTGTGGTGTTTTGTGAAATGCTGTGGCGTTTTGTGAAATGCTGTTGTGTTTTCTGAAATGCTGTGGCGATTTGTGAAATGCTGTGGCGTTTTGTGAAATGCTGTTGTGTTTTGTGAAATGCTGTTGTGTTTTGTGAAATTCTGTTGTGTTTTGTGAAATGCTGTGGTTTCTTGCACTTCAGGGCCACCGTACCATAGAGATGTTTTTATTTTAAAGTAAATTGAGATGGAACATAGTAAAAACATGTAAATTCTAATGTCCGCCTAAAATAAAAACATTACTTATAGTGAAAACCACCCTTGAATGATGAGTTTAGTAGACTAAAAGCTTTAGGAATCCAAACTATAACATAATAAGTACCCTGTATCAAGATTGATGCAAAACAAGTGAAATTTGACCTTTTTAAGAGAGGTTTAGAAAAATAAAGTCCACCTCACCTCTGGGTAATTTGGGAACCATAAGTTCCATTTGAACGTTTTCACTGTAAAAATCATTTTATTACTTTGTATTATCACTATAGGTATTCATTCCATCCAAATACAACTGTTGTGAAAAAATAAATAAAATAAAAATAAAACATACTCTGTTATCGTCTTAGGCCCCACGGACCCGTAATCGTGTCATTTTCAGGAAACAACGTCTAAGGAAGCTTAATATTTAATAAACTATGAATATTTTATATCCATAGAACGGGAAAAAAACTAATTTAACTGATCTTTTTCATTTATTTTTTCACAAAAAACACACAATGCTAACAGTGAGCCTCTGAATTAGCCCCGAGCGAAAAATGCTAACCTATTACTGCACCGAAAATCACTCCTAGCTCCCTTATTACTTATCCTAGCTCCACATCAAACACATTGTTTATGCCCGCAAGGAGACACAGAATCTAACGGTGCCCACCTCAACACTAAAAGATACAAACTAGCGAGGTTACCAACAAAAACGTACATCAAAACAAGTGGCGCTAGGTATTAGCATTAGCACTGCACACACCCACCGCGTGTTCCAATGAAAAGCATACATATATATAAATAAAGTATAAAGTATAGGTCAACACATTTCAGTATAACACACCAATTGTGATATTACTCACGTTTGACCGTGGAGCAGGGTTTCTATGTACCGAGAAGTGGGTAGTTTAATGAGTCTGTTGACTACAAAACCGCCGCACACACAGATAGCCAAGGCAAGCTACCTGAATTAAGTCTCTCCCTAAACCGGAAATACCGGAAATGTGACTTCCGGTTTGTCATTCAAAATAAAGGTACATTTAATATTGACATATCAAATTGATTCAAATGTCTTACACAACCAGTGGCGACTGGTCATTAGGGGCAGGTGGGGCACAGCCCCACCTAGTGTCAGCAGAAAGTATTAAAATAATGATTACAACAAAATGCAAAAAATTTATTAAAAAATATATAAAATATATTTTAAGATCATGTTTAATCATCTGATTCGTCTGTACATTGCTGTTTTAGTATGTGTTCTTCTAATTAGTGTCTACAGTGTGTGCCTATTGAGCTGTTTAGAGCCATGTGGGACAAAACCTGATCCTGCCCCTCCCTCTGACTGTCTAAGTGAACGGTGACTGCAAAAACTACACTGCGCATGCTCAGAGTATTTTCCTATTTAATGTGTGTGGCAAAAAATAATGACCATAGGGGCAAAGTGCTGCCATCCCCACCATACGTCATCTCACATAATTCAGAGCTGATTGGCTGTAAGTACGTGTGCCGCGAAAAGTGTGGTGTGTGAAGAGGAGGAGAGAGAGCTGCAGTGAGGCGTCCTAAAACCAGGAAGTAAACTGCGCATGGCTTCCCTCCACAAAAAAGCAACGAGATTTCTCCATAGGATTTTAGAAAATAGCTCAAAATAAGATCTGTGGGAAACGTAGCTGTTAGATAAATGTACGTTTTGTTCAGCCGGATAATATCCACATGTCTACCCTACTTTTATCATTTTCTAATCAAAAATCTATTGATTAGATTAGATTTATGATAGACTTTTGAAACTACAAGAAGATAAGGAGGACTTTTACAAAAAAGTAATAGAGATTTTTGTCCAGAAGGATAGGCAAATGGACTTAATCTTCATGTCAAGGTAAGACTGCAATTTTATTGAAAATGGGATCTTACTAAGAGAGAACAATTCAATATTTAAATGATAAAAATTAAAAAATGTTGGGTATCCTTCTGTTGAACTGTCTGTTTAAAAGTAATTGAAGCATCAGACAAAAAAAGCTCTTGAAAATAATATTATATTTTGATTTAATATATTTGTAAACCTGAAGAGTCAGTGCCAGTGCCTCACCAGCCATGAACCTCTCTGCAGAAGCTTATATATAGACATCTGAGTTTTTTGTGCCCCACCACTTTTGTACATATAGAAACGCCACTGTACACAACACATGTATCGAGACAATAAATGAACTGTTTATATAGTCGATCAACACTGTGTATGTTACTCATTACAGGATAATCACATGGCACTAAATCAGACCGGCTGTTCTCCTCTGTTTACATCCTGCTGGTTTAAATTATGTGTTCTATAGGCTCTGTGCACAAGATTGAGTTGAGTAGTGAGCCATTCGTTTTTTTTTCGTGGTGAGATGTCTGCTGAGAGGTCCTTGTATACCTCGCTGACTTTGAGGACATCTGGGTCTGGCAGCTCCCCCCGCACGGCCTTGTAACGTGTACTCCTTTGAACACAGCTACATACAATTACTTAGGACAATATATATTACCTTACACCGTCAGCAACTGTAAACTGCTTTGGCATAGTGGAAATGAACACCATGTCACTCACTCTGCCTGGTTTCACACACTATTAATTACACAAAAGAATTGTCAATTTAATTGAAAAGGTCGTTGATGCAATATACTAAATCAGCTCTTGGCACAAAGGAAATACTCATTAAATCATGGATTGGCTGTGAACACATACTGTTCTATTGTATTGCATAGAAAGATGTGTTACTGTTGTGCTTGTAGTGGAAATACTGTTTGTAGTCGTAGATAGAAAAACAAAGATGGAAAACATTTCACCATACATTGTTTAGGAGTTTTATATGTATTGGGTGTTTATGGTTAATGTGGGAAATTAATAAGCAGAGCTGTTGCTGGTAAATTTGTGTGCCATCATAATAGTAATGTGTATACAGCGTTTCGTGAATATCTGGAAAACTATATGCGAGTAGTTTGGAGTCATTTGAGACATGTAAATCGTCAAAAATGATACATTCTCTGTTAGCTTACGTTCGCCCCGATTGAGCTAGCAACTATTTTATTCGCAATTTAACATGATATTGGATATGGGCTTAACTTGTCCTGGACTGGAATTTTCCCGATCTTTTCCCGAGGAGGTGTTTGCGAAAAAGCGCTTAAAATGCATGAATAACACAGATTTTTCAAAATGGCCGACTTTCTGGGGGGCGGGGCTAATGGAAGCTATTTTGAAATATGTCCGCAATTCCATCAGTAATGTCTGTGGCAAGATTGGGGTAGTTTGGAGAAACTATATGTGACTATCGCACAATAGGGGGCGCTACTGAGCTGGTGTACAAAAATGTACATTTTTTTTGTACAGTCTGGAAAAAGACGTGGGTTGTGACGTGTGTTCCAAGTTTTGCGTCCGAAAGTCATTTTAGCGATTTTGTGGCATTTAAATCGTCAACATTGGTACATGTTCCGTTAGCTTACGAGCTCCCCGTTTGAGCAGTCAACTATTCATTCACAATTTAGCATCACATTGGATATGGGCTGATCTTGTCCTGGTTTGAAATGTTTCCGACCATTGTCCTAGGACAAGTATGCGAAAATGCGCTTAAAATGGACATATTTCAAAATGGCCGACTTCATGGGGGGCGGAGATAATGGAAGCCATTTTGAAATATGTCCGCATTTCCATGAGGAATCTCTGAGCCAAGTTTCGGGTAGTTCGAAGAAACTATATTTGACTACCGCACAATAGGGGGCGCTACTGAGACATATTTGCTAAAACGTCCGATTTTTTTCTACAGTCTGAAAAAGGTTGTGGGCTGTGACACGCGTTCCGAATTTAAAGGCCGTAACTCATTTTCTCCCCTACTTATGGCTCGGTACATTTTTTAACCCTTCGATTTCGAGAAAAAACTGAATAGGACACGCCCACATTTTTCATTGGTTGCGACCCTTTACATCTCAGTTTATACTCACCCTGCCAGTATGTCTATGACAATATATATTTTTTTAGTCCATCGGTTCTTGAGATATAAATTAGTTGTGTTTTTGGCGCCCCCTATTGTTCGAAATGAACATTGTTTGTTGTGCCTATTCCCCAAGACACACTGAACCTATCCACCGAAATCTGTGATATTTGGATACATTTTGGATGAATTGTAAGCATTTATGTGTAGGCCACACCCTTTTGCTAATACGTTTTGATTGATGTCGGCCACATTTTTCCACACCTCGTGCTCATTTTGTACGGTAATGTGTCTGCCCCTCCATTGATGCTGTGCACTAAGTTTGGTTTGGAAAATCAAGAAATTGGAATTTAAGTTAATATTTCAATGTTTTTCACATTATGCTAATTTCAAAAAAATCAAAGTAGGCGGAGCTTCGGGATATGAGAGGATAATATGTAGAGCTGCTCCACCCGGATAAGTGTGAAAAATTTCAGGTCCGTCAGACTTACGCTGCGACTTTGTAAATTTTTCGAAACACTGAATTTACACAGGTGGCGCTAGAGAGCAAGTTGAAATTCTTTCTCCCATCGAATCCAGAATGTTAACATTTTCACCGGTCCTGGCGGCGTTGCCAAATGTCGCTACATGAATAGTGTCGTAACCCCCTCAAAAACAGGTCGAAAGTGCAGAACCGGTAACAGAAGAATAATAATACTGACGATTTCAATAGGTCTTTGCACTACGTGCTCAGGCCCTAATTAGTGTTATTATCATAGACTGTATATATAAATGGACGTAGTGTCCGTGACGTCACCCATAGGATTCTGCAGAGTTGGTGAAGCCCTTAGTAGGCGGAGTCGGCCACTAACGGCTCGACTGTGACGTCAGAGTCTAATCCCGCCTGCTCCAAATAAGGGCAAAGAGGCGGAGCCGAGGCAGGACCTGCTGCCTCCGAACTGGAAGTAAACAGAGCTAGCTCAGGCTAAGAAGCTAAGCTAACATGAAATACATGCATACCAAGTTACTGCTAACAGTGTAGTTCCCCTATATAAACATTCATAATCAAATGAGACAATCTGCAAGAGAATTAGCTATATGTTGTTATTCTTAATGCTTGTCATTCACACGTTGAGAAAAGACAGACTCCACCGCCAAGACCTAACGGAGCCGCAGTGGGCTAGCTCCGGGACGCCGGCTGGAGCTAGCCCCCTGCGGCTCCGTTTGCTCCGGCAGCCACCACTGGGATAATTGGGTCCCCTATTAACATTTGCTCCCGTTTAGCATTATGGCGTCATAGCCATAGACTATAAAAGTCTTACCCAAGGCTGAATCATAAACTAAAATGTATATGTATGCATAAAGGGTTAAGATTCATAATCATGAAGGTGGAATCTAACTATATCGATAATAATATTTATTGCATCCATGGGTAGAAACATGTTTTTTTCTGCTGTAAAGTTGGGCATTTTAACATGGGGGTCTATGGAAATTGCTCCTTTCTGCAGCCAGTCCCTAGCGGCCCATGTATGAACTGCAGTGTGTGGCACTTCCGTATTGGGTTCCCGGCTGTTCGCCAGAGTTTGCCGCTTGGTTATTATACAGGTGTAGCAGGATGAGCAGTAAATAGTGTTGTTAGGCATATTCTTTTTAGCCTATCACCGCCAGGGGGAACCCTATAAAGGGGCAGAGGCTTCTAGCTGGCGGCCTCTTGTTTGCTGGTGCCCAGACCTACCCACTTCCGTTGTTGCCGTGTTTTGCTTCCGCCACCGGCATAGGTATGTTGTAGGGGAATAGCTGGGTTCAGGTAAAGTTTCACAATTCTCTATCATACTTACGTGTAGTCACGTTTTGTTTTGTATAGCGGAGGGTCTTCCTGGCGATGCCCGTCAAGTAGCTGTAACATAGAGAGCATGAAACTCTCCTCTCTGCCTGATCGGTATGTACGGCGATTTGTTCAGTCCATTCACCACACCTTTCCTGAACATTAATATTATACTTGTGTGTTTATTGTTAATCTAGGGCCAAGCTAAGGCTTAAAGAACCGCTGCTGTTTTGCTGCACCGAAAAGAGACGGGTATCTGACGCACTGACGCAGGGTCATCACCCGTACTGCTGATCCTGTGTGCTGCTAAGTGCTAGTAGATTGTCTGCGTCTGGCTATCGTGTCTGGTCCGGTTTGGCATTGCCTACGGCAGTATCATCACCTGCCCTACTGATCCTGTGCTACTGGACACTACTTAGATTGTTCGCTTTTGGCTACTGTGTTTGGGCCGGTTTAGCGTGGCCTACTCTGCACTATAGGTCCGCTCCCCTTAGTGGGATTTTAGTGACTGGACTGCTGGGCTAACTCCTTCTGTTTAGTTATTCTTTCCTTCACCAATTCAAACTATTTTGTTTACTTTTGTTCCTTTTCATTAATAGTTTATTTTTGTTTATTGCTATTTTTCTTTGTTTTCTTTTGGTTTATTTTATACTTACTTAGTGTCGATATATCTTTGCTCAATTCATTGTTTGTTTATATGATTTTGGTTTAGGTTTTCTTTCTTTGCTTTTTTTGCATAGTTTTGTTTATGCCGCATGATTGCCCGTATGGCTGCGGCTAATTTTGGTTTATTTCATTTTGAGTCATTCTGTGTTTTTGTCCCCCACTTATTGTGTTTTCCCTAGTTACTGAGAGCTGAAGGTGGTGGTATTGGTGTCCGAGGTGGTGGCTTCCACCTTTCCGTGTGCTGTGCTTCCCCCGAGTTTTTGGATCTTTTCTCCGTGTGATTGTGTGAGTGTGGAACACGTGTGACCGGGGTGACTTAAGTTTGTTTTTGTGGGATCCCTCTACTCATTCGTTGACCCTCTCCCCCACTGGTAAGCCTCAGCCCCCCTTGTTCGTTCTCTCCCTTTTGGATATAGCCCTGTGTGACGGTTTTTATAAATTGTATTTTTACTATTGTATAAATAAACTGTTCTATTTTGATAATTGAACCACGTCTCTTGTTCTATGAGTAACCGAACCTGTGTGTCCTAGTGACTTAAAACTTGTCACATTTCCCTGGGTGAAATTCCCAGAGTGGCGTTGTCGGACTTAGCGGTTTAAACCAAACTGTTAAATTAATATAATTATTCTGCGGCCACTGCTACAAACTGGCGTTGTCGGCAGGATTTACTCTTTGCTTGAACAGAGACGTGTGTTTCAATTGTTCTTTGTTTTTGTGGTTGTAAGAAACAATTGTTTTACGCCTTTAAATAATTGTTTTATATTGTGTTCCGAAGCAAAACAGCAGCTGGTTTCTTGTGGACCTGTGGTAAGTCACAGTGTTTATTATCGTGTATTTCCTGTCCATTTTGTCGCCCTATCTCCCCATTTAAATTAGGAACGGTGTAGCTATGGAGGAAGAGTTACAAGAATTGAAAGATTTAGTTGCCCAGTTAAAAGCAGACAATGAGAGGCTGTGGCAGGAACAGGCTGCGGCGGTGACTGGTCCTAGTGCTGCACCTCTCCTTGCTGCTCCGCCAACTTCTGCTATTTCCCATGCTAGTGCCCCTTCAGCGGAGAGACTGGTTTTTGTGCCCCGAGACAGGAAATTTCCCATGTTTAGGGGAAGATCAGGAATAGGTTTGAGTGAATGGATTGATGAAATACAGGCTTGTATGAGAGCGCGCCGTTTGGCTATATCCGATCAGGCATTTTTCCTGTTTGACCATCTCGAAGGAGAGGCCCGTGATGAGATAAAATACCGTTCAAGTGCTGAGCGGGAAGACCCTGTTAAAGTCCTTGCTGTGTTGCAAAAGCTGTATGGTTGTTCTGATTCTTACGTAGCTTTACAAGAGGCTTTCTTCTCCCGACGACAGCAAGAAGGGGAGACTTTGCAGGAATTCTCCCTTGCGTTGCTTAATCTTATGTCATCTGTAAAGCAGCGGGCGCCTGACAACATGCCTAATGCAGAGGTTTTGCTGCGCGACCAATTTGTAGAGCATGTCATTGATGGTGCATTGCGACGTGAGTTAAAACAGTTTGTACGTCGGCAACCTACTACAGCATTACTTGATGCCAGGGCGGAAGCAATCAGGTGGGAGCGGGAGGGTTTGCCTGGTGCTAATAGGGGCCGAAGTCACTCTGTCCCTTCAGTTCTTGGTCTGCAGTATGGAGTTCAGGGTGGTCCTCAGGTGGTGACTGGCTCCCAGGTGTCTGAACTGAGTGAGATGAGAGAGATGCTAAAACTCCAGCAAGAGCAGCTTAACACACTTACTCAAAACATTTCTCGTTTCCAGGACTCTCAGCTGCGCAGTCGCCCTCCCTATAGGGGCCCCATCATTTGCAGACGTTGCCAGCTACCCGCTCATTTAGCCAGAGAGTGCGATGGGCTACGTACGGCTCCTCGTGCTTGACCGTCCTCACCTGCTCAACAGTCTAGCGGGCAGCGCCGTTTCACTCAGCCATCGGAAAACTAGTGCCCGCCGAATTACAGAGCCACAGTTCGGGGGGTGGAGTCACAGGCTCAGGAGAGGCTTTTAAGCTCATGTCGTCTTGTCCACATTTAGATGTCAGCATGGGGGGAGTTATGGTTCCTTGCTTGGTGGATACTGGGTCCATGGTGTCCACCGTCACAGAGAGCTTTTTCCTTCAGCACTTTGAGCCCTGGGGCCAAGAGAAGCTTCAATCTTGTCACTGGCTGCAGCTCAGGGCAGCCAATGGGTTAGCCATCCCTTACATCGGCTACTTGGAGCTGGACGTTGAGCTATGTGGAAAGGTAATGGCAAGCTGTGGCGTGTTGGTGGTCAAGGATCCCCCCGGTGGTGTCTCTTCTGCAGTCCCTGGTATCTTGGGGATGAACATTATTCGCAGATGTTATCAAGAGCTCTTTGGACAGCATGGGTTGGCCTTGTTTTCCTTACCTCCTGTATCTGAGGCCCCCCAGTCATTCCTTGAGGCTTTGCAAAAATGCCATCAGTCCAGTGTGCAGCCCCCCCCTGGCGTCTCAGGAGGGGTAAAAGTGCGTGGAAGGAAGGCTTGTCGTATCCCTGGTGGCATGATGAAGATTGTTGCAGCCACATGCTCGGAGCAGTACTCAAGTGGCACTGTGTTATTTGAGCCCTTGGATTCGGGTCTTCCGGCTGGATTGCTTGCCTCTCCAGCTCTGGTTCGGGTGGAAAGGGGCACCGCCTATATTCCTATTGTGAACGTAGGCTCCGTAGACGTGTTGCTCTATCCCCGCACACTGGTAGGCACACTCGATGAAGTTAGGCTGGTTAACTTGCCTGTTGGTGTCACCGACGTACCATCTAGTGTGGCCAGAGTGACATCCCAGGCTGCCTTTCCCTCTGTGCCTGACCAGCTGGATGCTCTGGACCTGTCTTCCCTGCCTGCTGAAGAACAGGTTAAGGTACGGTCTCTTTTGACAAAGCACACATCTGTCTTTTCTGCTCACGAAGGGGACTTGGGTTGCACCACCTTGATCTCTCATGACATCCCTCTTCTTGATGACGTCCCCGTGAAGCAACGCTATAGGCGCATTCCCCCGTCTGAGTACGAGGTAGTGAAGGAGCACATCAACCAACTTCTTGAGTCACAGATCATAAGAGAGAGTTGCAGCCCCTACGCATCCCCCATCGTGCTAGTGAAGAAGAAAGATGGCAGCCTGCGCATGTGCGTAGACTACAGGCAGCTGAACAGCAAAACCAGGAAAGATGCTTTTCCTCTCCCTCGAATCGAAGAGTCCCTTGATGCGCTGACCGGTGCTCGCTGGTTTTCCACTATGGATTTAGCCAGTGGGTATAACCAGGTACCAGTTGCAGAAGCAGACCGGTCAAAAACTGCGTTTTGCACCCCGTTTGGCCTCTTTGAGTGGAATCGGAAGCCCTTTGGACTCTGCAATGCTCCTGGCACCTTCCAAAGATTGATGCAGCGGATCTTTGGGGACCAACAATGCCAATCTTTGCTTTTATACCTTGATGACATTGTGGTATTCTCTTCCACCGTGGATCAACATCTTGAGAGGTTGGAGGTCGTGCTGAGAAGGCTACAGCATGAGGGCTTAAAGGCTAAGCTATCAAAGTGTGCTTTCTTCCAGCGAGAGGTGCGTTACCTGGGCCATGTGATTTCTGACCAGGGTGTCTCTACTGATTCCAGCAAACAGGAGGTGGTAGCCTGTTGGCAGCCCCCCACTACCATCTCTGGACTACGGTCGTTCCTTGGTTTTGCCAGTTACTACCGTAGGTTTGTGGAGGGCTTTGCCAAATTGGCGGCCCCTCTACATACGTTGGTGGCTGAGTTGGGAGGCACCAAGTCCAAAAGGAGATCAGAGCGTGAAATCGCTGGGAACTGGACTGAGGAGAGTCATAGGAGCTTTGAGGCTCTCAAGACAAAGCTCACCACGGCACCTGTGCTTGCCTATGCCGACTTCTCCCTCCCATTCATTCTGGAGGTCGACGCAAGCTTTGGTGGCCTCGGAGCTGTGCTATCACAGGAGCAAGGTGGTAAGGTCAGGCCCATAGCTTATGCCAGCAGAGGTCTGAGGCCCACTGAACGCAATTCTGCCAACTACAGCTCTATGAGGCTGGAGTTCTTGGGGCTCAAGTGGGCCATGACTGAGACATTTAGGGAATATCTGCTTGGTCATACATGTGTTGTCTTCACTGACAACAGTCCCCTTAGCCACCTGTCCACGGCAAAGCTTGGAGCCACTGAACAACGTTGGGCAGCCCAACTTGCGTCTTTCGATTTTGAGATTAAGTACCGCTCGGGTAGAAGTAATGGAAATGCTGATGCCCTGTCCCGTCAGCACCCACCAGGGGTGCAAGATCTTGAAGCTATGCTCCCTAGCACCTCGCTCCCCTTGCCTTTACGGCAAGCCTTGCCAGTGACACAGGCAACCCAAGCAGCTGTCATAGCCTTGCCTCATCATACACAGTCTGATATTGTAAGGAAATATTTGTATGTATTCATGCAAACTGTGAAGGGCTGTTAAGGGTTTTATTGCTGTGGGGGAGCTGGAACAAGACCCCACTGTGGTCTCTGGAATGTGACGGGGGGGTGTGTGGAGGCTGCAGAGGCTGCAGAAATAGGAGACAGTGAGGGTCAGAGGTGTTTGTTTGAGATGACTGGAAAAGACGACCAGTTGTCCTTAAACTCCACCCCCTCCTGTATCATTTGGTATGAAAGCCTATCCGGCTTGCTGTTCGCTCTCTCTCTCCTCGCGTCGCTCGGACTGGAAGGTCGTGGCGGCCTGTGGGCAGGAGCCAGGAGTAGGCCAACTCCTGACATTACACATATGATACGATATGGTTGTGTATGGTAATGTATTTGATTGTATTGCATTGTATATTACCATTAAAGTGGATTATTGTTTAACGGTTAAGTGTATGCTCTGGATTTCCTTCATGTAAGATAACAGCTTGTTTAGGGACGCGAGGAGATTTAAGAAAGCGGACGAGTTGTCCACCAAATCTCCTAACAATATGGAGGCACTTCAGCAAGCCGACCCCGTCCTTCAGGAACTCTTGGTGTTCTGGAGAAGGAGGCAGCGTCCCAGCAATGATGAGAGGAAGCAGTTGTCCCGGCAAGCATTGGCACTGCTCCGTCAATGGGACCGGTTAGTTGAGAGGAGTGGGGTCCTCTATCGTCAGATCTTTCGCTCTGATGGGGCTGAAGCAGTTCTGCAGCTGCTTTTAACAGCTGTTTTGAGAGAGCACGTGCTCACCGAAGTCCACCAGAGGCATGGCCACCAAGGTATTGAAAGAACCTTGGAGCTACTTAGGCAGCGGTGTTACTGGCCAGGTATGTCCTCTGAGGTGGTACATTGGTGCAGCAGTTGTGAAAGGTGTCAAATTGCCAAGGACACTCGACCAGCGGCTCGTGCTCCCATGGGACACTTGCTGGCTTCTAGACCCAATGAAATTCTAGCCATTGACTTCACTGTCTTGGAGCCCACCTATAGTAGGTTGGAAAATGTCCTTGTAATTACAGACATTTTTAGCAAGTACACTTTGGCTTTTGCCACCCGTAACCAACGAGCCTCCACTGTGGCTCAAGTTCTGGTCACAGAATGGTTTTCAAAGTTTGGTGTCCCAGCCCGTATACATTCAGACCAAGGCCGGAACTTTGAGAGCATTCTTATTCAACAACTTTGCAGCCTCTATAACATTGAAAAATTGCGCACTACTCCCTACCATCCGGCAGGCAATGGTCAATGTGAACGGTTCAACCGAACCCTTCACAACTTGCTGTGTACTCTGCCTGTGTCTCGGAAACGGGATTGGAACTCCTGCTTGCCACAACTACTGTATTCGTACAACACTACTCCCCGTCAGTCAACTGGTGAATCTCCATTCTTGTTGATGTTTGGACAAGAGCCCAGGCTCCCAGTTGATTTTCTGTTGGGTAGAGTCCCTGATCCAGTCGGTGGTCCTGTCCATGAGTGGATTCAGAAGCATCAGGTAAAATTGCAAATTGCCTTTGAAGGAGCTCAAGACAGGTTAAAAACTGCAGCAGAGTGCAGAAAAAGGTGCCATGACCAGTATGTCAAAGATGTCCCATTGAACGAAGGCCAGTTAGTTTGGTTGCGAGATTGTGGTGCAAGAGGGTGCCATAAGATCAGGGATATTTGGAGTTCTGTCAGGTATATAGTGGTGAAAGCACCAAACGGCGGTTCGGTGTACACGATTGCACCTGCAAACGACCTGACCAAAATCAAATGGGTCCACCGCACTTTGTTGAAAGCTGTGATTGACACAAACTCTCCAGATGATGTCCCTGTCCCTCTCTCAATTCCTCCTGACTCACCACAGTCAGATGATGAGCTTTCCTTTGATGGTGACCTGTGGGTTTCAAGAAATGAAGCTCCGAATCGTCCTTTTACCAGATCAGCTGTCGTGACCCAAGAAACCCCTTGGTGGCTGCCTCCACCATCGGACGAAGCCTCCATTGAGGCCGGTCCTTCGGTAGCTCTCGCTGCCATGCCAGAATTGCCTTCCCCTCGCTTGGCTATCGCTCCATCCACTTGTCCTGATTCTAGCGCAGTGACCTTGCGACTGACACCACGGTTAACCGCTGGGCAGCATCCTAATGTCCATCATCTCCCTAGAGCGTTGGGAGAATTGGCGCCTGTGGCTGAAAACTCTCCTGGTCTGGTGTCTAACTCTGTGTCTGTCATCTTTAGACCTTGGGCCTAGGTTAGCTAACCTGGGCTTGATTTGTACATCGTCGGGGCGACGATGAAAATGGGGGGGATAGATTGTAGCAGGATGAGCAGTAAATAGTGTTGTAAGGCATATTCTTTTTAGCCTATCACCGCCAGGGGGCACCCTATAAAGGGGCAGAGGCTTCTAGCTGGCGGCCTCTTGTTTGCTGGTGCCCAGACCTACCCACTTCTGTTTTTGCCGTGTTTTGCTTCCGCCACTGGCATAGGTATGTTGTAGGGGAATAGCTGGGTTCAGGTAAAGTTTCACAATTCTCTATCATACTTACGTGTAGTCACGTTTTGTTTTGTATAGCGGAGGGTCTTCCTGGCGATGCCCGTCAAGTAGCTGTAACATAGAGAGCATGAAACTCTCATCTCTGCCTGATCGGTATGTACGGCGATTTGTTCAGTCCATTCACCACACCTTTCCTGAACATTAATATTATACTTGTGTGTTTATTGTTAATCTAGGGCCAAGCTAAGGCTTTAAAGAACCGCTGCTGTTTTGCTGCACCGAAAAGAGACGGGTTTCTGACGCAGGGTCATCACCCGTACTGCTGATCCTGTGTGCTGCTAAGTGCTAGTAGATTGTCTGCGTCTGGCTATCGTGTCTGGTCCGGTTTGGCATTGCCTACGGCAGTATCATCACCTGCCCTACTGATCCTGTGCTACTGGACACTACTTAGATTGTTCGCTTTTGGCTACTGTGTTTGGGCCGGTTTAGCGTGGCCTACTCTGCACTATAGGTCCGCTCCCCTTAGTGGGATTTTAGTAACTGGACTGCTGGGCTAACTCCTTCTGTTTAGTTATTCTTTCCTTCACCAATTCAAACTATTTTGTTTACTTTTGTTCCTTTTCATTAATAGTTTATTTTTGTTTATTCCTACTTTTCTTTGTTTTCTTTTGGTTTATTTTATACTTACTTAGTGTCGATATATCTTTGCTCAATTCATTGTTTGTTTATATGATTTTGGTTTAGGTTTTCTTTCTTTGCTTTTTTTGCATAGCTTTGTTTCCTGTCCCCTAAACCTCCAGGGATGTACACAGTTTAATACTGGCAACTTCTTATTATGGGAAATACGAAAACGTCTTTTAAAACTACAACTCCCAGTAGAGACGTGCCATAGAGAACATGTTGCGAAACAGAATAGCCAGCATGTGTAGTTCTGGGGACAGGGACTTTGGCCACTTTGTGATGTCATAACGTTTTTTTGGCTTGTACAACTAATTCACCGGCGGCGGCGGCGGCGGATGCGGTACCGGCGCAGCGATGCTGTGAAAGTCCACGGCCCACCTATGCCAGAGCCAGCAGCCCACCAAAGGCAGCAGCCCACCAACGGCAGTGCCCCACCGGGAAAAGTCCCTAATCTCCCGATAGCCAATCCGAGCCTGCTCACACACATCTGAAACCAAAATAATTTACAGACATATGTAAAAATCTCTCATACACACATGTGAAACGCTCTCACACAAACACACAACAGCGTTGCAGTCGGATGTGGAGCGGCACCTCACCACTTCATAAGGAGTTTAACCGTGACACTTTTTTGGATTATTGAAAAGTATACAGCTCCCTTTCATATGAGTGTTGAGAGCTGTATCCATAAATTCATTTTGTGCTCAAAGTGCACCAGAATGATGCATTTAACTTAAAATAAATCTTTCCCGGGGGTGCAAGCCCCCGGACCCCCCTAGAGGATGTGAGGTCCACCCCCAAATAAAGCAAGTTCAAATAATTAAATGGAATACATTTTATTTTAGTAAACACTGAAAATAGGTCCCACAGACCCAAACAACACACAAAGGTTAAAGGTAAGCATATAATAATGTTAAAATGTGCTAAATATACACTGCAAAAAAACTAAAAAAGAGGAGTAAAAGTAGCTCACGACTTGTTTTATTTTTTTTCTCACCCTAAAAAAGGTTGGTGACCCCTGTTATAGAACGATACATTTGACAATTTTAAGCTTGGCCTACCATTTTATTGGAGCGATGAGGAACAGGTGGGGCTTGAAAAGGCCCTCCTGTTCAAAGTGGGGAATGACAGAAAAAGTTTGAGAACCAAGCCTGACGGGCAAGGGGTACCCTGTACGTAATATAGCGACGGGGAGGGGCCCTGACCGTCCGTCAATATGTGACGGGATGGGAGTGAGAATGTGTTGGTGGGTGTGTGTGTGTGTGTGTGTGTGTGTGTGTGTGTGTGTGTGTGTGTGTGTGTGTGTGTGTGTGTGTGTGTGTGTGTGTGTGTGTGTGTGTGTGTGTGTGTGTGTGTGTGTGTGTGTGTGTCCTAGATAATTGAGTCTGTTGATGCTTATGTCTGCATGTACAGGGAGCGTATCTATGACCCCAGGTTTGTATCTTCTCAGGGTCATATTTCCCCCTCAATAGACACATAAATAAGACCTTCAAAGAGCTTTATATGTTTTTTTTCTCTAGGTCATAAACAACTATGTTTCTCTCGGTCGCACTACTTCAGTCTACAACATACTGTTTTTTACTCCTCCAAACATATGGCCTAATATGTGCAGAGAAGATTTATTATTGACTTTAGACACTGATATAGGCTAAGTGGATTTTAACCATTCAAACTGTTATTTAAGATAGTAAAGCAAAAAATAGCCCTTACCAATTTTTTACAATGAGGACCCTGAGAAAACAAGACGCTGTGAGCATAGAGATGATGAGGTTTTTTTATGTGACTGAAATGTTTTCGTCATGGTCAATGTTTCAACCCCACCTCTTCAACACTCATCCTGAACACCGGTGTCCCACAGGGCTGTGTGCTGAGTCCCATCCTATAATTGCCCTTCACACATGACTGCACTCCTGTGCATGGCTCGAATACCATAATTATACAGTTTGCAGATGATACAACGGTGGTTGGCCTCATCACCATCAACAATGAGTAGGGCTGCAGGGAGTTGGTCCAGCACCTGGTGGCCTGGTGTGCTGACTGGACTGCAACACCAAGAAGAGTTACGGTACGTCCACACAGCAGCTTTGAAAAAATCTTGAAAAACTTGGAGCTGGGCGTGTCTGAAAGCTTGGGGATTTTTTGCGAGCAACGCGACCAACAACCAATCACATGAATCTCCCGCCCCCGACATACAAAGCAACAAACCCCGGGGATTTTATGCGAGCAATATATATATATATATAAACTCCCCAAACAGGCGAAAACCTACCAGTTTCACCCACTGTCTCTGCCACCTCCCTCCATGCCTGGTTCCTCCGGTTTGTATCCCGGTAAATAGTTTGGTCGTAAAGAACCGGGTGATTTGCTACCGTAATTTCTCGTTTGGAATATGAGGAAATGAACTGCGGTCTGGCTCTCCCAGCATACACGTGGTTTGATTGGCTAGCGTTTGTACTGTCAGATTTGCATAAACGGGATTTGATTGGCTGACGCTTCCAGCTCAGCTTCAAAAGTTGAACATTGCTCAACTTTTGAATCCTGAAGATCCTGGAAATCCTGGAAATCTTCGCTTCGCTCCCCCACAATGCAGTTCGGCGAAAAGCGAGGCAAAGTGACGTCATCCCCATTCAAAGTCAATGGGCAGAGAAGCGTTGGAAGCGTTGGAAGATTTGTTTAAAGCTGCTGTGTGGATGTACTGTAAGGAGCAGATTGTAGACTTCAGAAGGTCAAAAGGCAGCAAACACACATCCATCAGCATTAACATGACAGAGGTTCGGTATGTTCTTCTGGCTTTAAGTTGCTGGGTATCACCTAGGACCTCTCTTGGGCGCTCAACACTTCGGGCCCGGGTAAGAAGGCTCCCCAGTGTCTCTTCTTCCTCAGGAGACTGAGGAAAGCCCCTGTGTCTCCTAACATTCTGGTGAACTTCAACTGCTGCACCATTGAGAGCATCCTCTCAAATGCATTACAGTCTGGTAAGTCAACAGCACTGCCTCAGACCGAAAATCACTGCAGATGGTGGGGAAAACTGCCCTACTCATCACCGGTTCTCTCTCTGCTATCGAGACAGTCCAGCACACACTCGTCAGGGTCACCTATCACTCCGTCCTCAGTCTGTTTGCACTCCACACATTGAACTCCAGGATGACAGCTGCCTGCCCTTGATCGTGCATTTGAGTTATTTTCCTGCTGGTGCCAGAGTAACAGAATGATATGTACAGAAATTCATCTGCCATACCTACACTGTAAGGTCTTGTGCTTGAGCATCCACACATATTAAATCTAATCATATTAGATTTGTTGAATCAATACGCTTAGTTTGAATAATGGATCGGCGAAATAGCCTATGGATAAACAATGTTTAGCTAAATTGACTTTTTTGTCTTTTCCCCATTCTCCGTTCTGCCTAAGAAACTCTAAAGCCTACTAAAAATCCTCCATCTTATTTCAACCTGTTTTTCACCTGAGGATTTCCATAGGGCTGCTTTGTGAATAACTATTAACTGGATCAGGGAATAGTGTTAACTGTCAGGGGAAATTCTTAGAAAACATCATGAATCTGAGAATTTTCTTAGAAGTTCATTACTTGGAGCAACTCTTTATACTAAGACACATTTATGAATCAGGCCCCAGTGGTTCAGGTGAAAATGGAAAATGTTGAATCTGTGTGTGAAGAAAGCATATCCCTATGTGATGAAAGCCACCTCCACACTAGACACATTAAGAGCTTCTAGTCATGCACACAACCTCGCTTTCTCCGATACACACACACACACACACACACACACACACACACACACACACACACACACAGAGAGAGAGAGTATCTGCACAGTCCAATGGCTTGTGAATGTAAATCACTCCCTTAACGGCATGTGGAACCGGCTGAGGTGAGGAGACTCAGTCTCAACTCTATGAATAGCAAAGCAGATCCAGCTGGGACTGCCAGCCATCAACATAAATAACAGATTAACATATTTTCTTTTACAGATTAAACATTATCTTCCCCGACACGCTAAATGAATCACTGCAATTCAGACAGCGCACATTTAGGACCAGTCCTGCGTAAAGAGCAGTGGATCTCTAGTGTAGTTATGGGTGCAGTTAAAAACATTCCTGGATTAGCTTTTCGCCTCACAATTCTGCATCTGATCGCTGTTGTTTTGTGAAACAAAACTAATGAAAAAGTAAGAGTCTTGGGTTATTACAGTCCTTAAATAGTAGTTACTTATAATGAAGTTATATGAGATGTTGTTGGCTTTACTGAACAGTCTGCATTTGTCCAAAGGCAATTTTAACTGGATTAAAACCTAGAAAAACATTTCCTGTGGTGTTATGTGAAACTCTCACAAATGTGTATCATTGGGTCAGCTAGCTTTATTCTGTGCTAGCTTTGGTGTTTCAAAGGGTAGGAAAGAAATAGTTTCTCGACCTTTGAAGTAAAATGGGTTTCATTCGAGACAACGTGGAAGTGAAGCCCACGGTGGCTGATGGCACACAGATCAGTATTACTCACTAGAGCAGACCTCCACAGCTGAGGGAGCAATGTGGCCCCAGCGCTGTCTGTCAGCACTGTGATACACTCGCACAGAGAGAGTTGTGGGTATGGAAAGGGAGGTAGGATTTGATGGGTACATGCTGCTCAAACAACGAATGGCCGCTGGGCTTCTGTGTGTGTGTGCGCGCGCGAGACAGTTCACAGAGACCAAAAAAGCGTGTAGCCTTTAAGGGATTGACTTTTATTTCATGGCACGATGTCACATTTTCAAGCGTCAAACCAGCAGTTCTTTATGTGTGCCGGAGGTTTTCAAGCCCACGTTTTTTTTCCTAAAATGCAAATGGACCTTTCTGCCTTTTTGTCCAATAAAGAGAAGAATCAAGATAGGGTAGAGCCATTGTTTGTTTGTCATCACACAGTGACATTTGCTCATCTCTAGGCCCGCAGCGAGGTAGCAATTTAAATGTTAACATGGAACCGGTAGCACTGGCAGGATACGAAAGTAAACATGGCATCTCTTAAACAGAAAAACCCATTCCTCCCCATGGGCTTTGAATAAGATTCCTATTGTCTATCATGCATGGTTTTTCTGCCCATGTACACTAATAGAGAATTGAAATGACGTCTGGCAAAATTGTTTGAGTAATCATAATTAAAAATCAAAGGATTGTGGTAATTAAAAGAAACACCTTTGCAGGATGCAGGATGTACACAAATAAGCCAATGGCAATGAGCCTACATAGATCACAAACAAACACTGGACTTTTAATTTCCACAGAAAATAAGTTCTGATTGGTTTGGTATCAACATAAGGTTTGTAAACCTGCACTATGATATATACATATAATCACCCTATAAGGTTAATATTACATTGCAAACTGTTCATAATTGCATGCTTGCACATCCAACAGTCATAAAGGTTTAGCATTCATTTTGAATCTTTTTTGTGTCCCATGATAAATAAAAGTCAAATATTTATTTTAGATCTATTTTTGTCTCCACCGACTTCTGAGCAAAATCACTATTTAGCTGCAAATGCTCCACATTTTTATCATGATACATCCAATATTCCCTAGCTCAATTGGTACTGAAGTCATGAGCCGTTTCATTAGAAGGACATTTGAGGTGTTGACTTGACTTTTTTAATGTGGTTATAATTACCTCCGCCAAGGTTTTGTCGAATGTGATTTTTAAGTGTGTTTGTCAGCAGGATTAAGGAAAAAATTACTAGCCCAATTTTCATGAAACTTGGAGTTTGGTAAAGCCCGGGCCTATAAGGAACCAATTATATTCGGGAGCAGATGCGAAATCACAGGGCGAATACACAAAATATTTGTCACTTATGGAAAGGGCCTTGGAGGTGATCTGCGCTCTGCAGGTGCCCTTCTGGTTGTGTGAGAGGTATTACATCTTTGCTGGGAAAAAGAGCACTTTTGCAACAAATTAAAGTGTTTAACTTTAAACGGAAATGTCACTTATGGTTTGCACCTTGTCCTGCACATCTAAAACGTTTTAATCATTGTGTTGCCGCTCTTTTTTAATTAGTGTTAAAGTGATTTCACATTTCAATGTGTTGAAAGTAATTACCCTTTTTTGACATTCTCACCAGATGGAAAAACTGGATAACACCTCAAATGATCTTTAACACCGGGAGATATAGATGTAAGGAAATGGCACTTCTGTAACTATTCTTATTTCTAGGCTTCCAGAAGGCAAATCAGAGCGCCTATAATAAAATGTTGCTTTACCAACATCCCTGCAAGCAGCTACTGTGCTACAACAGTTGGTACATTACCAGGCGTGGATCAGTAGAAGCACTGTGGCTCTCTGAGTGGTCTTCAACCAGAACGTCGCTTTAATGGGATCCTAGGGGCCCTACATATCAAGGATGATGGTCGGACAGGGAAACGCCTGTTTCTCTAGGAAATAATGAGGTCATTCGGTGTATAATGAGGCAACTGATGTGGGGTGGAGGGGGGCAGCAAGACACGAGGGATTTCAGGCTCTACTCAACATCATTTTGTCGAAACAGGTTTTGGATTACAATTCCTTACCCTGTGTTGTCTCCCTTCCTCCCCCTTCGCCTACTGTCTTTAACACGCTGTAATTTTGTCGTGTCATCAGTACCAGCACGGTGTGACAACCCGCTGCTTTTAATCATTCTCAATCAGGAGGGATTGTTTCTCTCTCTCTCTCTCTCTCTTCCTCTCTCCCCCCTCCCCTCCATCCTCTCTGCAGGACACAGACAAAATGGAGAAGAATGAAACATGTGCGTAACCTTTTCAAGGACAGCAGTGAGGATGGGCCGTCCGGCTGGAAAGCACTTTAGGAAAAGAAAACCACTGGTGCGGTTAATACAGAAAAGAAGAAGAGAGAGAAAATAGATGAGGGGGCCTGAAAGCCGACTATGATGACTTCTATATATAGACGCTGCTGCGCGTGGTGAAGGCCTGCAACGCTAAGACGCCATGCTCTTCCAGCTAAAGGGATTTCACACAGAAAATGTGTGTGTCAGGGAGTGTGTGTGCACGCATGTATCTGCATGTGTGCGTGTGTTTATTAGGAGCAGAGATTACACTGAGCGCTGCTGCCGACAAGAGGAGAGAAGAGGAGGAGGAGGCGGAGGAGAGGAGCTGCAGGAGCTGTGGCGTCCTTAATTAGAAAGCAAACAACCTCAGGCCTTATCCCTTACAGGATAAATGCTTATGTATTCCTCTGAAGGGCTATTATTACACAACTTTTCTACTCAGCAATTTCCAGATAATTAAATGTTACAGGGACCTATTTTTCTTGCCAGGATTGTACAGGTTTCTTTTTTAGGTTGCACGTATTATTCATCGAAGAAGCCATCTTTTATTCTTCCAGGACTGTTAAAGAAAAGTAGGCTGCAAATGATCCCTTTAAAAAATGTTGAGTAGATCAAACTCTGAGTCATGTGATGGGGGATTTTTGCTGTTATGGATATGCATGGATAACGAAATTGGTTCAGAAACTCTTTAAATATTTTAAACAGGTTTTCTTTTCGTAGTTATTTTTTAACTGATGCAATAATCTGTGTTGATTTGATCTGACTGATTCAAATTCAAGTCCATGTCCATTCTTTTTCTCAGATGTTTCTTAACTCTGTTTTGCATGCGTATGGTTTAATATTAAATATTAGTTTTCAAAACCCCCGGCGCTTGTATAAATGTATTTGTTTTTCAACCAGAAAAATATTTCTACAACAGAATAAAAGCATTTTGCACACATGAGGCTGAAGGGCTATCATTATTCCTTTCTTTTTTTCTCCATTGATTTCTTCTTTCTACTTTTCAACTGAGCTGGCACTATCTGAGGTTGCCAACACTGCCATTAGTGAAAAGTATATGCTGAATTTGCCATCAGACTCATTTGTAATATATTCTAATCTTGTAAAACTACAAAATGTGACAAAAGCTCAAATCACATCTAATAGATGGATAATGCAAGTTACCAGATATAGCATGTTCCACACATAAGTAAGTAATAAGAAATTAGAAATGTCATAGAATAAGTCTAATAAGGAACTCATTTTACACAATGCTTTCAACGCTGTTAATTCATTAGAAGAATGCACTTCCATACTTCTATGAAATAGTTGTTAAGACAATAGTCAATGTAAAAGATAAAAAATAATTGAAACATAAGCATACATTTAAAAAGAATGAAATGTGGTTTTTGCACAAATGTCACTTCCCAACGGCAAAACAGAGTGGCATGTTGTGTATGTTTAACCAATGCGGGATTATGTTATATGTGTGGTTAGCCAATGGTCCCAACATTTGGTGAGCTTACTGCTGGGCATACTCCCCTTGTCTCATTTTAATAAGAAAAACCTCTCCATTAGCTCCCATGGAGACTGTGAGTGGAGACGGAGGTAAATAAAAGACTCCTGATTGTGAAATAATGAGTATGCCAGTTGCTACTCAGCAGCCGGCTGCTGCTGTCAGCATGTTTGGAATCGCTGTTAAAAGAAGTGTAACAGGGGAATTATGGGAGCTATAAAGATTGCTATAAAGATAACCAACATACCACCTACCAACCACTTCACTTGATGAAAGCAGATTGGCAGATAGGACAGACATACCCTTGGCACATTAGTTCATTATGCTCAGAGATGATATCATTAGAGCATTAACAAGGTCATATTCTCTGGGCTCACACCCACTGAGATGAATGACAAGGGAATTGCCCCTGTCTCAAAGTGAAGCAACTGACTTGCTTTAGAAAATAATTATGTGTGATTTCACCTTCATTCAGGCCCTGTGAGAGACAACTGGTTTCGTGGAATCACTGCCCCTGTGTATAAAAACGTGCTAGCACACAACACACACACACATGTAATCAATAATACACAGTTGCCCTGGGTTGACTTGTCAATGCAACTCATTTATATTTTAACAGTTGGGGGCAGCTTTTCTGTATATTTCATGACCAGTCAGAAAACTTCAACCAGGTCACAAAAACCACTAGCAGAACCACCACATTTAACCATTTTTGTTGTGTCTATGTTTGTCTTTCCATGTTATTTCACGTCATGTCATGTCTGTCTATTTATGTCATTTAATCTCTAGTCAAGTCCCCGTGTTTCATGTCATGTCTCGTTTTCCATTTTCTGTTTTATTTTGTACTTTGTACTTTGTATTTTGTTACTTCCTCCCTTTGTGTGTTTTCCCGCCCTCATCAGCGTCTGCCCCGCCCCTGATTGTTTCCACCTGTTCCCACTCACCTCATGTTTAAATAGTCCTGGCTCCCCCTGTCATGTGTCAGATTGTGTTGTTTGTTTCCATGGATGGTCATGCCAGGGGGGTATACTACGAAGCAGGATTTTCGCTTAGCCGGCTAACTTCAGGGAAAACTCCGGCTTTCCGGTCCTACGATGCTGGTTCTCTTTTTTGCAGGCTAGATCTCCATGGTAACTTATGCTGTGCGGATAACCTGGGGGGTATACTACGAATCTAGTTCAACCTATCCTGGATATGTTTTGAGTTATCCGGTTGACTTAATCCAAAACAAAGCCGCTCTCGCTAAACTGTCCTACAACGCTGGCTATCAACTCGTTCGCTCAAGCCAGCCGTGTCCTATCTAGTTAGGTGCGCGTTCACATAAAAGGGGTGGTATCTGGAGCATTCGACCAATCACAAACATGGAGAAGCGCACTGACAGCACAGCGTCATACTTCCTGAATGAAAAGTCAACTATAATATTAGTCAAATATGAAGAAGTTAAACTTTAAACATCCATGACTTAAACACTTTATCCAGGATCAAAGCCACAGAGCTGCACCTGCAAGGTGAATACAGCTGGTAAAAGAAAAAGTGTTTGAATGCGTACATTAACAGGTTTATGATATCACTGCCCCGTCCAAGACATGAGTGGATCTGACTTTAATTACATTTGACTCGAGTGTTTCGTCAACTTAATGTGTTGCTTAAAATAATACTTCTGCATACAGTATGTGACACTGTGAGTGTTGCACAGCCAGATACGGCTCAGTTGACTCAGATAAGGAAATATATGATACATTATGATGTGATATGATGTGATATGAATAATAATGGGACACATCGACGTCTGCACTCACAGTGCCGCGGACTGTAGGCTACGTAATTTTACTTTGATCTGGTTACTTATGTTGTGGCAGATATTTAATTAAGCTTTCTTAACATAATAGTATAATGATAGTTATAATAGTCCGATAGCTCTGAAGATGGGAGGTGATATTCTATTAATTTTCACGCTCACACAGTCGGTGATTTTGGCCGCCGTCTTTCCTGCAACCGCAGTTTAAACTGTATTTCTTCCGCACACTGAGCTCTGATTGGTCAGCAGGCGTGGTGCTTTCGCTGAGTTGATCTCTTATCCTGGAACCTATCCTGCTTCGGAGCACAGACTAGGTTCCAGGATAAGTCACCATGGAGATCTAGCCCGCTAAAAAGTGAACCAGCTTCGTAGTACCGGAAATCCCAGAAGTTATCTTGCTAAACGAAAATCCTGCTTCGTGGTATACCCCCCAGGTTAGCCGCACAGCATAAGTTACCATGGAGATCTAGCCTGCTAAAAAGAGAACCAGCGTCGTAGTGACCGGAAACCCCGAGTTTTCCCTGAAGTTAGCCGGCTAAGCGAACATCCTGCTTCGTAGTACAGGCCTCAGGTCCCTTGTTATGTCAAGAGCTTTCTTTTGGGTGTTCAAGACATGTCTGCTGCTTTTCTGCATCTGTTGTTTACCTACAATGTGACCTACTGTGTTAACCACTCTTGAGAGTTTCCCCATTACATTTGACATTCAAGTGTCCTTACAAGCGACCACGTTAAGAAGCTTTCCATTTGTGTAGGCTATTTCAAGAAAATTCCAGCTAACCCCTAAGTCATTAATCTTCTTGAGTTAGTGGTACATCCACGTAGCTTTTAAAACACATACATGTTCTCATTAATAAAATAAAGATGGTTATAAGTACCTAGGTTTTTATAAACAACTGACCTTTGGTTCATCATGCCATCATGTATGTTTATTTGTGTGTTTATAAATATTTCTCATTTTACTAGCCTTTAGTTTATGCTTCCCAGGTCTATACATAAGAATTCAAGTGGTTCAAGGGCGACAGGAATGGTTCAAGGTAATGTTTGTATCCTAAATAAGTGGCGCCATTTGGAGAACGTGTTGCTAGTTGTACTCTTGATTGTAAGGCATATGAGAAAATGTTAAGAATATTAAAGGAACTTCAATAAGGTTCTTAGTATGAGCAATGGAGTGTCACAAAGAACACCTGTTGTTATTTCACATGAAAGAATCCTAATGTCCAACATTTCTGGTTTAAAGTGGGCGGGGCTCAGTAGGGAAAAGGTGATGTCACATGTTTTCATTCACCAAAAGGAAGCACCAAACTGTTATCTACACTGTACTAATGATGCTAGCACGTTAGCTCTTTAGCTGAGTTTTCAGCTGTTGCGAAGTGTTGAAACTGTTAATGTGTTTGTCGTAAGTGTACCACTTGGTATTGACTCAAATACATATATATATACTTAACAGCCATTGGATGAACTGCCATGACATTTAGAACTTATTTAATGGTGTCCATAAGATAACTCTTAACAGTTTTGTTGATTCCCAAGTCTAATAATATATCAAGCGCCACAAGCAGATCGAAATTATCCAGTCATATCTCAGCCTAACATGGATTATCACAACATTTGGTACAGGCATGTTCCCTAGACGATGTATTCTAATGATGTAATTATCCTTGACTTTTCTTTAGCGTCGCTATGATGCTGATACTTATGGTTTTGTGAAAAATGTATTGAGGTTAGCATTAGGGGCATTTTCTTTTCTAGACATGAAGTGGTGAGAGTTTAAATGAGGGGTTAGGAACAAATCTTTTTTTTCCTTTGGGTGTAAAAAAGATGAATGTGTTAGTTTTGTGAATGCATGTGTGTGTGTGCTTACATTTCAAAGTACAACTCACTGCTTTCATCTAGTACATGAACTTGTGTGAGTGTGTGTGTCACATATGGTTTTTTTAAGTGTGTGGAATTCACGGGTGCCAGACCAGAGTTACTGAGAGCGGTTAATGAGAGAGTTGGCAGAGTTATTAGCTGATCGCAGTAAGTCAGTGAACTGTGTGAGAGAGGATTAGGTTCCACACGTCCTGCACAACCTCACTGGAGCCAGGAGCTCAGTCTCAGGGAAGCTCATTAGATTTAAATATGGCTGTCTGGAGCAAATAGTAGCCAAGATTGATGTAAACGGCCATCATTATGTTGGTGCCATTCAGACGGTCAAGCCTATCTCCGCTTCACATTCAAATTTGATTATCTGCTGTACCAATACGTTATTCACAGAAAGGTTTTGGCAAAACCCACGGATCGTTTATTCTCCTAAAGTTTATTAGGAATAAAAATGTTCACTCATATTACATGGGTGTTAAAATTGAAAAATGTGAGGCCTATATTAGGCCTAATCATGAAAATCTGATTTTTTTTTTTAAATAAATAGGTGACATAATGTTCCAAGCTATGACAATAGATACATATTGACTTAAAATATTGACTTGATTCAGCTTTTAAGAAAGAACAATGACATCATCCCTAATGATACATTATTTGATGCTCATTTAACACCCACACATGCTTTCATGAATGGACTTTCAAATTAGTTTAAAGGGGACATATCATCTTATATTTGAACAAACAAACAACATTGACATCAGGACGGCAGAAAGCTTACACACCTTCCAGCGCAGACTGAAAACTCATCTCTTTCGACTCCACCTCGAGCGATAGAATTACTAACAAAGAACTGCTAACAGAGTACTTATATACTAATAAAGGACTGGCTTATCTATAGCCAGTTGAGTAGCACTTGAAATACTTGGCTCTATGAAACCTGATGTACTTATATGATTCTGTTTTCTTCAAGGTTGTGTCTTCCTGGTCGAATGTACTTATTGTAAGTCGCTTTGGATAAAAGCGTCAGCTAAATGCAATGTAATGTAATGTAATGTAATATATTGTAGGGCCATACCTATATAAAGTTTATAAATATAGTTTTTTTTTCAAAATACCAAACAGATCATTTAGCCATGCCTCATTTCGCTCTATTTGCTCTTTCCAGCCCTGTTTTTGCAGGGGGCTGATTCTGTGAGCTGCAACTGACCACGCCCCCCTGCAGGAGAGGGGAGCATGCTTTGAGATCAGCTGCTGGACTGTCAGAAGAGGGGGAGAAAAAGAGATCTCCGTCCTCCGTGTTAGAAGTAAGAAGAGAAGTAAGAAGAGAAGTAACGGGGGCAGAAACCCTCCTTTTTACGCAGCGGTCCAGACATAGACATCAAACGCCGACACATATTCAGTTGCCAGTTACTTTGGCATTAGGGCAGGGATATCTAGATACTTTCCAAGGTTTGACATAATGAATTGTGCTACTTTTAAAGCAAGCAACGATGTTTTCAAATCTGTAATCAAAAAACTCCTCAAAAACGCTATTGAAGCAGTTCCTGCCGTTGTTACGTTAGTTCAAACAGTAACAACGGACTATTTTTCTTAGCGGATGCATGTCAATTTAAATCAACACATACAACTATTTTTTAAATCAATAAAATCATTTTCTAAATCCATAAAAGCATTTCAATTAATATTGGGAGTCATATCGTTACTTTTTTGAGAATGTGGCCATGTAATAAGCGGGATAATGTGCAGCGACTTGGTGGACTTTGGGAGCTGAATCGGCCTGCAAAAAAATGTAGGTAGATGGGAGAGAGGTCCTGTGGGAGGATGGTGAGCTTTATACCCTAATCCACACCTGCCCACTGGTCCTAGTACTAGACTCCTGGTACTAGGATGGGTTAAAAGCAGAGAACAAATGTCACTGCGTGTGCTGTGTGCTCTACATGTGTGACCATTAAAGAGGGTTTCATCCCTCCCCAATTCTACCTATATAACACAGAAACACTCTGTGTACTGTGGGGCTTGTAAGGAGATCATAAACCTGAGGGAGAACTGATACAATATCTCTGTATTTAATGGGGAGTGTCTACTGATTCATTAGCCATTATTAGTTGCACCTGCGTGAGACACTTTGGTGGACTTTGGGAGCTGGATCGACCTGCAACGAGGACGAAACCGGAAGCAAGAGATTTTGGGAGACAAGGGGCATTTGTCTCCCACCACGAACATTATGCGCACACCTTTTAAACCCTTCACACCTACACCAAACACCTGGTTGGCCCACTGGACCGACGGATCAACACCTGAGGGATATATCGAGGATTTGCTCACTCGCTGTGAGCTGGTTGCAGGAGATATTGGCCTAGTGTTGGGTCCACTAAACGTTTCCCCCTAGACAGGAGAGGTTGCATTCACACAGGTAAGACTAAGAAGATCTTCACGTCCAACGCCTCACATAGGGAAAGGCATTTGCTTACAGGCTTGCTGGCCATTTAGAGGTCAGAACTGACCGTGCATTGAGACTTCCATTGTTGTATAAAACATCAGTGTATAGTTATTTGTGTCAAGTTTCATTTAGCCGATGGATACAATCAGTGGCAAACTGTGTCTATCACTACTGGACCTTATGTAGACACACAAACCATGTTGCCATTTAAACGTTAAAAACAATAAAATGGCAAATTAATTGCTACGTCGCATTCTCGGAGATCACAAACCTGAGGGAGAACTCTAGTTAACTAGCGGGCCTTCTAGAATACCCTGGAACCGAAGGAAACTCTGAAAGAATACGCCCATTGGCTACAAATCAATATATGATTTGTTGATCAAACTGTCAATCCAAACGTACGCTCTCATTCAGTGCAACGGCCAAGGCATTCGATCAAGGATGTAGAATACCTTGGTTGAAGAATATTCTTCCCAGAGACTGAGAAAAATATCTGATTGGTTGCTTTTTTTTTTTAAACACAAAACCACTCAAATGCGTAGTGCATGGACCGAGAAAGACAAACAAATAAACGTAACACTGTAACATTACATATCAACAACATAGATATGATTCTCATTTATTAATTTTATTACAATTTTATTACATTTTATTTATATAATCAAATCGATTTTTTTGTTTGCTTTATCTGAGTGTTCCAGGGTATTCTCTGAATACCTTGAAAGCCCTGAGGGTTCACCACTGGATACAATGTGCGTAGGCTATGTACTGTAGCTATGTCGCAACCCCTTTAACCTAACTATAAATCAAACTTTGAGGTCATGTGGTATTGAGTTACTTTACTGGAATGCTTGTAATTTCCTTTCACAACACTCCTAGCTATTACAGTATATAGGAAATACTTCTGGTTGAAAACGCCAAGGTTAATGCCTTTGCGCAATATGTTTCTAACAAGACATGCCCACAGTCAGTCAGTAATTGAGTTTGGAAATGATAAACAGATACTAGAATGCTACGTTTTTCCTAGAATTTAGCACAGAGTATATTTCTTGAGGTGGATGTTCAAGTGAAACAGTTTTCTTGTTTAAGGTTGCTGTTTGCTCGGGCGAAGGTCATTTTACACTAGTTCCTTCTCTGCCCTCGCATTAATGCTTTCTCCGACCAAATCCAGCTCTAAATCATACACTGAGATGGTCATTTCTTGCAGTGAGCAGTTATATAAAAGCAAGGCCTGCTGCTTGGCGTTATGTAACACGTCGGTGAATCAGAGAGATGATGACAAACACACAGTGCTGGGGACAGTGGTGTTGCTATAAGCTGCCTCTCGCTGCAACTCTTTGTCTTTGTAACTGTTGCTTACTTCTTATCTCTTTCTTCCACCCAACGTCTCCCCTTCCATCCTTTCTTTTCCTTCTGCCAAAGCTTTCCATGTGTCCTCCTTTGCCCTTTTCCCCTTCCTTGGACATCTATTTAAATGCACCATGTGGTGCCTACATTGTACCAGTGTGACCTTTCAAAGTATGGTTAATTTCAACAGGTGCACCTTCCTCACCTGTAGCATCACGTTATCAGCGGGGGCGATGCCAAACTGCTCTTCCTGAGGGTGCATTGCTCCATTTTCTCTTTTGATACAACATTTCCAGAAGACAGTCAAGCTTCTATTTTGGGCATGTTTGAGCAGATTAGTTTGTCCAATCATTTTGTCTTTTATATGGTCACAGTGAAGCTGCATGGTCAGTGTGGCACCACTGGTCCTTTCCAAGAGTCCTAGAAACATGAAAAATACCCGTAATTTGATTCATTTGATGTGCCGCAAGCATAATGGAAAGCTTCATTGAGCAATCTGTCACTGGCTAGCAATAGAGCCTTTGTGAAATCATGCATTATGATGTCTGTGTACAGAAATAGTTATTTATTTACCTATTTACTAACCCAACGTTCTCCTCTGCTGTCAACAAATGTAGACACACTGATCATGAACAAAATATGAGAAGTATTTAAAGGGGCCCTATTATGCTTTATTTTCAGGTTCATCTTTGTCTTTCATCCCTCCACTGTGACATGTTTCAATGCTTTAATGTTCAAAAAGCTATTTTCTCTTCTCATACTGCCTGCGCTGCAGCACCTCTTTTCACCCTCTGTCTGAAACCAGAGCTCAGTATGCTCTGATTGGTTAGCTGACTGGCTCTGATGTGATTGGTCAACCACAGAGATGTTCCGTCCCTTAGCCTATCAAGTACAATGTGTTGGAGTGCTAGCCAATAAAAGTAAAGGAGTTCAATTGAGGCGTGTCAGGCAGGGGTGGAGTGTGTGAGAGAAACTTTTGGATTTTAGCCTTTGCAGACCATTGGCATGCACAAAACCTATATAACACACTACAGGAAAGGGAAGAACCCATAAAGCATAATCTTCTGCATTTTGGGAGACAGTAATTAATCTACATATGGTGCTCTAACCTATTCCCAGGTTCACTCTTCCTACGCTGTCATTGGAGGCAGTCGCAATTTCGCATCTGTTAGCATCTAGCTAGCATCTGTTAGCATCTAGCTCTCCTGCTTACAAACTTTTAGCCATCCCTGCTTATACAAGTAGTAGTTTTAGTTGTCTGCGATCTGCCGAGGCCTACTCCCACCTGTCGAGTACGGCTGTACTGAGGTGTTTTTCCTCCGGAGACGTCGCAAAGAGACGGAGCGGCTCCACCTGTTGCTGCATGCGATCTGCGATCTACGGAGGCCTGCTCCCACCTGTGGAATACGGCTGTACTGGAGAGGTTTTTACCCCGGAGTCGTCACGGAGAGATGGAGTGGATCCACGCTTCAGGCTTGGCCTGCTTCCACCGGGCGTGTGCTGCTGTGCGGAGGAGGATTTTACCACCGCTGGGGCCTGCTTTCCACCTGTCCTGGTTCTGCTGTTGCAGAGGCCTGCTTTCACCCCGGGGATACCACGGAGGGACCGGAGCGCTTCCACGCTGCTGTTTTCGCCTGTCCTTTGCTGCTGTGCTGATTTTGCTCCAGGAACATCGCGGATACTGTGTGCTGGTCTGGGAAAATGGCCCATATCGGGATTCTGCTGTGCCTGTTAACTGTTTTGGACTATGAGAAGATCTCTAGTCATTCTGAGTCTACTGGATTCAGGTATGTTCTGCCACCCGCAGTGGGCATCCCCTGCAAAGGTTCGGATGTCTTGCTCAAACAATTACCGGTTGCCTTGTCACAGACAATCTGCTCGACAAAATATGTTTGTCTTTTTTGTTTTCCTGCGATGATGGTTCTTCAGGACTGCTTCTTAAGCTCTAATCACACTCTCGCAGACTTTTCCGGTGTTTCTAAGTTAGATGACAATGTATGTGTGTCGTTTAAGAGGAAAATATGCCTGTTTTTTTTTTGTTATTACTGTCAGGAAATGTACAACCTAACCCTGGTCCGCCCAGTAGTAGTAGTCAAATCGCTACTCCTGCTGATTTTAAAGCTAGGTCTGGGTTGGGTTTCATTCACTTGAATGTGCGCAGTCTGTTAGGTAAACTAGATTTTGTCCGTATCTGGGCGAGCTCGACTGACGCTGACGTCATTGTTTTATCAGAAACATGGCTAAACAAATCTATTTTGGACTCTGACATTGCCTTAAATGGTGTCAGGGACCAAGCACGAAGACAACAGGACACAGGAATGGTTTAAATAAACTAGGGTTTTTATTTACCCAAAAATCCACAAAACATCATAATAGCAAAGCCTATAAAAGAGGTCAACAGAAAATACCTCAAAGAAACATAACAGGTGTTAACTCAACAAAACGGACCTGCTACAATGAAAAACCAAGGAATCTATATAGTGGCTTGGCCAAACCAAGTTGAACCCAAGGGATAATTAATAGTCACATCATACAAAGGACACTGACAAAACCCAAATCCCCCCTTTGACATGGAAGCAGGTGGTTTGTCCCAATCTGTCCCAATTGGCTCCTTGCAGTATTTATGAGTCCTCAGCGCTCGGCCACACCCTTTGCTGAACCAGGAAGTAACCTCCCCCAATGGACATGGTAACATTTAGAGCAAATGTGTGGTGTTAATTGGCATGTTTTATTGTAGCTGCACTGGAGCAAAACTACTGAAGATGAGGATGCAGTGTAGTTGGTTTACCCTGTGTGGCTGTGGCCATCACAATGGTTTGAATGTGTATCGTACCGACCGGCCTAAAAAAGGTGGTGGCGTTGCCATTTATGTTAAGAATAAGTTCAGTGTAACCACATTAGTTTCCAAATCGATCAGTAAGCAATTTGAATTTGTAGCCATAAATATAGAAGTGGCAAAGGGTCAACAGACTACAAGGAAATAGTCCTACTTGGAGATTTTAACTGGGACTGGTTAACTGCAGTGTCAGAGGATTTTAAAAACCTTTGTATCTCATTGAATGTTACTCAGATTGTGGACAGTCCTACTCGCCCAAATATTAAGTCCCCTAATAAATCCTCCCTAATTGATCTCATTTTAACTAATGTTCCCCATAAATATTCATCTGTGGGAGTATTTGCAAATGATCTGAGCGATCACTGTGTTGTAGCCACAATTAGGGACACTAAGGTCCAAAAGGTTAAACCTCGCATTATCATTAAGAGAGACAAAAAACATTTTGTGGAGCAGGGTTTTGTGCATGATCTGTTTGATTTTGATTGGGGTAAAATCGATCTGTGTGCTGATCAATCAATCAATCAATCAATGTTTATTAATATAGCCCAATATCACAAATGTTACATTTGTCTCAGTGGTCTTCACAGTGTGTACAGAATATCAGTATGACAATACGACACCCTCTGTCCTTAGACCCTCACATCGTACAAGGAAAAACTTCCAAAGAAAACCCAGTTTAAAGGGAAAAATGGGAGAAACCTCAGGGAGAGCAACAGAGGAGGGATCCCTCTCCCAGGACGGACAGACGTGCAATAGATGCCGTGTGTAAATTGAAAAGATAATACATTTGCAACATAGGTAGTCCAAATGTTTGGAAATGCATGTGTGTATAATAGGAAGATGAATCCACGAGGATATCCATCCAGGACCGATGATCCAGGACCACAGCCACGACTCAAGATCCAGCGCTCGCGATCCAGGACACAGGACCGCAGGATCATCCATGACTCCGGATCCCAGCGTATATAGACACCAAAAAGAAAGACATTTGGGGAAGCTGGGTTAATCGGAACATGAGTGTACACGGGTATAGACAGAGAGAAGGAAGAAGTAAGATGTCCCCCGACAAACTAAGCCTATATCAGCAAAACTAGGGGCTGAATCTAATCAGCCCTAACTATAAGCTTTATCAAAAAGGAAGGTCTTAAGCGCACTCTTAAAAACGGATAGGGTGTCTGCCGCCCGAACACAAACTGGAAACTGATTCCACAAATGTGGAGCTTGATAAGAAAAGGCTCTGGCTCCCATTGTACTTTTAGAGATTCTAGGAACAACCAACAACCCTGCATTCTTGGAACGCAATGCCCTAGTAGGACAGTAGGGTATAATGAGTTCTTTAAGGTAAGATGGCGCCTGCCCATTAAGGGCTTTGTAGGCGAGAAGAAGAATTTTAAATTCTATCCTGTGTTCTATAGGGAGCCAGTGTAAGGCAGCCAGAACAGGAGTAATGTGGTCCCTTTTCCTAACTCTGGTTAGTACACGAGCCGCAGCATTTTGAATCAGCTGAAGCGACTTGATTGACTTCTTGGTACTCCCTGATAATAAAGAGTTACAATAATCCAGCCTAGAAGTAACAAATGCATGGACTAGTTTCTCTGCATCGTTTTGAGGCAAGATATGCCTGATTTTTGCAATGTTACGTAGATGGAAGTAGGCGGTCCTTGAAATTGATTTTATGTGGGCGTTAAAGGATAAATCCTGATCAAATATAACACCAAGATTCCTTACAGTCTCACTGGAGGCCAAATGAATGCCATCCATAGTTAGTATGTCTTTAGATAATTTGTTTCGTAGATTCTTCGGGCCAAGTACAATAACTTCAGTTTTGGTCGTGTTTAACATCAAAAAGTTTAAGGTCATCCACGTTTTTAAGTCCTTAAGGCAGTCTTGAATTTTATTTAGATGATTAATTTCATCAGGCTTGATTGATAAATATAGTTGAGTATCATCCGCATAACAATGAAAGTTTACAGAATGATTCCTTATAATATTGCCTAACGGAAGCATATATAATGTGAACAAAATAGGTCCGAGCACTGAGCCCTGTGGCACTCCATGGCTAACTTTGGTTTGCGTGGAAGATTCATCGTTAACACGTACAAACTGAGAGCGTTCAGATAGATAGGACCTAAACCAGCCTAAAGCAGTTCCCTGTATGCCAACTAAGTGCTCTAGTCTTTGCAATAGGATATCATGGTCGATAGTATCAAATGCAGCACTGAGATCGAGCAAAACAAGAATAGAGACAAGTCCCTTGTCTGAGGCTATTAGAATATCATTTGTGACTTTAACCAGAGCTGTCTCTGTGCTATGATGTGTTCTAAAGCCAGACTGAAAATCTTCAAATAAATCATTGTTTTTTAAGTAATCACACAACTGTTTTGCGACCGCTTTCTCAAGAATTTTTGAGAGGAACGGAAGATTAGAAATAGGTCTATAGTTGGCTAAAACCTCTGGATCGAGGTTGTGCTTTTTAAGAAGCGGTTTTATCACTGCTACTTTGAATGATTGTGGAACATAGCCTGATAATAAAGACATATTCATAATATTTAATAAAGAAGTGCTAATTAATGGAAAAACTTCCTTCAACAGCTTAGTTGGAATTGGGTCTAACATGCACGTTGATGGTTTAAAAGAGAGAATCATTGAATGTAATTGTTCAAGGTTAATGGCTGAAAAGCATTCTAGTTTACTATCTAGTGTAATATTAGAACTTACGATTCCGGGAGCTGTTGATAACACTATACTGGTCGAAGGCAAGAGGTCATTAATTTTGTTTCTAAGAGTAACAATTTTATCGTTAAAAAAGCACATAAAATCATTACTACTGAGTGCTATGGGAATAGAAGGCTCAATGGAGCTGTGGCTCTCTGTCAGCCTGGCTACAGTGCTGAAAAGAAATCTTGCATTATTCTTATTCTCATCTATTAATGAAGAGTAGTAGGCTGCTCTCGCTTTACGCAGTGCTTTCTTATATTCATTGAGAGTAATATGCCAAATTAAACGAGATTCTTCAAGTTTAGTGGAACGCCATATCCTTTCAAGTTGTCTAGACTTTTGCTTTATTTTGCGGGTTTCGGCATTATGCCATGGAGCTAATCTATGTTGTTTTATTTTCTTCTTTTTCAAAGGAGCAACAGAGTCTAATTTTATTCGCAGCGCATCTATAGCACTATCAACAACATGATCAATTTGGGGTGGTGTACATTTTGTATAAGTTTCCTCCCCTACATGCAGACATGCTATCGAGTTAAGTATTGGTGGAATCTCTTCCTTAAATGTGGCTATAGCACTAACAGATAGGTTTCTGCTGCAAGAGCTTTTGACTAATGCTTTGTACTCTAGTAACAGTACTTCAAAAGTTACTAAGAAATGGTCGGATAAAGCAGGATTATGCGGTTCGACTAATAGTTGCTCAATTTCAATACCATAAGTCAGAACAAGGTCGAGAGTGTGATTATAACAGTGGGTTGGTTTATTTACACTCTGACAGAAACCAACAGAATCTAATATAGAGTTAAATGCAACAGTAGGGCTATTTTTATCATCGTCAACATGAATATTAAAGTCACCTACGATAATTACTTTGTCTGTTTTAAGAACCAAAGTTGATAAAAACTCAGAGAATTCTGATAAGAATTCTGAATAAGGACCTGGTGCACGATACACTGTAACAAATAAGATTGGCTGCAAAGTTTTCCAGGTCGGATGCGTAAGACTAAAAACGAGGCTTTCAAAAGAGGTATAATTACATTTTGGTTTAGTATTGATAAGTAAACTTGAGTCAAAGATTGCTGCAACTCCACCTCCTCGGCCCGTGCCTCGAGCAATATGAGTGTTGACATGGCTGGGTGGAGTGGCCTCATTTATGCTGACATATTCTTCATGTCTCAACCAAGTTTCAGTGAGACAGCATATATCAATATTATAATCTGATATTAAATCATTTACCAATATTGCTTTAGATGCTAGAGATCTTATGTTTAAGAGACCACATTTAATCTTCCTGTTTTGTTGCACTGTAGTAGTTGTTACATTTACTTTTATTAGGTTATTATGTATGACACCTCTATTAGGTTTTACCTTAAATTGTCCTTGGGCAGACACACACACCGCTAATATTGGGTATTCTATTGGGTTCGGGATTCCTATGGGTGACTGCCTAGGAGATGCTGATGTAGAAACCGCATGGTTTTATTTTTATCTTGGTCTTATGGAGATCATTGATAGACATGCACCCCTGCGTAAATTTAGAGTAAAGGGACGAGACAATCCTTGGTTTTCTGCTAATCTGTCCAGTCTCCTTCATGAGAGAAACAAGGCCTGGGCAAAAGCTAGGAAATCAGGCTCAGAGGTAGAATGGCTACGCTTTAGGCAGCTAAGAAATAGCTTCACTTCTCATATCAAAAGTGCTAAATCAAAGTACTATCTCTCAGTAATCACAAAGAATCTGAATAATCCTGGAAAATTTTGGAAAGCCATTAAATCGAGATCGAATGCTGTGGTTTTATTAAATGTGCCAACTGCTAGGACTGTCTTAGGGAAGACAGCTTTTAGATGCGCAGCTCCTCTGTCTTGGAATAGTCTGCAAATTAAACGGAAATTGAACAATCTGGTGCCACTAAATGTTTTTAAAGCTCGGTTGGATGCTAGTCAATCGGAAGCTATTGGTACCTGTTTATGTGGATAATTATGTAAATGATGCTGAATGATGTCCTTTTGTTGTTCTATTTATGTTTTTATGTTTCATGTGGAACTACTTGAGCAGGTCTCCCTTGAAAAAGAGATCAATGATCTCAATGGGATTTATCTGTATAAATAAAGGTTTGAAATGAAATGAATGACCTTGGAGTGTTAAAGATGAGGTAATGATGAGGAGGAGGGGCAGCCGGTCTGATAAATGTATCCTCCTCCCTTCTCTTTCTCTCTTTACAGTGTGTGTGCGCGCGTGTGTATATATATATATATATATATATATATATTGAAACCAATGACCCATGTAAGAAAGCAGTGCCAGCCACCACACAACTTGGCTGTCGTGGCTACTCTTTGTACCGTGCCTTTTATTCCGCCCTCCCCCCAACTCAAACCAAGTGAGCCAATCAAGACGAAGCCAGATAATGAATTACATAACGCCAACTTCTCTGTAATTCTCCTCCCTGTCTGCCTCCCTGCACCCTGGCTCGAGGAGAATTAGAAAAGAACATAGAAAGATGACGGAGGGAGAGAGGAAATGGAACAAAACGGTAAAACCGTGAGAAAAAAAATAATTAGACATTGATAATTTAACTGTCTTTGTTGAGTCATTTAAATTTCATGCGGAGGGGAACATTCAAATGGTATAGTGTATTGAGCAAAGAGTATCCAACACTTTTTTGACATTAGCTTCTGTCAAGGTTGTTATCAAAGTCAAAATGATTCTAACAGTGTTTTTCTGCTAAGCCTTGTGGTGGTAATAACCTGTTTTGCTTGAGCAAGTAAGAACTTTCTCACTCGGGGACTAACGGGGAAACATAAATACACAGTAATTAAACAAAAACCACAGCCTACTTTGTAAAGTACTTTGTATTGTACTAATTGAAATGTGGACATGACAAATGATGGCAATGTGAATGAAAGACAAAAGTGAGATTGAATGCCAGATCCAAGTCCTAAAAGCTGGGAATAAGATGGTATTTGTCCACTCGTCTCATAGTTTGGTTACCTGCACTCAATAAGGTCTGTAGGTAACACAAACTAGAGATGTTCACGTTTTGTTTTATCTAGGGCTGTCAAACGATTAAAATTTGTAATCAGATTAATCACAGCTTAAAAATTAATTAATCATGATTAATCACCATTCGAACTATGTCCAAAATATGCCATTTATTTATGTATATTGTTGTGGAAATGGAAAGATAAATGAAAGAAGGCGGATATATCCATTTAACATACAGTATCTATGTTTATTATAACATTTTTCTGTGTGTCAAAATGAAAGACAGCCCACACACACCTATCAATCATCAAACCGTGGGGTCTTAATTCATTACGTGTTGATTTCTATCAACGGGGGAGTACTTCAGGAAAGTCGACAGGGGGGGGGGCTAGTGGAGTACTTCGTGACCACAGAGTGTGAACGTTGTGATGAGCTGTTTTAGCGCAGTTCTCCAGTGAAGGGGGGAGTCTCCCTCCGCAGCCGGGTGGCGTAGTTTTGGCACAGTTCCGTTGTACAGACCGACGTTAACAGCAGCCCTGTCTGTGCACACGGAGACCGACTCTGGCGTCCGGTGATCTAACCGCCTTCTGGAAAAGCTTCACCAGTACGTCGGTACGCAAATGCGCTTTGTGACACAAGTGACGGTACGCATTTCAGATTAAGCACATAACCTGCGTACCAGTTATATCCACCCCTGTACTACAGCACAAGTATTCTGCGTCGGGACTTCCTGCAACAACACCACGCCGTTATCAAAGATGTTCTATTGAGAAGACGATCACTACGTGACAAAAGTTTTCAAAACCGTGGCTACTGAAATCAATCTTACTAACTGCTGCCTGTGCAATTTACTCCGCGCGAGTTGGCAGACTTTATTTTGCTTACTTTAACATCATTTTTCATGGTGGGGCTAAGCCATTTATTGGTATGGGTGTAGCCTACCACAGCCATACCCTGGCGCTGCCACTGGTGGCATGTATGGGGCGGGCCATTCTGCACATGCGTTAAATGCGTTAAATATTTTAACGCAATTAATTCATAAAATGAATTACCGCCGTTAACGCGATAATTTTGACAGCACTAGTTTTATCACATAAAATACGTAAGGAAATATCCAACTTGTGAATGTCTGAAGCTTCAATGTGTGTCAAAAACAGCAGTCCAAATTAGACTCCTAAACGAGACAAATACGAGTTTGCCTTTTGATAAGTGGTGGCGATGTGCAGCAATGCAACAGTGATGTAGATAGTTTGTGTCCTAACGAGAATAACGTTACCATTTTAATTCTGGTGATTGCATTTGCGCTTCGAAAATCACAAGGCTTTTGTAAATATGTGGAGACTATCATGCTGTAAAAAACGTGTAAGTGTCATCAGTATGTTTGCAATAGAATGTATTTTCTGCAATGTTCCAAAATCCAATGGAAAATCCTGTTTTGTTTAGTCTAGGCAGCCCTTGTGATGCTAACATCCGGGTTCACTTACAAAATGAGTCATCACGGCACCAGGCACTCGATGGTAGAGGCGCAAAAGCTGCCTGGTTCATTGCCTTAAGTAAAGAGAAATGTGTGTATCTGCTTCATCCACAAAAAATATATAACATATTGGTACTTGTCCTTTGCTACACCATTCCATCAAATTGCATGAAATTTGTGACAGAAGTCTTTTTCATTTGTGCCGACAACTTTACAAGCAAGTAAACCAATAAACCAAACCGAAAACCTATTTTCCTTGGCATTGGTTTTATCTACAAATCACTACTAAGACTAAAGTCTGATGGTGACCTACTGGCTGTGTTAACATTGGGTAACAAGGTCATACACAAACTTCCTACCAATCTTTGATATTTTGTGCAGCTCAAGTAGTCCTTGAAGAATAAATATGCTGTTCCATGCATCATAACCTTCTATCTCTTGAGAAACTGAGGTTTGGTAAGGTCAGTTCCAATATCTTTGAATTGTTGTACAGCTTTAAAGTCTTACACCCCATTGACAGAGTACACAGGGCACAACAGCGCACTCCGACAGTTATGGCGTGTTGCTTTGAGCATGTCAATAGCGCAGATTGTGCAAATAAGCAACTTGCGACTTCTCCAAAAGTGAGGTGCAAAACTTGTTCTTCTTTGGACCTGCCATCATAGTGACAAGGAACCTACAACTGATGGATCCCTGAAATTACAATAATGATCTGCATAGACAGGTTAAAAATACACTTCCTTTGTAACTTGTTTTTGCATTCAATAGAATTCAGGTAAAATCTGTCCAATGTTTTCCGACAATTCACCTATCTCAATATGATAATTCAAGCTGTCCCTCTTTTACTTACCGGACCAGAAAGTGATGTAATTGAGAGTAAACCCTTCATAACATGCCAGAGCTGTCCCATTAATTGCTTTTAAGTGGACAGGCTGAATAGATAGAGATTATTTCAGGCCAAGATGTTGAAAGAAAAAACAACTGCTGTCACTTACTTGTGGAAACTGTCACGATCACAGGTACAGATCAGAACCCAATAGCACGACTCAGATACAACCAGTGTATAGCAATGTTCAGTTTATTCAGGTCAGCGACAGGCAGGGTCAAAACCAGTAAATCCGTCAGACAGGCAACCAAAACCAGACAGGGAGCAGGCAGGAACTCGAGATCCGTAAACAGGCAGGCAGGGATCAAAAACCGGGCAGGACAAAAATCTAGGCTAGAGCACAACACTCACTGGAGAGCTTGGCGGAAACGACAAGACAATCTGGCAAAGGACAAGTGATAGTGAGGTGGTATAAATACTGTGGAGTGATGAGGGAATGAGTAACAGGTGAGGGGAAGGGCTGGGGAGACCAGGTGAGGGAAATGAGCTTATTACAAGGGCCTGGAGGAAGGCAGGATCTGAAATGACAGGAGAGTTTAGATGAGCCACCAAACAAACAATAATAGAAGTGTCTAACTTGTGACAGAAACAAAGATATTTCAAAGGAAAGTCAATGATAACGATCTTTGACGACTTCTGTACGTTATGGAGAAAAGGACGGAAGAATAAAGGAGTGATGCTTGCCAAAGCAAATGTTGCCAGGTTCTTTAGTGCTAAAGAAATGGTTTGCGACAAATACTTGGAATTACTGGCATAATATGCATTTGTTTTGGGTTTGCTGTTTTATGTGTGCAATACATTCATGATTAGTAACCACGGGTAAGTGCATCCCTTTGTGGTTTCAGATTCCAAGCCCTAACAGATTTTTCATACCAAAATTGCTATTTCAACGTTGCACATGTATAGCAAGGGATGTATTTTGAATGTAGAGTGTGGCTGCATCAGATCATTTTCTGCATATTATGTGCAACAAAATTCAACTTCTTTGAAACTTGACCCCAAAGGTGAAGGTCCAATAGAGGTCTTAAATTGGATTCAGGCCAGGTAAATAGTAAAAATACAACATTTGCGATATACAAGGAATGTGAGCCTGCAGGTGATCGACCAACACATGGCCTCTCTACATGAATTAGTAGCTAGATTTGAGCAAAGTTTAACGTTAGTTTGCCATCCCAGCTCAGCCAGGGCAGCAGTCAATCTGAGTGGGCAGATGTTCTCGAGCTGAACACATTCACTACACTACAGGCATCAAAAAATCTTGAAGCTGGGCGTGTCTGAAGCTTGGCGATTTTTTGCGAGCAACGCAACCAACAACCGATCACATGAATCTCCCGCCCCCGACATACAAAGCAATAGCAATGTTAAAATGAAGTAAACTGGATATAAACTCCCCAAACAGGCGAAAACCTACCAGTTTCACCCACTGTGTCTGCCACCTCCCTCCATGCCTGGTTCCTCCGGTTTGTATCCCGGTAAATAGTTCTGGTCGTAAAGAACCGGGTGATTTGCTACCGTAATTTCTCGTTTGGAATATGAGGAAATGAACTGCGGTTTGGCTCTCCCAGCTTGCAAGCGGTTTGATTGGCTAGCGCTTGTACTGGCGGGATTTGCATAAATGGGATTTGATTGGCTGATGCCAGCTTCAAAGCATCGGGAGCATCAAAAGTTGAATATTGCTCAACTTTTGATGCTCACGATGCTTGCAAAGCCATGCTCCGCTCCCCACAATGCAGTTCGGCGAAGATTCAAAATCTTCTACGTCACCCCATTCAAGTGAATGGGCGAAGCGTTGAAAGCATTTTTCGATGCCTGTAGTGTAGACGGGCCGTTAGACTGTCAGCCTCATCTTAGACTTGATTAACTGTGGAAATATGTTTCGCTCTATTCGGGTGGCCATCCTGTACCTGGATCATAGAGGAGATTGGAGGGTACTATACAGTGGCGGCGCTAGGGGGTGGCTACTTGGGCTCAAGCCCCGGATCTTTTCTGAAAAGCCCCGAATGTTTCACTTAAAGCAATTTTTTATTTAAAACGTCGCCTGAGTAATGTGCAGTACCGGAGTCCAACAAAGAGGCAGCAGCTGCGGGACTGTAGCCTGCGTACTGCGTAGCCTTCCCTGCCCTGAAGAAGAAGTCATCCTTCGTGTGTGAAGAGTCTGCTTTATGCGCTCCGCAATAGCCCCGCTGCGAGGCTCCTGCGAGTTCACAGTTCATGAGCGTGCTCCACTAGCACTAGTAACTGTCTTCACTTTCTGTTGTTCATTTGTTCCACATTGTATTTTTGGTTCCTCATTTCATTTCATTTCAAACCTTTATTTATACAGATAAAATCCCATTGAGATCATTGATCTCTTTTCCAAGGGAGACCTGCTCAAGTAGTTCCACATGAAACATAAAAACATAAATAGAACAACAAAAGGACATCATACAGCATCATTTACAAAATTATCCACATAAACAGGTACCAATAGCTTCCGATTGAGTAGCACCCAACCGAGCTTTAAAAACATTTAGTGGCACCAGATTGTTCAGTTTCCATTTAATTTGCAGACTATTCCAAGACAGAGGAGCTGCGCATCTAAAAGCTGTCTTCCCTAAGACAGTCCTAGCAGTTGGCACATTTAATAAAACCACAGCATTCGATCTCAGGCAGTAGCCACTTACAATTCTCCATGAGATCAGGGAGCAGATATAAGATGGAAGTTTCCCTAAAAAAATGTAGGGAAACTGTACCAGTGTATATAAAAATGTACCAGTGACTGAGCCTCCGTACAGTTAGTGAAAGCAAACCAGCCCTTGCATACAGGGTACAGTGATGGGTTAATGCTTTACAGTTTGTCACAAATCTCAGTGCACTGTGATACGCAGCATCTAACTTGACCAGGCAATTGGCAGGTGCATTCATATAGACCAGATCCCCATAGTCCAGCACAGGTAAAAAGGTCACAGTGACTAGCCTTTTCCTGGCCTCAAGCGAGAAACAGGACTTGTTTCTGAAAAAGAACCCTAGCCTAACCCTCAGTTATGCTAGGTTATGCAGGTTATTGACATGAAGTTTAAAAGAGAGACAATCATCAAGCCAGATACCAAGGTATTTGTAACGGGCAACAACTTCAAGATTTGTTCCTTGCGTAGTTACAATATCTAAAACAGGCTCTGGTGTCTTTTTTGCTTTTGAAAAGAGCATTACCTTGGTTTTATCCACATTTAAAAGAAGCTTTAATTCAGAGAACTGAGTCTGAATAGTGTTAAAAACAGCCTGTAATTTAACAACAGCCTCCTTAATGGTGGGACCTGCACAATACATCACAGTATCATCCGCATAAAAATGTAAAGTAGCTTCATCCACATTATCACCTACGCTGTTAATATATATGGAGAATAAAAGTGGTCCTAAAACAGAACCTTGTGGTACACCATTAGAATGTTTAACCACTCAGAAGACAGTCCATCAAAATGAACACATTGGGACCTTTCAGAGAGGTAGTTCACAAACCACCCCACTGCAAGGCTGGATATGCCAATACTGAGTAGCCTCTGCTTTAAGATGCGATGATCAACGGTGTCAAACGCTTTGGAAAGGTCAATAAACAGAGCTGCACAACTCTGCTTATTATCTAAAATACTAGTAATGTCATTTACCACTTTCATTGTGGCAGTGATGGTGCTGTGTTTCTTTCTGAAGCCTGACTGATGTTTAGACAGGATGTCATTTGTACATAAAAACTCCTTTACCTGTTCACTCACTAGGCGTTCAAGAACCTTAGCCAGAACTGACAATTTAGAGATTGGCCTATAGTTATTTAAAATAGTTGCCTCCCCTCCTTTAAGCAAAGGCAAGACATAAGCAGACTTCCATACTTTTGGAATTGTATTTGTGCTGAGGGAGAGGTTAAAAAGAGAAGTAAGAGGTGGAGCAATAAAATCTGCAGCTATCTTTAAAAAGAAAGGTTCTAAGTTGTCCGGGCCAGCCGGTTTCCTAGGATCTAGCTTAGATAAGGCTTCATGAACAACATTGACAGTAAAAGGAGTAAAACTGAAAGGGTTTTCCAGACCACGTTGTTCAGAGTCACAGACTGTAGTGTTCACAGAAGCAGAGTTAGTCACAGAATCAAACATAGAACCGCAGGACACAAAATGCTCATTAAAGCAATTTAGCATAGTGGCCCTGTCCAATATAGTGCCAGATGCTGTGGTAAGGCACGGAGGTAGCTCATTACGGATCTCACCGGTTGATATCGATTTTATTGCTTTCCAAAATGTCCTAGGATTATTTAGGTTTTCTGTGGTAACTGACAAATAGTACTTCGACTTTGCACTTTTGACATTTTTGAAGTGAAGCTATTCCTTAGCTGCCTAAAATGCAGCCACTCTATCTCTGAGCCTGATTTCCTATCCTTTGCCCAGGCCTTGTTTCTCTCATGAAGGAGACTAGACAGCTCAGCAGAAAACCAATGATTGTCTCGTCCCTTTACTCTACATTTACGCAGGGGTGCATGTCTATCAATGATCTCCATAAAACCAAGATAAAAATAAGACCATGCGGTTTCCACATCAGCACACAGATCGATTTTACCCCAATCAAAATCAAACGGATCATGCACAAAACCCTGCTCCACAAAATGTTTTATGTCTCTCTTGATGATAATGCGAGGTTTAACCTTTTGGACCTTAGTATCCCTAATTGTGGCTACAACACAGTGATCGCTCAGATCATTTGCAAATACTCCCACAGATGAATATTTATGGGGAACATTAGTTAAAATGAGATCAATTAGGGAGGATTTATTAGGGGACTTAATATTTGGGCGAGTAGGACTGTCCACAATCTGAGTAACATTCAATGAGATACAAAGGTTTTTAAAATCCTCTGACACTGCAGTTAACCAGTCCCAGTTAAAATCTCCAAGTAGGACTATTTCCTTGTAGTCTAGTTGTGATAAAATATTTGCTAGTGAAGACAAGGAGTCTTTGACAGCTGAGGAGGGTCTGTAACAACTCACTACCATGACCTGTTGACCCTTTGCCACCTCTATATTTAAGGCTAAAAATTGAAATTGCTTACTGATCGATTTGGAAACTAATGTGGTTACACTGAACTTATTCTTAACATAAATTGCAACGCCACCACCTTTATTAGGCCGGTCGGTACGATACACATTAAAACCATTTAAGGCAATGTCAGAGGCCAAAATAGACTTATTTAGCCATGTTTCAGATAAGACAATGACGTCAGCGTCAGTCGATTTTGCCCAGATACGGACAAAATCTAGTTTACCTAACAGACTGCGCACATTCAAGTGGATGAAACCCAACCCAGACCTAGCTTTAAAATCAGCAGGAGTAGCGATCTGACTATTACTACTGGGCGGACCAGGGTTAGGCTGTACATTTCCTGACAGTAATAACAACAAAAAAAACAGGCATCTTTTCCTCTTAAATGACACACATACATTGTCATCTAATTTAGAAACATATTTTGTCGAGCAAATTGACTGTGACAAGGCAACCGGTAATTGTTTGAGCAACACATCCCAACCTTTGCAGGGGATGCCCACTGCGGGTGGCAGAACAGACCTGAATCCAGTAGTCTTCTCAGAATGACTAGAGATCTTCTCATAGTCCAAAACAGTTAACAGGCACAGTAGAATCACAATATGGGCCATTTTCCCAGACCAGCACAGCATCCGGATAGGCGTGCAAGCAGGCCCGAAATGTGGAGGCGCTCCGTTCTCCTCGCGATATCCCCGGTGCAGAACCTCCTCAGTACAGCAGGATAGGCGAAGCAGGACCAGCTCGAGGCGTAGAGACGCTCCGGTCTCTCCGCGATATCCCCGTGGTAAAACGTCCTCGGCACCGTAGAGCACGACAGGTGGAGCAGGTGGATACAGGCCTGCGCTACAGAAGGTGTAAAGCGGGCCGCAGCCCGAACGCGAAGCCGCTCCGGTCTCTCCGTTACGCTAAAATCTCGCCAGGACAGCAGCACACGACAAGTGGAAGCAGGTCCCCGCCACAGCACAACTGGGCAGGTGGAAAAAGGGGGCCCAAGCAACAACGTGCAGCCGCTCCGTCTCTCCGCGACTTCCCGGGAGAAACCTTGACGTGTGTGTGTGTGATGTGTATTTACCTATAGAAACAAAGTTGTTTCTGTCCTTTAAGTAGGATTCAAACCAATTTAGAATCGTTAAAAAACCTTTCTTCATGAGACTGATATTGTTGGACAGAGTATTTTAAGAGGATGGTAGACTTGATATCAGCAATACTTCACTCCGGCAGCAGCATTTTACACCTTGGAAAGTCTTTAGAGTCTGGCCTGGATAGCTGGTCACAACTATCCTTCAGCACACTGACGGTTCCTACCTTTTTATGTGTAACAACAATAGAGGCGGAACTAATCTGCGTTGTTTTGTTTTACACCTGTTTGTTTAATCGACGCACTTGGTTGTTGCAACTGCAGAGCAGCGCAGGATGCTAAAGAAAAACTAAGGGAAAAATGCAGCTAAAGTTATCAGCCCCTGGCTCTAGGTGACTAGCAGCCTACGAGGTAAGTGTGTGTGCTGGTTGTTTGTGTAATTGTGTGTGGTTGAGCTGCAGGTTATGTGTGTGTGACACCATATTATGGACCATAATTCACCTTGCTTGCTGTGTTGCTACACGGACCCTTTAGTGGGAACACCTGTAGTGTCAGCTATTCAGTCCTGCTAGCTTGTCATGCAGAGCAAACGTGTATTACCTTCTGGATGTTAACCTTTAATAAAGAGTGGAACTCCATTCTAAACACACCATCTCTGACTCCCTTTCCTCGGCACCACACTGGTGACCCCGACTTTTCCGAGAAAGTTTCTGGAAAATTAACGAACATGGCTGAACGATTCGTAAAGCTGCCGGAGTTTTGGGAGAATGCCGCGGCGGCGTGGTTTGCACACGTGGAGGCGCACTTCGCCTGCCGACAGGTCCGTGACGGGGACCTGAAATACTACCATGTTGTAGCAGCGCTAGGAGGCTCCACGTCGTCCAGGTTGGTTGGTTTTATCAAAGACCCCCAACACCATGGCAAATATGAGGCGATGAAGGCTCTTCTCCTTAAAACCTGTTAAACCCCAAGGTCCCCGTTGGCGTTTTTTTTTTCACGACACTGTGTCTCATGTTGGAGTCTACCGGACCAGGTCCGTCCTCCGCGCAGATCGTTTGGATATGGCCAGAGCGCGGTCGCTGTCCGGATCCGCCGATGACCGTTCTTAGTTCTGAGGGAAAAGGAATTGTGTCCTGGACACTATTCTCTGTTAGCTGTACAAACTAGACTTTGCACTCCAATGGATTGTTTCTTCAAATAAGCACTTTATCACACAGTTCAACAAAGCGCCTTGGACTCCTTCTTGAGTTCTCACCGTGACAAGCTCGTCAGTGTAAGATCCCAGTTGAAGAGAGCGCCGAGTACTGAATACATCCTGCATATATACTGTTCCTAGTGGAGCCCCCACCTTCGCTGCTCTCTCGTGGTGAAATCTGCCATTGCTACCCTAGCAACACCCAGTTTTAGCCAAGGTCAGGGCCAGGGCCCTACTCCCTCTTCCTAATTTTCTTCGTCTTTATTACCTGCTTTATCTGGTTTTCGCTCACAAGACAGTTGCGCCTTTTGAAGGTCAGGGCCACACATACTCGTAACATGGTGTTCTAGTCTTTGAAGATAACAGGATGTAGCCGGCCAACTGCTGAGGCTTCTCAGCAGTAAACTTTAACACAGTACTTTTCCACTCAGACAGCTCAATGTTTTAGATTTTCCATGATAGGTTTCTATATCTTATATTCACTGTTACTTTTGCCTTATCTTTATCCTTCAATCCCCCTTTTGCCCCATCCTAATGATTGGGGCAAAAAAACAACGCTATTGTTTATGTACATTTATGTCAGCTGTTTTAGGCTTCCGTCTCTCTTTCCCACATTATGCCATACGATGGTAATGGTGGTGCTGTCGGGAAAGTGTCCATTGCTGCCGCTTCTTCTTCGCCTTCTTCAATGTCTGGGTTGTTTTCTAAGGATAGCAAGGCGAGTTGTTGGCCCAGGGGAGTAGAAGGTGCTATGGCGGTACTAATTATTTTGTCCACCATTGAGCGGATACATGGGATGCAGCAGCACCCGCACAAGGTCAAAATTGCTGCAAACACGGCCATTGATACCAATACTGAGGTGACCAGGGTTTTGTATTTACCGAACACTGACATCCATTCGTCCCATTTACCGTCGATACCAGATTGATCTTTCATGCGGGAGTTGAGGGTTTTCAGACCGTCCAGTGCTATTTGTAGAGTGCCATCTGCAGCGGTGTTGTTGGGAATGAAGGTGCAGCATTGCTCTCCGAACATTGCACATACTCCGCCTTTTTCTGCTAGGAGCATGTCTAGGGCCATTCTGTTTTGATAGGCCATGAGTGATGTGGCTTTCAATTGCTCACTAACTGCCTTGAGTCCGACATGTGTGAGGTTTCCTAGGCGTTGGACATTATAATGAACGTAATTGATGCGGTCTGAGTTTTTATTGATGACACACCAGGGGCAGATGATGGATGTGAAGCCGTCCGCTACTTGATCGGCTATTTTGTAGTCACTTGGTACGCCCCGTGGTACCCCTATTGCGTCTATGTACGTTGGATCTGGGTCAATCATGGCTTCGCGTTTGACTCTGTTCGTAGTATGATAGGGGTATTGTTCTGCCAGGTTTGTTATGTCCCCTACTTTTAATTTATAGGTTTTCACTGGTAGAAGCAAAGTGACCAGTGCACATAGACCACTGGCATTATATGGGACGCGATCGTGGAGTTGGTTGCCACCGCAGTGGAACCATATGTCTGCTCGGATTACACCACGTCCAGGTGTAGTAGGTGTCACTATGTGGTCGCAGAGAGTTTTGTTGAACCCCCCAGTGTTTCTGATTGTGTTGTTGAAACAGGTGTAATTCAAAGTCGGAATTTTTGCAAAGAATAAGGGCTTTTTTAATTCCGCGTTGGCTAAAGGGAAGTAAACGTCGTATTTAGAGCAATTGTGTCGAGGGTTGTCTGTCCCCATTAATTCATTGGCACACATTGGTTCTACCGGGGCAGGAATTATGTGGAGCAGGGGTCTGGCTCCCATACAAACGAGGCAGTCATCGCCTGTGTCTAGCGCGGCTTGTTGTGCCATCAGTAACCAGTTGTTGCTGTTTGCTGAGTGTCCCGAGATTCCAGTTGCTGCTTGGAACTCTTGATCAGTTGTCCACTCCTTAGTGGAGTGGATCACCACCCCCTTTTGGACGGATACTATGTCAGATTGTGGTCTTTTAATGCGACTGGACATGCATACGTATATAGAGAATTTGGGGCTTGGCGATGTCTTGGGCCATAGATAAAAGGATGCGCAAGGGGGTTCACCTTTCTTGGGTTGGGGTACCCCCGTTAAGTCTAACTGTACTATGAGGCCAGATGAGGATTTTGCTAGATGTACTCTTTGCCTTACTTTTTTCGCTGTTCCTGTTGACGATGAACTCCAATCCGCCCCTGTCTCTCCCACCAAGTCGGTCCACGCTCGACCATAGCTATATCTTTCATTGGGATCGCCTTTTCCGAACCAAAAGTCTAGCATCATGTACCATTGGTATTTGTTTCCCCACGACCCTCCTTTTTGGTTGCGTTCGTTTGACAAACTGGTGTACGGGATGAGGGTAGTGGTGCTTGAGTCCGAGGGTAGGCAAAGTGTCAGCGAGATGTGTCTTAAAGAGCCTGTGACACGGTTTTCCCCCATCATCCAAACCCATCAATTTGAGTACATATTGTCCCATTGAAAACCGTTACTGAACTGATTTTGGATATTTGTACTTTGATAACCATTAATCTGCCCTTCAATGTTGACAATTTTCTGGATCTTCTCGGGGATTCTTCAAGTCCCGCCAAATGATGGGTGACGTCATTGCGGGCACAGCGCTCCAGCTGCACCGTTCAGGATCCCAGCATCTGCATGTAAACCTTTATATATATACAGTCAGATGTAAACGCACGATGGCGCACACAGCAGCAAGCTCAGACAGCGATGACAGGTTAATGTTGAACGTGTCTGAGAGCTCATATGAGGCTGAAGGATCGGTTTATGTTGTATCTTCTAAGTTTAGGAATGAGGTGCGTCAATATGGGCGATCATATGGTCATGTAGCCAGTGGTGGAATGGGACTACAAATCATCCCGGGACTCTCGACCAGCCCACTTCGGTACCGCTAGTAAGCTGTCAACGGGGGGAGTGGGGGATGTAAAATACAAATATAATGTATAATATCTGTGTCTTTGACATTAGCGCTGCTAGCCACCTGTGCCCTGTACTACGAAGCCAGTTCAACAGACCCTGGATATGTTTGAGTAACAAACAAACTAACAACAACAAACTAACAAACGAGATCTCGCTAAGCGGTCCTACGACGCTGGTTATCAACTCGGTAAATCAAGCCAGGGTTTCTCTCTCCAGCTGAGAGCGCGTTCACGTCTAAGACACGAGTGGATCTGACTTTAATTACATTTGTCTCGAGTGTTTCGTCAACATAATGTGTTGCTTAAAATAATACTTCTGCATACAGTCTGTGACACTGTGAGTGTTGCACGGCCAGATGAGGCTGGAGAAGCTGACTCAGATAAGGAAATATATGATATATTATGATATTATATGATCGATGATCTGATTGATGATGTAATATGAATGATAAGTGCGACACGTCGGCGTCTTCTCTGCATGGCAGTTTAAACTGTATTTCCTTTATCCTGTAATATGACTTGAGAGATGTAAACTCCGCACACTGAGTGGATCTCTTTTCTATAGACGCCGGAGGCGGGCAGCGTCAGGTAAAAGAAGTTATTTAGCCTTCCCAAACCTGAGCCTCACGCGCCGCCTATGGGGGATGTGCTGGTGACTTATCCGACCGGCCCACTTCGGTACCGGCCCATCGGGATTCGTCCCGATGGCCAGTCCGCCACTGCACCCAGTCCACGTAAACTGTCAACGGGGGGAGCCTCGCTGCGGGGAAACGGTGGACCTAGTGTCCCGATCGGAGTGGGAATAATAATAATAATCCGTGCATTTTATCCATTAATTTCCCCAACATTGTGGTAAAAAACCACACGTTTAATCCATGTTGGTGTACTACAACTACAAAAAGCATCGGTTTGTTTTCTCATCAGGAAATGCAGACCGGCTCAAACAAACGATCATTTAATGTATCATATGTTCGCCGAATTGACATGAAAGCACTAATAAATGTAGTTTCATCCACTTGAGTTTATAACCACAAAAATAATCGATTTGTTTTTATATCACATCCGACGGGAGGAAATTCAGCAGCTCTCACTCCCGATTTGTAATCCTAATGTAATCATCATCTTCACCACGATCATCTATGTTTATGTCGCCGAATTGACATGAAAGCACTGACAAATATGAATATACTGAAGTCAACTTCATTAAAACGTTATTAACGTGCCTAAACTCAGTAATTCACCATTTCTACGCATGACACAACACACTTTGTCCGTGTTTGGCTCTCGAAGCGTTCCCGCATTGACGTCACTTCCGGCTTCCCCCAAAACTTCAAAATGAGTGAAGGAATTTCCCCGCGATGTTCGAAATTATTGATATTTAACTAAACGGTATCGCTTTTTCTTTTTTAAACTGACGGTTCGAGATTACTAGTAGCCCAATATTTCATTGCACAACAGTTGTTGGGATGGTGTCACAGGCTCTTTAATGCATCTTTCTGGTTACATTGGGTGAAATTTGCCGTATCTACTGTGCCGGCCACATTGCGGACGTGTCTAGTTAGGCTGTTTTTTGGAGGAGAAAAGGTATCTTGTGTAGTTTCATTTTGTGGGGAATTTGGATTATTACTTTGGTCAATGATTTGCCTCCCCCTTTCACCCACTATGATAATGATTATTCCAACAATGATGAAAAAACAAAGTGTTAAGGCCAAGCAATAGAGGTGTTGGTTAGGTCCTGAGTTCTTCTTCATCTTTGTTTTTCTTGTAAAAGTTCTTTGGTGTATCAGTGTAGGTGAGTGTCTCTTGTGTGGTGTGTGTATGTGATGCGTGTGGTGTACCGCCTACTTTGGGGGAGCGGTCCCTTGTTGTGCCTCCTCGCCGGCTGTTATCTCCTGGGCTCCCGTTGGTTCTCCTGTTGTCTCCTCCTCCTCGGAAGTGGAGTCGATGTCCACACTTGGGGGTTGGGGGGCTTCGGTTGTTTGCCTGATGTTCAGTTGGCCTAGGTCCTGGATGGTGCCAGCGAGGGTCCTGGTAGGTGCTGGTGCTTCCACACACCTGCTCCAGTGGTACCACGTGTCTCCTTTTCCGTCTACTCTGACTGCATGATCTGTTCGCTGGGTTACCTTGAGTGGTTCAGAGAACCTTGGAGCACACCACTTGGGTTTGATCGTCTTCAGGCGGACGTCTTCAGGCGGACGTATTCAGCGTCCCTGCTGCCCTCAGCTTCCTCTGTGTGTCCTTTGGCTCTGGCTGCTGTGGATTCGTCCGCGAACTCTGCAACGAGGCATTTTAGTTGTTTATAGTAGGCCTGGTGCCCCACTTTGTCATACAGTTCCTTTGAAACCGTGGCTCCCGCCCCTGGGCCTGGAAACTGGTGCCCATGAGTCATTTCATATGGAGTGAACCCAGTGGTCCTGCAAATGGAACTCCTGATAGCCAATAGGGCGAGAGGCAGTGCCTCCAACCATGTCATTCCTGTTTCTTCCATCGCCTTTGCTAGTTTCTGTTTTAGATTTAAGTTCATTCTCTCAACCTTTCCCTGTGATTGTGGATGATACACTGCTCCAAATCTGTGGGTTAGCCCAAGAGAGGCTTCCACCACCGCTAAATCGTGATTTTTGAAGTGGCTGCCATTGTCACTGCGAATCTTTTTGGGGAACCCGTGTCTTGGAATGTAGGTTTGTACCAGGAAGTTGATTACAGACTGTCTGTCTTCTTTTGCACAGGGGATGGCTTCTGGCCATCCTGTGTAGGCATCCACAACCATGTATGTCTATCATGTCTGTATAGTCTATGACTATCTCCTCCTCTGCCATTGTTACTGCAGGAAACTTTCCCTCATGTGGTTTGATGGTTGCCCTCACATTGTAGCGTCCACAAATACTGCATTCTTCAAGATGATTGGCTATTAAATCTGGTAGGTAAGGGTGCCACCAATGGGTCAGGGCCCTAACCATTTGGTTCTTTCCTACGTGTGCCATTGAGTGTGCTTCCTTCATCATAGCTCTTACCCACCCTGGTGGGATCACTGGCCTCCCGTCTGGGGAGTACCAAATGTCATTTGCTCCCTTTCTTGCCCCTTTGTTTCTCCAGGCCGTTAGTTCTTGCGGGGAAGCTTTAGATTGTTCTTTAGCCAACGCCTCATCTGTTCTGGCTTCTAGTATTCCTTCTTGGGGAGCCCGTACAACCATTTGTGAGAATGTGGCTTCGTATCCGGCTGCCTGCTTGGCGGCCAGATCGGCGGCATTGTTTCCATCGGTTAGGTACCCTGTGGTTTTGGAGTGTCCTTTGCATTTGATTACAGCTACTCTGTTGGGTTTCATGATAGCCTCCTCTAACGCCTTGATTTCGTGAAAGTGTTTCACTGGTGTTCCTGTACTAGTTACGAATCCTGCCCTGAGCCATCTTTTTAGATCGTGGTGCACTAGCCCGTGTACGTATGCTGAGTCTGTGTACACATTGATGTCTTGATCTATTCCTGGGTTCAAAGCGGCGATTACGCCCTTTAGTTCAGCTAGTTGAGCTGACACTTTTCCTTTGATGGGGGAGCAGTCAATGTTTTCAAAAATTCCTGTCTCATTACTTCGTCCTACCACAGCGTAGGCCCCTTTTAGGCCGTCCTGTGGGTGTCTGTAACAACATCCGTCAGTGAACATGTCTCTTGCCCCTGTTACTGGCGTTTCCTGCATGTCTGGGCGTATTTTTACATCCTGCACTACTTTTTCCTCACACCTGTGTGGGACTCCTTCTCCTGGTAAGTAGTCTGCCATGTTGGTGCCTTCATGTGTGTAGGTTATGTGTGGCTGTGTCAGAGACTTTTCTAACCTGGTCTGTCTTGCTGATGTCATGGTGAAGGCCGCTGAGTTGACTAGGGCTACAATGCTATGGCTTGTGAGCACTGTGAGTGGGTGTCTCATCACTATGTGTTGGATTTTCCTTAGTACTCTAGCCACTCCAGCTGCATGTCTGATGCATGGGGGTTCTTTTGCCTCTGCTGCATCTAGTGCTACGCTAGCATACAGCAAACATTTTCTGCCTGGACTCTGATGCCCCTTTTTCTGGAAAAGTACGCCGTTTACGGTGTTTTCTTTTTCAGAAACATCCAAGAAGAAGGGGTGTTGATAGTCTGCTGAGGCCAGTGCGCATACTGTAGACATATCTTGCTTGAGAGTTATGAAAGCGTGTTCTGAGTCGGAGTCCCATTCTAGTCATGTTCCTATGCCCTTTCTCGTTTATCAGTGCTCTGAGTGGTGCTGTGCGTAGTTTGTAGTCCGCTAAATACATACTGGAGTACCCACACAGGCCCAAAAAAGAGAGCATGTCTTTGACCAGTATTGGTTTTGGGTGGGCCAGTATTGAGTCCTGGTGGGTGGTGGACATTGCGGTGCCGTCTTCAGACAGCACTCTCCCTAAAAAGGTAACCTCCTTTCTGGCACTTTGGATCTTTGCTTTGGATGCTTTGAACCCTCTCTCGGCCAGTCGTGTTAGAACGGCTTGTGTGGCTTTTAGGCAGGAGTCTGCGTCAGGGCTGGCTAAGAGTAGGTCGTCTACATACTGTACCAGGATGGTGTCTTTGGGTAGGTCTAAGTCTTGTAGCTGTTCCCTTAACACTTTGTTAAATATTCCTGGGGACAGGTTGAATCCTTGTGGTAGTCTTGTGTACTGAAACCTGTGCCCTTTGTGAACGAATGTGAAGATGTGTCTTAGGTCTGTTGCCAGGGGAATGCAGAAAAATGCATTAGCTAAATCTATGACTGTGAAATGTCGGTGTCCTGGACCAATCTGGGCTATTGCCACATGTGGGTTTGGTACCGGAATGGGAGGTTTCGTGATTCGGGGGGCCTGTTTCTGTGTGACACGGGCGCTCTTCTGGCGTTACCCTTCTGTGTGACGTCTCCACGGGCCTGTCGCAGCCAGTCGTTCCCGCCAGCTGGAGGCGCTCTGTGTTCGAGGCGGTGCACGGACTGTCACACCCCGGCGTTAAGCCTTCGGTGCGCTTGGTGGCCGCGAAGTTCGTCTGACATGGGCTGAAGAAGGACGTGAGGACTTGGGCCGGTGAATGCGTGGCTTGTCAGCGTGCTAAGGTGCACCGCCACACGAAGGCCCCTTTGGAGCGTTTCCTGGTTCCTGAGAGGAGGTTTGACCACGTCAACATCGACCTGGTTGGTCCATTGCCCTCCTCTCAGGGATTTTCCTACCTCCTCACCATGGTGGACAGGACGACCCGTTGGCCGGAGGCGGTCCCGCTCGTTTCGACGTCGGCCGCTGACATTGCCCGGGCCTTCATTGCAACGTGGGTGTGTCGTTTTGGCACCCCGTCGGACATTTCTTCAGACAGGGGCTCTCAGTTCACTTCCGAACTCTGGAACGCCGTGGCAGGCGGTTTGGGGGTTAAGCTGCACAGGACTACCGCTTACCACCCTCAGGCTAACTGCCTCTGCGAGCGCTTCCATTGCTCCTTGAAGGCGGCCCTCAAGGCGGCCCTCAAGGCCGGCCTTACGGACGGTAACTGGGTCGACAAAGCTGCCCTGGGTGATGCTGGGCCTGAGGACCGCACCTAAGGAAGGTCTGCAGTGCTCTACAGCGGAGATGGTCTACGGGCAGCCGTTGAGAGTTCCAGGGAATTTCCTCCCGAATGCATCAGCTCCCTGGTCTGCCACAGCCCAGCGGGTTTTCCTGAGAGGCTTTCGCTCCGGTTCCGACTTCGCAGCACGGTGCGCCAGGGTCCCAAGTTCCCGCGGAGCTACGCTCGGCTGGGCACGTCTTCATAGGGCACGACGCACACAGAGGCCCCCTGCAGCCCCCTTACGATGGACCTTTCTGGGTCTTGGAGCACGGTGACAAGCACCTGGTGGTCGACATGGGCGGCAAGGCTGAGCACGTCTCGATTGACCGGGTGAAGGCTGCTCATTTGGACGTGGACCGGCCGGTGGTGCTGGCTCGACCACCGAGACGGGGCCACCCTCCGGCTTTGATTCCTGTCAGGGGGTATCGACCTGTTGTTCCGATCCCTCCTCTGACGGGGGCCGCACAGGCGGAAGTCGCTGTGCCGGCTCTGGTGCGCAGGACTCGTGGGGGTAGACGTGTGGTTCCTCCCCGCCATACGGATTTTGTTTACCTGTGAATTCTGTGGGGGCTTGTGTGGTGACACCATATTGTGGACCATAATTCACCTTGCTTATTGTGTTGCTACACGGACCCTTTAGTGGGAACACCTGTAGCATTAGCTATTCAGTTCTGCTAGCTTGTCATGCAGAGCAGACATGTATTACCTTCTGGATGTTAACCTATAATAAAGAGTGGAACTCCATTCTAAACACACCGCCTCCGACTCCCTTTCCTCGACACCACATGTGTATGTATGTATGCTATGCGCTAGCTTGTGCTACATGCTATTGTTAGCTTGTGCTACATGCTGTGTGGGATATGTGTGCCGTTTATTGTTTTATTTAGCGGCATTAACAGTGATGACATATACATATATTACATATTTATTTGTTGTTTACCTTACTCTTATAACCCAGTTCTCACAGGTTGGAATAGGTCCCACAAAATAAACCCCGTATTTTAAATCAAGACCTCAGCCTCCCGTCATTTACTGGAGGGAGCTACAATGACGAAAGACATTTGAACATCATTTTGAACTGCCTGACTGGGGCTATGGTCCATGGTGTGATCAGAATAGGTATTAAAAAAAACAGAAAGACTGTGAGATGGGGAAAAGAAAAGGAAATGAAAGCCGGATAGAGTGAAGGAAAGAGGGGAAATTAAGTATGATCCTTAGGAGTGTAAGCATCATCAGGCGGGAAAAAAGGGGAGCAAGATAAATGAGGACGGAAATGAAAAAGGCTGTAGCAAAAGTACGAGGGAGATGGAGTATGAATGCAAAAGAGGAGAACATTATTGGGCGGTGCAGGCTAGGACAAAGTGAAGGATGTGTAAAGACAGACTGAGACAGAGAGGAAGGAGATGGAGACACGAGGAGGACTGTATTAGCTGCCTCAGTCCACAGTCAGTGGAGTGTGGACTGGGTGCATTAAAAGCTGATCGCTGTAGATGCCAGCAAAGAAAAGACAGAAGAGCTTGACATTGACTGGGCGACATCAGACTTTAAGCTTGTGTAAAGGTGTCGATGATATTGCCTCGGCTTGACTGCCTCTGATGGAGAAATGCTAGAGAATATCTCCAGAATAGCAATTAGCTGCTTGATGTACAGTTTTATGTGGTGTGAAATTGGGTTTCTCAGGTGTTATTTCTCCCTGCATTTACCATAATTTACTCAAGGACTGTCTCAGAGCGAAAACCAGCTGCCACTCCCATAATTTGGGGAATTCAGCAGAGGAGGCATAATACACTCAAGTATATGTCTATTTTGTTCTCTGTCCACGTGCAGTGACTCTGCCGCTTTGTCAGGCATGTATGACACAGAGCAAAAATGCCATCCAATTTCCTATTTTGGACGGGAAAAGGCACCTCACTATCAAACTTCTGCCTGAGCCTGTCAAAACAGATTGCTCTGACACACTGGTTTGACACAGGCAAGGGCATCCTCCACTCCTCGAGAGGTTTGGTAGGAGATACGGAGACAGACAGCGCTCATAAACCTCCATACCCTGACAAACCCGATATCCCATAAGAGAATCTGACAAATTGACATATAACTTTGCTGTTTGTTGGGTATTTCTCATCTTCTGATGCAATAACCCTCATGCAGTACACACAAGACGGCAATGATAACACTGTTTCTGACACCATGGCCTTTTGTGATAGGTATAAGTCAGTTAGATAAATTAGGCACGCTCACACATTCACGCGCACACACACACACACACACACACACACACACACACACACACACACACAGGGGGACATATTCACCTCGTTCTGCTGATGTCATCAAATATGGTGTTAAATTGGCGCCCAGAGCAAGATTACACTCTACCTGTCACCATGGCAGCTGCGTGGGGTGATTGCAATCACACAATCAGTGGAGGCTCATGGGAAATAAGCTTGAAAGAATGAGCTCTCCGGAGAAACAGAAAAAGATAGACAGAGGAGAAGAGAGAGGAAGAGAGAGAAGAGCCGAACAGAGACGGTGAAAGAAGGAGAATTACAATACCCTTTTGTTTTGCAGAGACGTGAGCAAAGCGTTTCACTTTGCATGTTTACGGCTTGTCAGATCAGAATGCCACTCCACTTGGCAGGGAGAAAATACATGTGTGATTAGCATGAATTATCACACAACAGGCAGGCATAATTAATAATGATGCACTTTGAGGGACAACTACTTACTAGATTAGTACTTTCTTAAGTTTTATACTACTTCACTATTAGACAGTTACATTTTGAGTTTTACTACATTCACCCCATTTATTTAACAAATATAAGACGCCAATTTTTCCGTTTTTTTTTCCAAAAGTAATAAAACCTCTGTCAAAATCTCATTGACAATTATCACGGTGATAATAACTATATTCATGGTATGTTAATAATTGTAAGGATATAGAGGAGTGTCTTGGATGCTCATAAAATATTGTTTGTTGAATCACAATAATTGATGTATATGTATATAACTGATGTAAATTATACAAAATATTTGATTCTCTGTCCCCTGTCAATCACAGCTTCTCACATGAACCAAAGTAAACACTAGATGGATGATAATGTTGCTCCATGTCTGCAGGATGTATGATAAGAATGCCACAGAATCTGCAGAGGTTTTTCCGAAGATTGTAAAATATATTTGTTCCTGATTTGTGAATTGTTGTGTAGTTACTTTGTGTATCTTAACGTTTATTTTAAATTTAAAAATTATAATGGCAATACAATTTTATTTTAAATTCGGCAGATTTTAAATCTGGATTACGTCTGAAGCTGTTCAACCGTTCCCCCTTAAAACAAAAACTCATTGCTCCAAGAACATACGCTACAATGCCAAAGGCTTGATAGCCCCTCTCTGCATCTGATTGGCCAGTAATTGTACCTTTGTAGGATGGATAGGTTAGGTCAGTGGTTCTCAAACTTTTTCTGTCATTCCCCACTTTGAAGGAGGTGGGCCTTTTCAAGCCCCACCTGTTCCTCATCGCTCCAATAAAATGGTAGGCCAAGCTTAAAATTGTCAAATGTATCGTTCTATAACAGGGGTCTCCAACTTTTTTTAGGATGAGGGTTACAAAATAATATTTAAAAACATTAAAACAAATTATATTTTTCTTTATATATTTTTTTTAAATATGTTTTTAGTAATATTTGTCAATAGTTTTACCAAAAATAACTTGATTAAATTGTATTTAAAATAACATTTCCAAAGAAATAAATCCTTTGAATCTGCCTATTCAGTTTCTGTTTGAATGTGAAGGGTTAAATGAAAGAAGCTCCTCTCTGCGAGTCTGTGAAGACAGGAGCTGATTGGACGTCCAGCTATGAATTCACAGAGGGCCAGCTATAGTAACTGAACGAGAGTAATGTCAAATGACAGTACAATTGACCAATCATATCTTCCCTCTAAATGCTTTATTATCGCGGACTTTATGACAAGTTCCGCCCGCTGTGAAACGTTTCTTGTTTCCATAGCAACAACAACTGTCAACAGCGTAACCTTGCCTTCAAAATAAAAGCATGCCAAATTACACTTAAGACATACAACTGCAACGAAAGTAACAAACACAATGCGATATCCTTTTCAATTTCAAAGAACACAAATTGGGTTATCTACAGGTGTTGTTTTGTGTGGTAGAGGGTCGCTTTTCATTGATACGTTTTGCACCCCGGGCGGTCCGTTGTTTTGATATTCCACCAGTGTATAAATAATAAATAAATGTGGAAAAAAAATGTAAAAAAAAAATTTGAATTATTTTTTTTTTAAATACTTTTTTCGCGACCCACCTATCACATGTCTGCGCCCTACCAGTGGGGCGCGCCCCACACTTTGAAAAACGCTGGGTTAGGTTAAGGAGCATGAGGAATGAGATTTCTGGTTGATAGTCAGGGTGAGAGTAAAGTTTGGTAAGAAAATCAGAAACGGAGTAAATTGGGTCATGCAATGGTTGTTTGTTTTCAGATATAAGAGATTTGAGGGGTTTCTCATCAATGGCATGGCACCTTGCTATCCAACACACTCTCACTCCATAATCGTCCAGGAGCGACGTTTGGTCAGTGTCCGTGGCGTGCAGTTGTGACGCTCCTAGGCTCCTTCAGCTTCATAAAGGGACGCAAATAGCTTTCAACTGATTGCAATGTATTCCCATCTGCGACGGGATTTGACGCTCATGGAAGCACGGAATTCGTTTGTGTCGGCTGCCCTTAAAGGCAATGTGAGCGTCCATTCTCATTGGATAACGGAGAATTGTACACCCGGAAGTAAGTATTCCCCTTACTGTCGATTGATTTTACAGTGATATCTGCACTACTCATCGACTAAAAAACACCAGATTATCCTTGTTAATTACACAACATTGATTGGTTTAAATTGTGAGCAATGCTTTTGTATTTTTCTCCTTCGATTCGGAGAAACAAATGTTTTTTCGGAGTAAAGGATGGCAGAAGACACTACAATACCCAGAATCCCCAGCTATCGTTTGGACTACACCATGTGCTCTGTTTGACAAACCCCGTTTTTTTTCACCATTCATTCCAATGGCTGGCGTGATCTTCAAATTTCTCCCTGCAGAAAAAAAAAACATGGCCGAACTTCGTTTTATTCTCGGTGGAAAATGCCTATTTTAAAGTTAGTTTGGCCATTAAAATGCGTTTTGATGTCATTTGATGCGAGAAATATGAGTTGTTATTTCAGATTATGTGTGCAGTGGATGTGCATGATCTTTAGTTTGCTAGTTATTACGAAGATTATTTCAGGAAATTGCGTCCATAGAACGTTTTCATTGTTACCAAGGTGGTTGCTAGGGACGCTGCTATCGATATTATTTCTGTTATGTTGTGTAACTGTTTAATGGTGTTATCTTTATTGCTACCCCCTTCCCCGTCAATGTATAGTGTTGGTCCACATCGTCATTAACAAATACCAGAAACAGACCGAAAACATTTTGTATGTTGTATATGACTATTTTGCACATCCCTTTCAAGATTTCCTAAGGTTTATTGATATATCATATAGGCCTACACAACTATGGTGTAGTTATGCATTGAATGAAAAACTTGGGTCGCAGGTTCCTCAATAGTGCATTACAAAACATCTATCAATATTTGTGCATACCTCCTGCAATGTTAACTATGTTGAAGCACTTATTTTAACTGATATTATACATAATGTATTATACTCTTATAAGATGTATGTAGATATTTCATCTCCGGCCTTGTCAGGTATTGAACAATCATTAAATAAAGAACACAGAATTGTTAAATATAAAACACAGAATTTGTGTGATTATACTAAATGATTTACAAATAAACACCACTGCATATTTACAACTGTTACACATGCTGATGTAACGCAAATGTTCCAACTTGGGATCAATAAAATATATCTTATCTTAAGCTGATCGATGGCTACTGCCATATTTGCAAAATGTTCACCCATTTATTAATTATATGTTTTAAATTTGAGTGTTTCCTATCCCCTAAACCTCCAGGGATGTACACAGTTTAATACTGGCAACTTCTTATTATGGGAAATACGAAAACGTCTTTTAAAACTACAACTCCCAGTAGAGACGTGCCATAGATAGAGAACATGTTGCGAAGCAGAATAGCCAGCATGTGTAGTTCTGGGGAAAGGGTGGGGGAGGGGGGGACGCGGTGGACCCGTTCAAATCCAGTTTTGGACAGTCTGCCGTGGTTCCATCCCATTTAAAGTGCTGTTCGAGGCTCAGCGTAACCCTCGGAGCACACTCTCCAATCACAGAGCTTGAGGACTATCACGGGGTTTGTCAAACAGAGCACTTGGTGTAGTCCAAACGATAGCTGGGGATTCTGGGTAGTGTAGTGTCTTCTGCCATCCTTTACTCCGAAAAAACATTTGTTTCTCCGAATCGAAGGGGAAAAATACAAAAGCATTGTACACAATTTAAACCAATCAATGTTGTGTAATTAACAAGGATAATCTGGTGTTTTTTAGTCGATGAGTAGTGCAGATATCACTGTAAAATCAATCAACAGTAAGGGGAATACTTACTTCCGGGTGTACAATTCTCCGTTATCCAATGAGAATGGACGCTCACATTGCCTTTAAGGGCAGCCGACACAAACGAATGCCGTGCTTCCATGAGCGTCAAATCCCGCCGCAGATGGGAATACATTGCAATCAGTTGAAAGCTATTTGCGTCCCTTTATGACGCTGAAGGAGCCTAGGAGCGTCACAACTGCACGCCACGGAAACTGACCAAACGTCGCTCCTGGACGATTATGGAGTGAGAGTGTGTTGTGCTATCATGTTAGCCATATCCACTTTAGCTTCCACCATGTGTCCAAAAATATCAGATATTGCAGGGTCAAGTACACATGTAGCGGAGTGCTTTTACATAGTTGTATTGGTACTTTTCCTTTAGTCAAGGCTCTGAGTTCTTCTTCCTGCATTTCAAGCAGGTAAACCACAAGAGGAATGAAAATAAAGCCAATAATTGGCATGCTACTTACTAATGAAGATGAATTTGGAAACAAACAAAGGCTCTTGAGGCTAGTTTTTTTTTTTTAAAGAACCCATAGTCCACAGAGGCCCTATGATTTAGTTTGTTCAGGGTGAAGAACAGCAGCAGAGCTTCCTGTGGTGCGCAGCGGCGCCAGCAGGGGGGGCCAGGGGGGGCCATGGCCACCCTGATATATTTGTTGCCCCCCCCCACTGGCCCCCCCACCACACACCCCGCCTCGCCAGTCACGTATGCACAGTAGTTTATCTGATATTTAACAACAAATACCCAGCCAGCGAGTCGCTTGATTTGAGCTTCCAACGCTCATATTGCAGCCCCTCCCTCTCCCTCTGCTACCATGGTAGCACTCTGATACTCGGTGCACCACTGATACTCGCGCGCACCACTCTGATACTTGCACGCACCACTCTGAGATTCGCACAGACAGCAGCAGGTTGCAGCAAAAAGTTTCTTTCTACTGAATTTTCTACTGTCTTGACAAAAATCCACCAGACTTCTAGAAGGTAAGCCGTATACGTTTGTTGCCTGTTAAGCCCCACAACACTTTAGGCTTTAGTGTGTATCTGTAAACACACTTTGGCAGCTATCCTAGTTAGCGTTAGTTTAGCTTGCTAAGCTAACGTTAGCTGATGTCGGTATGCTGGGCTTGTGTAATGCGTAGGCTACTATTAATCACTGCTGTGTGTAATGTCAATTTGCAGAAAATGTAGAGAAAGTCAACAGACATCTCTTCTTATTTGAAGAAAAAGATAAGTAAATGAGAGCCAGAGCTGGCAGGGGAGCAGCAGCATAGGGCTAGTGAGGAGATGGCCATGCTTGCTAGAAAGTACATGTGGAACTCTGTTTTGTAAAAGTGAAACTAAAACCTAAGTACAGTTTTATTAATGTGATTGTGACCTTTTTAATCATTTATGTCTTCTACACACTTTAGGTCTGCAGCTACTTCAAAATGAAACGAGAATCTATGCAGTTTTTCCTCTTCTGTGTTCTGAGGTTATGAGCCGACCATTAGTCAAGTTTGTTTTCATAATGTTCTGTATGCTAATTTTAAAAAAGGGTAACCAGTTTGTTTATAAAGTATAAATATACATTTTCAAAACAAATGGAATACAAGCTATATATATTACTCTCACCACAGTGGCCTAATCTAAAAAAATAGAATGTCTCGTCACCTATTTTCTGTCTAATACTAAAAGGTTGTGTTTTGTATCATTTATAATGTTTTGAATTTGCTATAAAGGTCAATAATAGATGGTGTTTTTGTGTTCAATCACAGTATGTATTTACCATGTTATACCCCTTGTGTTTTTGGGTCCTGTTGAAATAAAAGTCATGTTTTAAAACTTGATTTAATAAAGTAATGTCAATCATCCTTGATCCCAGTGTGACACAAACAGCTTTGTTCAGTCTAAAACTATTTATAACCTAGAGACATAATATAACTGAAGAACATGTTGTGATGCTGTTGTGTATTGTATGTGTTGAGAATGCTGAACATGTTGTGCCTTACAATAAAGGAACTTATTTAAATTAAGCTGTATTTGTCTTTTTAAAAAGGAAAGAACAACTAGCATATATAAAAAACAATAAATCACCAACACATGTATACATAACACAAAACAAGGTTCTTTTAAATGTTGTTTGAAGTCAAATGTTAACTCTCCGTATTATATTCACTTCAGAAAATGTAAGATAAGAAACCAAAGTATATCAGTGGGTGATTTTCTTTGCCATTGTTTTCATCTAGTCTATACTTTTACAACAATTAAATGCTTGGTTTTGGTGGGCCACCCCAAGATTTTCAGTGGCCCCATTTGGCCACCCCTATGAAACATTTCTGGAGGCGCCACTGGTGGTGCGGAGCTCCGTCCTGGGGGCTCGGAGGTGCAGGCTACTGCTTGACCTGGCAGTGGAGGATTGTGGGATAATAAGCTCTCTGAGTTATCGGGTGGGATGTTTTTCTGTGAAGGCAGCAGAGAGGTTTTATATTCAGTCCTGGAGGAGACCGACTCCCACCTGACCCAATCTTTTACAATCCTGTGATGTAACACTCCTACTTATGCCCTAAACTCGTATTTCTCTTCTTCTTTCCTCACCCCTTTTTTTTATCTCTCTCTGTATCCCACCTACTCTGTCTGCCTCTCTCGTATACATCAACCCTCTGTGGGATTAATTAACATAAATGAGTGAACCTGACTGTTACGAGTGTGTCTTCACTCAGCTCATTCCATCTCCGAATCGCTCCACATTAGCCTCACTGCATTCCCTCTCCCTTCCTCACCCTCTGGGCTTCAAATTAGCCTTTAACCCCGGAGCTGATGCGAAACATGACAACACGATTCACCCCTTCACCCGCCCCAGCTGATCTCCCGTCATGCTTCTCATTCCCATAAACCCTGTATGTCCCTGCATCACCTTCCACAACCCTGCCCTCCACCTCTCCTATCGTTCCGTCTCTCTACCTCCAGCCGAACAAGAGCGCCATATTTAGCATAGATTGTGGACAAATAAAAACAGTCTGTTAGAGTTGCTGTGTGTTAGCGGGTGAAGTTTCACACTAGGGGCTCGGGTGTGTGTTCTCGCGACTACACGGCTCAAACCGACTAGATGCTCCACGGGGGGATGAAAGAGCCAGCATAGCAGTTTCACAGCACTGCTATTACTTTACGCTTCATGGGAAGAGACGAAGAGGGAGGAAAACTTGAAGTGCCTTTTCAGAAATGGAAACCACAACAATGCTGTATATCAGCAGGGCTCCTGTGAAACAGACTGCCTCTTTGTGGCCGTACGTCTTTCCGTGACTTACCTTGTTAGCCATTCAGGGGAACCCTGCACATTTCTCAGTTACGTGTCCCACAAAATGTAAGAAGTGGAACTGCTTTGACAGTGAGAGCGGTATAGGGTGATGCCTCTCAGCGACGGACTGTCAGACATCTTCCATCAGCAAAGTCAATAAAAGTGCAAGCGAGGTGGAATTATTATTGCTCAAGGCATGCTTTTCCTAGCCCTGCAGTATACCCAGGTTATCATTGCCCAACAACAGAAAAAGACAAAGATAATCTTCTGCAATGTGAATACTGGGGAGGAACAGGCCAAAAAAAGAACTCAGCCAATTCCCAAGACTTAATTAGGGTTCGGATGACTGGCTGCTGAGGGTGTGGATGAGCAATGTGCTGCTTACCGATAAAGACGATTGGCTCTATTTATTGTTGTTTCTTCAGCCTTTTTCCTTCTAAAGAAATAAATAAACTCGTTCTCAGGCTCGGTCGGTTAATGATTGCTGATTGCCTGATTGTTTCATTAATCCGATTACTGGCCAAACTGTTATCTCAGTTTGGATACGGGACATTACAGAAAGACATGCATGTTATCTTGCTGGGGCATTGGTAATTGTACATGCACGACACGTGTAGATATTTGCATGCAGAATAGAGAATTTTAGGAAACTGCACATTTCTTCATGGAATTGTAAAACAATATAGCATTTGGGGGGGTCTTCACAGTTGTTCAGGTTGCTACACTGGCAGGTTTCCCCTATGCCAAACACAATCACAGATCAGAAAAATGTGTTCCCTGAATTTCTGGAAAATATTAAATGTTTAAGATGGACAGAAAAAAGTATTTCATTATATTTGTACATTAAACTCATTTATTTATCTACGGTGGTCGACAGGTGCACATTAGGGCATAAACCTTTTCCATTAGATGAAACCGGCTGAAGTTAAAAAAAAATGATGCAAAAAATATAAAAACACAAATGTGCCAAAACATATGCAAATGAAGAAACAACTTGACACCCATGTGCAGCATTTACATACATTCACCAACTTGACGAAACGTGCGCAGGGTTAACTCAAAGAGCTGCATAAAACGAAACACTGCAAATACAAACAACAAACGCTGCAAGAAGCTCAAAACACACAACAGAAACGGGGATACTAAAAAGTGATGCACACAGCTGGGACCGGAGCACTTGTTGATGTTTGGGTATTATAAACTGTCACTGTAAAATGTAAGTTGTTTTGGCTTTTTCCAACTATCTGATCGCATAATTCCGTCTGATATTATTGGATATTAGCTAGCTAACCTGGCTTACCAAGTAATTTCAAATATACTGTCGTACATTTACAAAGAGAAACAGGCTTACTGTGCCAACAGTGACAGTTGGCCAACTTCATTATTTGTGAACGGCAACAAGCGTTCCTGTCCCAGCTGTGTGCATCACTTTTTAGTGTCCCTGTTTCTTCTTCTTGCTGCCTTTCTTATTTTCAGCTTTTTGTTTGTGCAGCGCTTTTAGTAAATGCTGCACATGTGTTGTCTATGTTGTTGTCAAGTTGGTGAAGATGTTTTTCTATTGGCACATTTGTGTTTTTATATTTGGAACTTTTCTGAAGCTGCAGCACATTTCTCATAATTGAAGTGTTTTGGGCCGTAGCGCATTTGCACCTGTGGGCCACCGACCTTACATAACAGGCCAAAGTTGTAATCATTTGTAAACCAGCCCAGATATAGCCCCATGATCTTCTACAGGAACACAGTAAATCTTCAACAAAGGAAATCTTTCACGAGTAGCCTACAACAAATATACAGTCATTTTCTTTAATAGCATGCATGTAGAATCAGGTCCGGATATTGCATGGAGTTGCCCTTTTCACACACATGTTTTATTGTTTTATTTGAAAGTTTATGCATCTTTTTTCCTTTTCCCTGTTCAAAAGAAGACCCAGAACAAACAAAATAAAAAACCCAGTCAACTTCCCCTCACATCAAGCTTGTTCTTGACATTTAAATTCCCCCATGAATCGGAGGGGGTCTGCAGGTCTTTGTCATTGCAAGTGATGTTTCTATCGACTCTCCATTCATACAGCAACTAGCACTCACTCTGGAGCTCTAATCAATGGACGCTAATGCCTCTATTATAATCCATGCCCTCAAATTAAGGTCGCATTGATCAACAGGCCTCGGGTTGATACAGTGTGGAGCTACGTGAGGATTTAAAGCAAACAAACTCCGAAAGGCACAGGAGAGGTTGACGTGAGAGTAATACAGGAACCAAATGTGTTGTTGTTTTGTTTTTTTAAACTCAATCTTTAATTTGTAGCCTTTCCCAGAGGTTTTTAAGTATGCATTGTTGCTATCGGTTTAGAGAAGGGGAGAAAATTCATCATGCGTGTCGATCAAAGGTGTGCTGGATTTTAAATACCGCTGAGCTTTGGGGCGCTCGGTGAAGAAATTGCCCTAGGTGTTTTCCGAACAAAACAGAACTGCATCAGTAAGCCCGTTTGTGCATCGACATGCATCTATTTTTTACAATAAGAAATGTGGATTTGAACGTACATGTACTGCATATATACACTCCACTTTGCACTTGCAACGGTGAGATGTGATGTCTGTATTATATTTCTCTGCCAATAGTGTTTTGCAGGGACCAAATAAAGAAGAACTTTAAGCTGTATGTGCCATTTCTTTTTAAAGTAACATCCACCAATTTACACATTTAAAATCAACACAGTATGACAAATAAAGGTGTGACATGTGAGAAAGCTCTTACAATGCAAATATAAAGCAATCAACACAAGATAATGTTTTTTTCCGAAACCTGAGTCTCATTTGTTTTTCAGAGCTTTAATTCCCATGTGTTGGTAATCGACACAAAGTCTGATTAGATAAATACATGATCCTGGTCTTGTTCCTTATCATGCTCCGTCAAACATCCTTGCTCTTCAAATGCTTCTTCTCTCTCTCGTGCGGCTCTCTCACATTTCTCTCTTTCACCTGAATCAAACAGAGAGCCACAGGACACAAAATGCTCATTAAAACAATTTAGCACCTGTAATACATATAGCCACTCAGCTTCCTCTCCATTTTTTCCAAGGCTGACCAGGGAAAACCCTACCTAGAGAATGAGAGCAAAACACAATGGAGTGAATATAAAATGCTATGAGATATTATACATCTGTGAACATTTCCACTTCCATTTCAACAAAACCTGATTCAATGAAGGCAAATTAAATGTAATGAAAACCTTATCTAGATCCAGTGTTAACATGACATTCAAATTACCTATTCAGTACGTTCGTATAAAAAGAGCTGATGTTAAAGTCCCTCCACACATTTGTACACCCACAAAGGTGTTTTAACTTATTCACTGATTAGCTCTCTTCTCTGGACTTTGGGTACTGAAAGTTGTTTCCAATAGGTTCATTAGGAGCATGTTTATTATTGGCAAGTCATATTATTTTGTTTGTCAAGCAGTATTTTTTTGGTTGCGGTAATTAGATGCAACAAAATGTATACATTGGGGCATTGTTGACAGGAAATGGAGGGCATAGGTCAAGGAAGTACACACATCTCACCAAATCTACAGACCTACAAATCTTAAGACCGAACATACCGCATGAAACTAAACTGCATGAAACACCACAATTCTTCTGTAGGCCTATTGTGCCTGTGTACGATCACTACCATATACCTGGTTATCAGTGGCAACTTAAAAAGAGAACATTGGGAAAGAAAAACTGCTATTACAAGGACTAAGAAATGGTGGCGTCTCGTATCTCATTGTTTTCATTTTGCTGTCTGCAACTTTGTGTATGAATCACCCTAACCACAAATATCCACCTTCTTTCCAGCAGCATTGTTAGCTAACTGCTAAGAAACAACAGACAGATACAGCAACCCAGTCTTACGGCATTTCGTGTTATAGTCACAACATTTAATCTATTGATTCGTGTTCACCAACATGATTTCCCCCTTTTTTTCGTGTCACACAGAACGATTTTAAAAGCAATGTATTTCTATTGGTAGTATGTTTCGTGCCTGCACCATGTCTTTTTGTCCGGTCGGGTCTTGGAAGACCGGAAGCTGTGGGGTTCATAAAAACATGTTCTTACTCAATATCAAGCCACGATTATTGTTTTTATTTTAAATCGTATAATGTCGGACTTGTTTTGCCGTCCATGAGGAAAATAAATGGGGCTCAGAGCCTCAGAATACTGAAATCTGTATTTTTTAAATCTTTTTTTCCTTCTAATTTGTTATTCTTTTCTAAATAACACACTGTTATTTACTCAACAATAACACACAATTATCCTTGTTTTTATTTATTTGTTTGATTCTATAATCTCAGGCTTTTTTGCCGTCAGTCAGGAACTGAATTTCAAAATAAAGTAACAGGAAACAGACGTAGGCCTATATGGGACATTTCAAGCATCATTGTGATACACCCACTGAACTGATTACCCAAGATCCTCAGCTATGGTTTAAGCTCGGTGATTGGATGTTTTAGCCGCAATGCACGTTGGGATATGGTGTTAATGCGATATGAAATCTAAAAAACATTTCGGAGTTTAGGATGGCCGAAGACACTACACTACCCATAATCCTCAGTTATCGTTTGGGACTACAGTCCCTTTGCTTTCAAACCCCGTGGTTAATCTTCAAACTCTGGGATTGGATGTTGGAGTGCCAGTGCGCCAAGGTTACGCCGAGCGTCAAACAGCACTTTGAAATGGAACGAAACCACAGCAGACTATCCAAAACTGGACTACACATGCTGGCTATTGTGTTTTGCAAAATGTTCTATGGGACGTCTCTACTGGGAACGTTTTCGTTTTTCCCACAATCAGAAGTTGCCAGTATTAAACACATTGGTGTTATCAAATGTAAAACATATAATTAATAAATGGGTGAAAATTGCTTTTGTCCATAATGGGCAGCATTAATATATACCCACATGACAGCTCATTGTTACTTTGTAATTCTACTCTACTACAATTCAGAGGTTAACCTGGTATTTTTACTGCAATACATTTATTTTGGTTATACTTTGCAGATTCTGATTAATGATGTGAAATATAAACAATCCTTAAATCAGACTTAAAATTCAGGGAAGGTGATTGTCAAGTGCCAACTATCAGGCGAGATATTTGATAGTTGGTGCTTGAGAAAACTAAACATTTATCTTCAGATCCCCATAAACAGTGGCGGCCGGCCCATAGGGGCTCTATGGGCGCCGCCCCACCTCTTCCCACATGAAAAATAAAATGAAAATAAAAAAATATATATATATTAAAAAAAATGTTAATGAACAAGGTAAATATTATATAATTGGTATCAGTAAAATGTATAATCTACAATAAAATATCTGTTGAAATTGTGTTACGATGTCTAAAGTTACTGATAAGTCACATGTGTCCTGCCTGGCCTTGCCCTTGTATCATTACCCCCTCTCTCTCGTCGTCTGGGCGCTAAGAGAGGAGCCCTCAACCAGTGCAGCAGCAGCAGCCACTAGCAGCTGACTGTTGCTATCTTTATTAAACTATGCCGCCAAAACATAATTTCATCCAATCAGCATCGTCAAATCTGATGTTCACAGGGCGCCTACGTCAGCGCCCGGTGCAGTCTGTGAGTTGTTTGGACTCGTATCCAAGGAGACAAAACAGGAAGCTGTCATTCACTCTGGAAGCTATCATTAGCAGCTAATGAAAACTCCGTTTTTGACATAAAAAGGGAATTATGGATTATCAATACTTTTTTCAGAATGACAGACACATTGGATTAACCTATGGATTAACCTTCAGCCGCGTTTCTTGTTTTTGATCAGAATAACAGCAAAAGGTGAGCCTATCTCCGTGTTTTGCTACCTAAAGCTACGTCATGTGATGTCTGTATTCCCCTGTCGCTAGTTCTGATCGCTCAGTGATGATACTTATATTTCTAGAATCTGTGGAATCTCAGTTTGTTAGCATAAGCTTGTTTGTGCATATCTGATAAGTATATCGATTGATTTATACCTAGAGTGTGTTAGCATTTTTTCGCTAAGGGTTCATTTAGACGCTTCTTGTATTTAGACTTTTGTTTTGTTTCAGTAAACATGGTTCATAAACATGGTTCATATCATCAGTTAGCTGAGTTTCTTCCTAAATGAGCAGGACACATGAATAGTTTATTACATTTTAAGAAGCCCTGAGACACAGTTTAGAGAGAAAATGGGAATGAAATCATTAAGTAATTTTGAGTGTTCCCAAAGCCCCGGTGTTCTGCAGTTTGTGTGGGCCTACTTTACTGTTGCACAGTTTTTACTGTAGAAACTATGTCCAGGACAAGGTGTTTGGAAGTTTTGGAAGATTCAAAGCTAACCACACTGAAGATTATGGAGGTATTGATCTGTCTTCTCATATTTTTAAGCCTCAATTTGTCCCCAAAGCTTTTATCTTATTTAAAAGAAGACCTTAAAGGTGGGGTTTGAGAAACCGGCTCGAGATACACTTTTTGTTATATTCCATGGAATGCTCTTAACATCCCGATAGCAATGAATATCTTAAGTGCTTTGACAAAAGATCCATAAAAAATGTCATCTGTGGAAGCCGTAGTACTGTAAAAAGCACGACCAATCATCTGAGCCGGCTAAAATAACTGGATAGCCTACCTGCCTGTCAGCCTTCCATCTGTGCACAAACTTATCTCGTGCCCTCATTGGTCATGTGCACGTTCGTGTGTGTTGGAGGAGGGGCTCTGTAAGGAAGTGGCAGATGTTTTCCGGTTGTGTATTTTCAAATTCTAGCACACTTGAGCCGGTTTCTCCAAAATTACCTACCCCACCTTTAAGCTAAAGTATTCTTTAATGTGTTAATAAAGGTTAATTTGTTTTTCTGTTTTGCTCAACCTCCTATAATTAATGGACCAGCACCAGAGGCGTTCCCATACACACAGGTGTTGGAGCTGTTCTTCATGAAATCCCAGAAGGATGAAGTGCTCTGACAAACAGTGCCATCTTTGCGCAAAATGATTATACAGGAATGAAAAGTCAATAAATAAACATGTTGTTAAAACTTTTTTTTTTTTTTTTTTTTTTTTTTCTTTTTTTTTCTCCGCGCATTTATTGATTGATTGATCATGATCCTAGTTCAATGTTCGGCCGTTTCCTGATTTATTTTTATAAGAATTCTCCCCTTTTGTCATGTCTGATTTTATTTGTGTTTTTTCCCACCTTTTTTATCTACACTTTTTAGTTCCACATGTTCCCATTATCCCTGTAACCACCTGACTTTCTGTACAACTGCACTTTATTCCCTAATGTGTTCCAGGTTTTTATTCAGTTTTTGTCGGTTTATTATTTTTCTTACTTGGGAAGTTCAATTTAGTTTGCCCTGATTTGCCTTGCTTGGCATTGTCTTGACCAAGCCTTTAAATAAAGGTCACTTTTATTGAGAAAAGCTTAAGTCTTTTGCATGTTGGTCAACCCTCCCACTGTAAAGGGATATATGTCACCGTCATGTATAAAGCTTATAAACATAGTTTTTAAGCATAATATGTAGGTTTTTCACATTCCAGGTAGGTTATTGTGTGCATAGTGTGCTTGCTATACAAGTAGCTGAAACCACCATATCCTCACTGCTTTATCCTCCCCCCCAAAAAGACAGCCCCACTTTTTGTATTACCACCATTATCTCACAGTCAAGACAATCTGTCCAACCCTAAATTACATCTTCTTACTCAGGCTTGCTAGCTGCTCATTTGCACTTCTGTCTTTCCATTTCTCCCTTTTTCTCCCTCTATCTTTCTCTCACACTCTGCCTTTTCTGTGGTGACATTAATTACAATGAAGAGCAAGTGATGGCACTCATTGCTTCAGCATTACAGCGGGAGAATCTGCAAACGCGCAGCCTGATGAAGTGTCCACATCACACTGCACCGTGATTTATCACTTATTTCTGCCACAATGCTTTGGCCGATAACTCTCATTCTACTCCATTTACTGCCACGACATACGTCTCACATGCAGAAAAAGGGACTGTGGCATTTCTATTGGTGTGTGTGTGGTGGTGTGGTGTGTGTGTGTGTGTGTGTTGTGTGTGTGTGTGTGTGTGTGTGTGTGTGTGTGGTGTGTGTGTGTGGGTGTGTGTGTTGTGTGTGTGTGTGTGTGTGTGTGTGTGTGTGTGTGTGTGTGTGTGTGTGTGTGTGTGTGTGTGTGTGTGTGTGTGTGTGTGTGTGTGGTGTGTGTGTGTGTGTGTGTGTGTGTGTGTGTTGTGGAATGACCTCAAATGATGTAAGAATCTGATCTCAAAGAAACACTTATACAACCATTTGAATGGTACGTTGCACAAAAACTTGATATATGAGAAGTAACATTATGCACATGAATGGGCCTTTTTCTTAAAGACACATACTCTATCATATGTATGTGCCTGTGGGCAGTAAGCATGTGTACACAGTCCAGTTGGTCTTTATTTCACAAGCAAAAGTTCAAGGCAAATGCTTTCCTCATACTGCGAGCCAACTTACTTGAGGGTTTTTATTCAGAGTTTAATGCCAATGAATCCCTCCGTACAGCGCCAATGACAATGTTTCATCCATACATTTCTTGTCATATGGATGGGAGATAACAGCGGGAGTAGCCCTGTGAATGCCTTTATAAGTGAGCATAAAATCTGTGAAAATATATAATGCATATCTTATGTCCCTTTCACACCAGCGCCTTTTCAGCTCCGGCTCGGAGCTAGAGCCTGAAAAGCGCCGGGTTTTCCAGTTCACACCGCAGCGGCGCCGGCTCTTAGCTCCGGAATCCGCTTCATTTCCAGCTCCAAAAAATTGTCGGTCCAGAGTCGTGAATGAATCACGTCTCTCTTACGTCGAGGCGTGCAGGAAACTAAACCCACCTCCCCTGAACATGGGGACTGTTATGCCTGCCTACAAGCAGTAGTGCCTATAAACACACTTTATAAAGTCAGGCAACACTAACCAGGCTTCGTGTGATTCTGTTTATTTGTGCCTTACTTTGACCATCCGTTCACTGTTATCGATCATTGTGGAGAGAGGCAGACGTGTTTGTTTTGTATTATTGCAGCTATCGGATGCAAGTAGTCAGTTTAGCTTCGGTTGCTATGCTAACATCACCCGTTTTATACCAGAGAAACTTTCATAACAGCGTTGTGATACCAAACAGTGTCAATTCAGACTGACACACATTCACTTAGGCTAAGGGGAACTGGGGATATGCATCAGCTGCTTGTGTGAGTCGGACACTGAATACTTTAGAGCGGCCGCTGCAGTGTGAGCGGTCGGTAAATGCTGCAGAAACACATTAATAACAATGAATCACAGCACTCTGGAGCAAGGTATAAGGTTGGAGAAGTCGTTATTCAATTTATTCTGGCTTCGTGTGATTAAAAGCAACACGATCATCGACCCGACGCAGTTGTTGTTGTTGTTGTTGATGTTGTTGTGAGCGCCGTAATGGCTGCCGTTAGGGAGCAAATCAGCGATGTAAACGGTGACGTCATGATGCAGCAGGGGCAGCTCTGGGGCGCCAGTGGGCGGTGTGAACAGAGCGGGAGCTGAAAAGGGAAACCGGAGCTGAAACAGAAAAGCTCCCGCTCGGAGCTAGAAACTGAAAAGCACTGGTGTGAAAGCTGCAACAGTCACAGTTTTTGAGGAGGCGTTAAAGGCGAAGATGGTGGAGGAAGAATAGAAAGAAAAAAAGGAGAAGGAGGAGGTGAAATCTAACGAGAGTTCTGGCAGAAGGAACAGACGAAACAACATAAAGAGAATGAATGACACCACAGGTGAGAGGGAAATGAAGCCAAAGGGTGGGAGATTGAGAATCAAACAGAAAGATAACAACAGGAGGAAAGAATAAAAGTTCAGTTTAAATTAGTCTGAACTCGGAGATGGCAGGAGAGTCTCTAATCCGTTTCTCCCTTAGGCTTGAATCACCTGCCATCTACAAAGTCACCGTCCTTCCCACAGGAAAACACTCATTACAGGCTGCCAATTACGTTGACTGCATCTTCTCTCCATAACCTTGAAACACTGTTCACTCAAAAACACTTCAATCCGGCGGGAGAGCCGGGTCAATTGAGTCAATGTCAAGTGACTTCTTCTCCCAAAGGCATCGCCATTGACATATTAGTTTTTTTAGGGGGTGGTTAGAGAATGTTACAAGGACAGGGGTAGGTATGTCACATGCAGACATAAAGCGGTTGTAAATACGGCCATTGATCCTCAGGAAAGCTGGCCAAGGGACTCAGATTAAAGTAAAAATGGTGCCTGGCAAAAGATCCTACAGAGTAAATATCCTTCAAGGGCCTGAACAAAAATGTCCTTTAAATGCTTTGTTATTATGTGTTACCTACTAGCCAAAAACAAGAAAGTAGAAATCAGAAAGATTCTCCATTGTATCCCTTCTTTCTTTCTTTGTGTGATTTTCTACTTTAGTGCAGTTATTTTTAATGATTGGAGATAAGTTTTGTATAGACATTCTAAAGGCATTGCACAATTTTTCTTCAACCTTAAACAATTTCATACTTAAAAACAGCCTTGTCTTTAAATAATTGAAAGAAGACCTCTCGGCTACTGCCAGTTAAACCCCACGGCCCCACGGGCGGGGGAAAAAACGCAACATCTTGCAAGAAACAGCGTCTGAGGGCTTCTTAACATTTAATAAACTATGAATGTGTCATACTCACTTAACGGGAAGAAACTCAGCTTTCAGTCAATATTAACCATTGTTAGCTAAACGAAACAAAAGGGTAATAACAAAGGCTCTGAATTAGCCCTGAGCGAAAAAATGCTAACGCACTTAGCACAGAACTCAAGTTAAATTACCCTTATTACTTATTGGATCTGCACAAACAATATATCGATTAGCAAGCTGAGATTCCACAGATTCCAAACGTATAAGTATCATCACTGATCGATCAGAACTTGAGAAAAATATTATTAATTTACCCCTTTTAGAAGTGAAGATATAGTCAATTGTTCTGGGAATGTCATTTTCGAGCCTGAGGCCTGAAAAACAGGCTCAGGGCTCAACTGGGTAAAAAAGATGTGTACTCATTTTGAAATGCATCACACAATAATCTATTATTTTCTATGGGGGCAAATTATGTAACCACCCGGCAGTGCTGACCCCTAATATTAAGTCTAATGTTTCTGCTGGTTTAATTGTAATGGAAAGTACAGCATAACAATTACAGCATGGGACATGGATGTCTAGGGAGAAAGATCACAGAGGAGGGGAGCTGCAGCCAATTTCATGCCTTGTATTTTTCTGTCATGCATGGCTAATTCACGGTCCAGGCTGGCGCGATGAAATGCATGCCATGTGATCTTCCACAGTCCTCGCATGGACCTCGCATGGTGAAGCCTGAGCTATCTTATACAGGGAAGCCTTGCAAATCCATATTATGGTTTGCTTTCATACGGTCCTAATTCAGAGAGAGCCTGATAAAACCAAAGGGGAGACGGTTGGCATTTCATTTGGGTTCGCAACCCTTGACTGGCTCTGAGATGCAAATGACAAAACACCCACAGCGTCAATGTGCCAGCTCTTCATTTGTAATTCAATACCTTTTACGAATGCGCTGGATGAAAATATTTATATAGGAAAAATCCTCAGCATAATTTTCCTGTAATAAAAATACTATTTTAAAGGAATAGTTAACGGAATATATAATACTTTGTTGCTCTGAGTTAGCTAAAATCATGTGTGTAATACTATGATGCTGGAGTCAGCACACAGTTGGCTTAGCTTAGTGTACTCATTTCAAACTCTAAGTGGATTTTGCTACCTTTGAACGGAGCCAGGCTAGCTTTTCCAATGATTCCAAGTTGGCCATGTCCAGATGCTTAGGGATTATATTTTAGCTTTTTTTTTTTGTAACATTTTCAATTATTCAATACAAATATGTTGTCTAAAACCATATCATTAGCATAAAAGGCCCTAACGTTAGCATGTTTGCTTACACACTGCAACATAAACATTGACATTTCTTGTCCTCTTTTAGAAGCTAAATGCAACATATCCAGCCAGAACTTATTTAAGTCTGCGTCTTAATGCTAAGCTAAAAGCAATCGGCTGCTGATAAGCGACTGGTATCAAGAAAGAAAGTGCCTTCTTATAAGGTAGAAGCATATTTAAAACTTTTTTGGAATATTCATCAGAAGAACCCCAAAACGTTTGACTTGTGCATTTCTCCAAATGTTCTTTAACATAAAAGGTTTTGACAAATGATATTATACCAATGGTTTGTGATGCATGTACCAACGTTATCATTAAACACCAGGTCTCCAAGGTGAAAACAAACCCTGAATGTCGCAGCTGTGTCCCTTCTTCCTCGGGAGACGCGCCAGCTGATCTGCTACCAGGTAGGCTATGTGTGGGGCACAGCTGCACATCCTACCTCCCGTCTCCTTTACCTGTCGCAAGCAGTTAGGGTGGAGTGGCCCCATCGCACCACCCACTACGGAAACATGTCGTCTGGTTGCTGTGGAGAATGCAGCTGTCCCCAGGTAAGGGCTCCACTGGCACTCATTCTGATAATGACGTTGGAACACTGGGTGCCGTTAGTTGGGGAAGTTAAGGGTAGGGTTTATGGAGCATGGCAGAGGAAGGGTGAATACGGATGGGGAACCTCCATGCATAAAGATGAAAGCCACATGGGCCAATGTTGCTCCAACAAATCAATAAGTCAAGACAGTGGTTTGAGGGGCAGCTGTCAGATCCCAAACAATGTGATAGGGAATATGTCCACAGCTCTGTGTGGTGTGTGTGTGTGTGTGTGTGTGTGTGTGTGTGTGTGGTGTGTGTGTGTGTGGGTGTGTGTGTGTGTGTGTGTGTGTGTGTGTGGTGTGTGTGTGTGTGTGTGTGTGTGTGTGTGTGTGGTGTGTGTGTGTGTGTGTGTGGTGTGTGTGTGTGTGTGTGTGTGTGTGTGTGTGGGTGTGTGTGTGGTATAGCATTACTATACTTGTGGGGACCTACATCTGTTTACATAGTCACGTGTGGGGACTGGCTTCCCTTATGGGGACAAATTGGAGGTCCCATAAGGGGAATCATTAATTTTAGGGTGAAGACTTGGTTAGGTTTAGGATTAGGGTTAGGGTAAGGGTTAGGGTTAGGGGTTAGGCATGTGTTGGTTATGGTTAAGGTTAGGATAAGTCTCCAGGAAATGCATGTAAGTCAATGTAATGTCCCCTGAAGTGATGTGTGCATGGTATGTGTGTGTGTGTGTGTGTGTGTGGTGTGTGTGTGTGTGTGTGTGTGTGTGTGTGTGTGTGTGTGTGTGTGTGTGTGTGTGTGTGTGTGTGTGTGTGTGTGGGTGTGTGTGTGGTGTGTGTGTGTGTGTGTGTGTGTGTGTGTGTGTGTGTGTGTGTGTGTGTGTGTGTGTGTGTGTGTGTGTGTGTGAGAGAGATTGAATTTCAAGTTCCTCAATTACTCTGTGAGCCTCAAGTTCCTAATTTAAATTCCCCTTTTCCAGAATTGTGTTACCTTTACAGAACATACAATGGAACCGGATGCTCAAACTTCTCAAACCCTTTGCTTCACTTCGAAGGCTGTGTCTCAAAACTGGAGCGATACATATCTTTACAGCTGGAGACGCCACTGCTTCTCACTATCAGCACCCTTCATCGAGCGACATGCTCTGGGGCCTCATTTATAAATGGATATACGCTCAAAAATGGCGTACGCCAGTTTCTACGCAATGTTTGCGATTTATAAAATACTAACTTGACGGGAAAACGTGTGGTCCTCCACGCAAACTCTAACCCATGCGTACGCACTAAGCACAACAACGGGAGAGACGAGAAACTGCGATACCGTTGGCAGAAGGAAGAATGGAGAGAAATATGTGGAAATAATACCATAAACAAAATGTTACCTCATTTCATATATGAAGAATTCATTTTCAAACATTGATTAAAGCCAATCTTAAAATGATTAAACAAATGCCTGTTTGAGACTCCTCAGTGCACACAAAAACATAACTTGGAGAAATAAATAAATATGGATATGTTATTTAAAACCACCTCGAATATGTTGTGTTAATGTTATGAAATGTTTTCTCATAAATTATGCGGTTTTGCATTTCTATAGGTTGTACGAGCATGGTTTTATATACTATCATGTTTAATCATGTTTTATGCCGTTTGCCAAGACTTGATAAGTCGCTCGTAAAACACAGGATGTATGGAAACTAAGAACACCATATGTGGTAAATTGTACAGCTAATATAACACAACACATTAGTTGTATTTCCTTTAACTGGTGGATATAGAGTTGCGGGGGGGGTTGAGATGCACAGGCTGCAGCGGAGACGCTGCGCACAGCTGATCGACAGCTGGAACACAAACCACCAAATACAAAAACATAATTCAGATCCAGTCGTCATGCCTCCACTCTGGAGGGATTCCCCGATCATTTCTTACAGTCTCTCATCAAGGGGGTGTCTCCTGTCCCCGGTACAAACACACTGCCTGAGGAAGGCTATGTGTATTTTTTTTGTCACAAACCTTTTTCGGACCACTTATTTATTTATGTTGGTGACGATCCGACCTCCATGCTGCTACTCTGGTTCAAACGGCATCCACCAAACAATATGATTTATCTCGACCTCCCCAAAATAACCAAAATCTGACACGGTGTGAGATGTCTTTTTTAGCTGTTCCGTCGTCATTTCCTGCGATCTTCTTCATAAAGTCAGTCAGAATGAATGAATGAATGGGCGTTTCTTCGACTATTTATAGGCAAATATGGGCGTTACGTGAAGCCCGCAAAAGCTGCATTTTGAGTCGATTGTGATTTATAAAGGGAAACCGGCGTAGGAAGTGCTGTACGCACTTTCCTCGCCGGTACGCAATGTTTGGTGAATCGGAAAATGTCGGAACATTTCTGTACCTATTTTTTGGATTTCTACTACGTAAGCAACCTTCCCACGTGAATCCTACGCACGGCGTTATAAATGAGGCCCCTGGTGATTAGCCTAGCCCTGCCTGTATCTTCCCCTTCTCAAGGTCACGGGCCTCATTTATAACGCTGTGCGTAGGATTCACGTGGGAAGGTTGCTTATGTAGTAGAAATCCAAAAAATAGGTACCGAAATGTTCCGACATTTTCCGATTCACCAAACATTGCGTACCGGCGAGAAAAATGCGTACAGCACTTCCTACGCCGGTTTCCCTTTATAAATTACAATCAACTCGAAATGCGGTGCAGCTTTTGCGGGCTTCACGTAACGCCCATATTTGCCTATAAATAGTCAAAGAAACGCCCATTCATTCATTCATTCATTTTGACTGACTTTATGAAGAAGATCGCAGGAAATGACGACAGAACAGCTAAAAAATACATCTCATACCGTGTCAGATTTTGGTTATTTTGGGGAGGTCGAGATAAATCATATTGTTTGGTGGATGCAGTTTGTACCAGAGTAGCAGCATTGAGGTCGGATCGTCACCAAAATAAATAAATAAGTGAAAAGGTTAATGACAAAAAAAATACACATAGCCTTCCTCAGGCAGTGTGTTTGTACCGGGGACAGGAGACACCCCCTTGATGAGAGACTGTAAGAAATGATCGGGGAATCCCTCCGGAGTGGAGTCATGACGACTGGATCTGAATTATGTTTTTGTATTTGGTGGTTTGTGTACCAGCTGTCGATCAGCTGTGCGCAGCGTCTCCACTGCAGCCTGTGCATCTCAACCCCCCCCCCCCCTCCCCGCAGCAACTCTATATCCACCAGTTAAGGAAATACAACCAATGTTGTTGTGTTATATTAGCTGTACAATTTACACATATAGTGTTCTTAGTTTCACGAGCGACTTATCAAGTATTGGCAAACGGCATAACACACGATTAACATGATAGTATAAAACCATGCTCGTATCTACAACCTATAGAAAGGCAAAGCGGCGTCAGTTTAGACGTAATTCTGTCCTCCCTGCTTACCGCATCATTTATGAGAAACATTTCATAACATTAACACAACATATTCGAGGTGGTTTTAAATAATATCCGTATTTATTTATTTCTCCAAGTTATGTTTTTGTGTGCACTGAGGAGTCTCAAACAGGCGTTTGTTTAATCATTTTAGATTGGCTTTAATCAATGTTTGAAAATGAATTCTTCATATATGATAAATGAGAGGTAACATTTTGTTTATTGTATTATTTCCACAATATTTCTCTCCATTCTTCCTTCTGCCAACGCGGTGTCGCAGTTTCTCGTCTCTCCCGTTTTTGTGCTTAGTGCGTACGCATGGGTTAGAGTTTGCGTGGAGGACCGCACATTTTCCGTCAAGTTAGTATTTTATAAATCGCAAACATTGCGTAGAAACTCACATTTTTGAGCGTATATCCCTTTATAAATGAGGCCCCAGATCGCGCCACGTGCGCCAAGGCATGAACGCAGCATGGAATGGGGTTTATCAGAGAGCAACTCCACTTGCTCGTTTATTTGAACACACACAGCAGGCTGGGTAATTGCCTTAAAAGGATGTCGATGTGTGCTGAGAGCATTTTAATTAGCTCTCCTTCGCCCCTCTCAACAACAAGCTCTCTCCGAATGACAAAGCAATTTTGTTTCGATTAGTAATGAATGACTTCCTCTCAAAATTGTGAGTCAGATGATGGGACGGCTGGTGATGATCGCGGTCCAACTCCCCCCCTGGCACTATGAATGGGATGCACAAGTTGGAAAAAGTCCAAACACTGAAGAGGGGAATAGTATCTAAGACAGCCCGCCTGCTGATGTAAAGAGGCCCTGACTGGCCACTGCTGGCTTCCTCGGCTAATGCTTTCTCTGACTTTCACACACAATGGCACTCAAATAGAAAACGCAAACAGTCGCCTAAAAAGCTCAAGCATCATCTCCCCGTTTCAGTGTCTGTTTCTTTCTCATGCAAAGCAGATGCAGTGTAGTAGAGCTCGTGGAAACACCTGCAGGCATCTTTGTTGTCACTTGTGCAAGTGTATGTGTTGGATTCGTGTGTGCAAAACTGACAACCCAGCTTTGAGTGGTGCTGCCATCTAGTGGTGAAAACATGAACTAAAACCCAAACTGCATCTGATGTGTATGACATGGCTCATTCATCATATAATTAGTCGACGGATGAATAAACACATTGCTATATCACATGCTTTTAATGTATTCAAAGAGCAACATGCAATTAAACCAAAACACAATGAACATAGCATTCCTTTAATACATCCTTACATCCAATGAAGCTAATAGATGTCAGTGTAGCTATTACATTTAGATAAAAGGACGTGTTTAACACATGATTCACAACCGCAAGCAGAAATCAAAGAGTATGTGATGTATAAATGCGTGCATGCTGTTTGCATCACTGCCTAAACTACATGGTCACAAACACTGAATCATCCGTTCTGCTGCAGACCTAATCATCCATTCCGTTGACCTAATTATGTCCATAAGACAAATGTAGGCATTTTTCAGAACACAAAATAGCTCCGTGGAATCAGTCAAATCAAACTGACAAAATGCTGGCACACAGATGAAGGGTGACGTTTGTACCTCATGGTGTGTCATGCAACATCAACCCCCCCTTGTCCCTCTCTCTCCTCCTCGGGGCTCTCTTGCTGCTCCCCTTACTTTAGATTAAAGGCTCCGGCACTGCCTGCAGTTTATTTAGCCCTCATAAGCTGTGCAAGCCCTCTACTGACCTTGTTTGGCCATGTCTTTCTCTGAACTCCATCCCAGTGCTGGCAAAGGGGAGCGCTGAGCACTCTGGGAGGAACAGATAGCGTGCACCCCCGGCTTCAACAACACTGGGTTAAGGTCAGTGGTAAAGGTTAAGTTGAATTTAGCAACCATTAAAACAATTTAAAGAACAGATCCTTCAACTGTCAACTTCTGTTAGACTTTGTTTTTATTTTTGGGACTGGTTTCTTTTTTTAACACATACACTTAAAATCAAACCCCAAAGGGAGTATAATAATTATTTATTTTTATAAAATAAGAATTATAATAATAGGATATATAGGATATAATATACATTTGTTATTGGGAGGCTGTGGCGCAGTGGATTAGTGCATTGGTGTTCGAATCAGGGGAGCACAGGTTCAAACCCCACTGCAGTCAGCATGTCGTTGTATCCTTGGGCAAGACACTTCACCCCAAATTGTTCCTGTGGGGATTGCCCACAGTATTGAGTATGTAAGTTGCTTTGGATAAAAGCATCTAACAAGTTACATGTAATATAATGTAAAAATACCATTAAAATCTTGTAATCTCTTTTAAAAATCATCATCATTGTACTTTATTTTTACCAGGGAAAATGGGATTTTGTGACAGTTGCTCCCATAGAATGAAATAAAGGTAAATAAAATAGAATAAAACTATTTATATAAACATATTAAATATAACAATATAGTAATGCTGAATGTTTGTCATCATCGTTTTACCTGGGAATAGCCTAAATGAACCAATGAATTTGAGACATTAAAGAAAATCAAGGCACGGCATTTCAAAGTGCTTCACAAAAAAACATTTAAAGCATTAAGTGGTGCATATATAAAATATATACATTTAAAAACAGTCATTCAAAAGCCAATAAAATAAAGAAAGATACAAAAAATAAGAACAAAATATTCTGTGAAAGCACTATTGGCCAGTGAGAGCTACAGTATCTCATACCTGTCTCCTGGATTTACGAATGTTGTTTTGCCAAATAAACAGCAACACACATCCATGTAATTCAAACTGATCCCCTTCATCACAACAGCTGCAGAGGGAAACAGCAAGGACACTCACTGTGTAACCAAATATGACAAGGAAGAAATTAATGGAGATTATATTATTGTATTATTTTATGCCATTTATAACCTAAGGAGACACGTGGTAGGAAAGCTTGAGAGATTTTTCAGGTGCAGGGCTGCAGTCCAACAATGAATAAGCAAAGTGCCACTGTGGCATTGCTTCACTCTGACAAAACACGCTGTGCCTCATGCAGTAAACGTCCTCTCGAGTATCTCAATTTGTGTGTGTGTGTGTGTGTGTGTGTGTGTGTGTGTGTGTGTGTGTGTGTGTGTGTGTGTGTGTGTGTGTGTGTGTGTGTGTGTGTGTGTGTGTGTGTGTGTGTGTGTGTGTGTGTGTGTGTGTGTGTGTGTGTGTGTGTGTGTGTGTGTGTGTGTGTGTGTGTGTGTGTGTGTGTGTGTGTGTGTGTGTGTGTGTGTGTGTGTGTGTGTGTGTGTGTGTGTGTGTGTAAATTATGCATATGTGTGTTCACCAGACTGGGAACTGGCAGGATGCTGACCCACTTTGAGTTGTTTTCATTTTTCATTCACTCCCCATGTGCAGCCACAAGGCATTTGCTTTCTCTCCACTTATCTCTCTCTCTTCTTCTTCTTTCCTGTTCTCCTCCCAGTATTTACCTGGCAATAATTGTGACAGGAATAATTTCCGACAGGGAGGAGCTCAGATTTGAGAACAAACTCCTCGCTACAAGGGCCAGGGAGAGGAAGAAAAACTTCATTTTGAGTCCCAAAGCTCGAGCAACTGCTGTATTTACAAGCGTTCCTCTTGTCTCATTGTTTAATATTTGAAGCATTTTGATGGAAGACATCAGCATCTGAGGTGGGCAACATGAGATGTAGACTTTGTGTTATTTTTTGTCTTCAAATAAGGGTTTTGATACATGTAAATAACAGTGCAGTCACATTTTAAATTAGGTCTCTCTTCATGTAGGCTTTGCATTCATGTTCATAGACGATGAATAAATGCCGTGAAAAGGCACAGTACATACAGTATAAAACTATGAAAACATGTAAGGCTTAGTGATTCAAAATCATATACCAGGTATGTTAGTGATGCTAACAAGTCTATAAAGATTTCAGCACTTATCTATCTGAGAGCAAAGGTGAGATGTTTCTGTTTCATTCAGATCACACTGTTTTTTTTGTCTTCCCTTGGTTTACAATTTAAATGTATAAATGTAATCACATAAGAACTCACACAGCCCAGCTATTTACAGAAATTGCTGCAGAGGTAAAATTAGTTCAGGTTTAATGTGGTTTGCTAAAATTACTTCTATTCCTCCGTTTTACTGAGGCCTAGGAGGATCCGCCTTTTTGCTTTTCAGTGATGCCTACAAATGCAACATAACATTATTCAGCTTCTCCCTATTCTGCATACAATTTGAAAGTGTGAACACAGCATTTAGCTAACTTTACCTTCAGAAAATGTAAAGAGTTCTAGTTCATTTGATGCTTCATGTAACACAGGATTTACAGTCAACCTGAAGAATGCTAAGCCCTGCAACAAGCTTTCCATGCCACTAGTTGCTAAAAACTTTGTAGAAAGAACACACATGTATAGACAGGCCTCATAGGGTTTTTCGAGTGGCTGTGCTAATGCTAATTAGCTAATTGAAATGTTGCTTTGTTATAACTTTGATAATTGAGTGATTTGCACATCACTAAATAAAAATAGTTTGCACCACTCAAGCTAATACTTATGTATTCACATGCACTCAACATTTCATAATAACTGGGTGAAACTGTTGGCTAGCTAACGGAACCAACAGGCAAAGCTAACATTAGCTTACTGATATATGAACCGTTTAGAACGACGAGTCACATGTTTAAAAGCTATTTAATTAACGTTTTAAGTTACATTTAAATTATAAAGTGTCCCACTATAAACCTTTCGTATTTCAATAGCAATAGTCTAAATGACATGATAGCTTAGCATAATAGGATATTTCAGAGTTTCCCTATGTTGCCAGGGTCCTTTTAAAAAAAATATTAACTAACGTTATAAGAGATTAGTAAAGGCTATCTTCTTCTTTTTACTTGAGTTCTCTTGATTGGATGGCACTTGATATGTTTCCTTGAAACCAATTTACACATTACTGTGAAACACATTTGTTAAATTGAAATGGTGCACTTAGATTTATGGAAAATGTGTGACTGCTTTTGTGACCCCAAACGATCCGCTGGTGCTGATTGCAGGGTCTGATTTGCATTTAACTTGAGATGTGTTAGCAATCAAATCGTAGTTTGACAATGACCAAAGTCTGATAATGTAATTTGTCAGCTTTGGCTTTACATTGAAGACGATTTACTGATACATAGCTGTCGTAACCAAATTCTATCCTGAGAACATGTGGTTACAATAAAGCCACATTAAACTGCTTTTTTCTGCGTTAAGTAGGCCAGTCTACAATTTGTAGCAATTTCCAATTTGTTGGAATGGCGTATGTGTCAGTTCTTCTTACTCTTTTATCTGTCTCTGCCCTTGTCCCTTTGTGCACGGCATAGAGGACACTGGAGTGACAATGAGGGTACCGCAGAGCATGTGTTGCCTTCCTCAGCCACACACACTTCGGTTGCTGGGAGCAATAACATAGCCAGTAGCCCTGGTACCTCTATGTCTGCTCGCATCAAAACTCTCTGTTCGAAACACGTGGAGGCCCCTCCTATTGTTAGTCTGGCGTAGACAAAGAAGGTTTTCCTTGTTGTCACAGCCTGACCTTAAGCTGATGAGTATAATAGTTTATTAGAGAATAAGCCTTGGCCTTAGCCTTTGAGAGTTTTTAAAGGTTTACATTTCAACCTGTGGGGAATTCCAATCAGTTAATCAATAAAGCTGAGGAATATGACCATTGTTAAAGGTATTTTTCCAATAAAATTGAATGTAAACATCTACCACCAATCCTTAAGAAAACATTCAAAAATCTGAAGGGCTGCTTCCCTTGGAGGATGATTTGATTTTAGTGGTGCCCTCTCCATCAGTCATGTTGCAGCAAGTCCAGGGGGGGGCAGACACAATGGTATGGGTCTGCTCAATCCCAAACGCCCTGAACGATCAGAAAAGAGAAGCACCCCGATGATTGGGTTTATTAAAAGCTTTGTTGTCCCGTGCCGTGCCACAGCTCCGTGATTGATCTCCTTTGACGTGTCCTTTTACCCTGTGTCACATTAATAAACGACGTCTCCGCTGAAAGACTGACAGACTGCCTCCTCCGAGAAACAGAGAGCGAGAGGAAGGAAGAAAGATGGAAAGAAAGAACAGAGACAGAGGAGATAGGGAGATGGAAAAGATGCAGATAAAAGCATTATAGTGAATGGAAGAAAGTAAGAAATAAAAAAAGGGAGTGAGTCAGAAACAGCACAGTAGGAAAAGCAATACTCATTTTACGGCAGGAATGTCTATTTCATATTTGTCATTCACCGAGTCTAAGAAATATTGCATAATCCTCCTATTGCATTGCAAGACTCATTTTCAATCTTTTATATCCCCCCGCTCTTTAATGGTCTCAAGTGATACATCATGCCTTACTGGCAACTGAGACTCTAACAGCTTGAGGGTTTCCTTCTAGCCATAGTATACAGTATAATGTCAGCTCTCCTCCCTACTTCTGCTGCTCCCATAACAGCGAGGAAAAAAAGAGTTGCAATGTCACAAAAGCTTAAGAATGCTTTCATTATTTAGAAATGAAACAACTAAATGGAAACCAGTTAAATCTATTGTGCTATTTGTGGTTTTCCCTTTCTTGTAGTGTGTTATATAGGTGTTTTGTATGGAAATGGTCTGCAAAGGCTCAAATCCCAAAGTTCCCTCCAAAGGGAATTTCTCTCCCACAGACTCCACCCTGCCTTTAAAGCCTCAATTGGACTCCTTTGTTTTCTTCCGTAACATAGTGACATCAGAGTGTAACACTCCCGCTTCTATTGGATAGCATTCCAGCACTTTGTATGGGACACATCTCAAAGTGGCTGAACAATCACAACAGAACCGACCAGCTAACCAATCACAGCAGATTGGACTCTGGTTTCAAACAAAGGGTCACAACAAAAAAATTTGCTTTGTGTGTACCGAATGATGGGCAGCACAGTTTAAAAGCCCAGAAGCTCCCCTCACACATCATTTAGTTTAAAGAATGTGTTACTGTATAATTATAGAGATTTTGCTGTTTTCATTTTCCATTAATAACATCATCATTTATAAGAGTTAGATATTATATGCACAAATTAGATGACTGCATTCTAGCCAACCACATTTTCATAGGAAACCATGTAAATATCGTATTTAATGAATATTATTTATCTTCTCACTATGCAAACCCTCAAGATCACCAACGACCTCCTCATTGCTGCTGACTCTGGCCGCCTCAGCATCCTCATCCTCCTGGACCTCTCTGCAGCGTTTGACACCATCTCTCACAACATCCTCCTCACCCGCCTCTCAGACCTCTTGGGTGTCACTGGCACAGCGCTGTCCTGGTTGACATCCTACCTCCACAACAGGAAACAGTTTGTCTCCATCAGTGGCTCAAACTCACCCCCGGCCCCAGTCCACCATGGTGTACCCCAGGGCTCTGTACTTGGCCCCCTCCTGTTCACCATTTACATGCTCCCCCTCGGCCAGATCATCCGACATCATGGACTCAACTTCCACTGCTACGCTGATGATACCCAACTGTATCTCAGCACCACTCCATCCTCCCAGCTCCCCCCTCAGTCTCTCATCAACTGCCTGCATGACATCAAGACATGGATGTCTTCAAACTATCTGAAGCTGAACAGCAGTAAAACAGAGCTCATGGTTGTGGCACCCAAGGCCCTGCTCCAGAAGGTTGGTGACTTCGTCCTTGAGGTCGACGGCTGCTCCATCTCCCCATCTCCTGAAGCCCGCAACCTGGGTGTGATCCTCGACTCCACACTTTCCTACCATTCCCATGTCAAATCAGTGACCAAATCGGCTTTCTACCACCTGCGGAACATTGCCAGACTCCGACCGTCACTCTCGGAGTCGGTTGCCGAGACCCTGGTGCATGCATTTGTCACCACCCGCTTGGACTACTGCAATGGTGTCCCTGGACAGGCTCCAGTATGTCCAAAACTGTGCAGCTCGGGTCCTCACACACACAAAGCCGTGGCAGCACATCACTCCCACCCTCATCCACCTCCACTGGTTGCCGGTCAAGTTCCGCAGAACTTATAAAGTCCTCCTCCTGGCCTACAAGTCCCTCCATGCCCTTGCCCCCCAGTACTTTATTGGGATATATTCTCTCTTACTAAGCTTTTACCCCGGAACCTGCGGTCTTCAGACTCTGGCCTGCTCACCACTCCCCGCACCAAACTGAGAACCTTCGGGGACAGAACCTTCAGTGTGGCAACCCCCACCCTCTGGAACGCTCTCCCTGCGGAGATTCGCAACATCCCCACACTGGACGCCTTCAAAAGGGCCCTCAAGTCCCATCTGTTTATCAAGGCTTTCGGCCCTTAAATCGATCTGTTGTTTTGACCTTTGTTTTGTTTTGTTTTGTTTGTGCTTGACCTTGGGTCCCTTGAAAGGCGCTATAGAAATATCAGTTATTATTATTATTATTATTAACCCTAAACAAATCTTTAGTATAGTTTGAAGGCTTTTTACATATAAAGCCCTCACCTCTTTGAGCTGTTACCAAGTCACTCTGAGACTTTAAATGAACATCTAATTCATCACAAGTATTAATAATCTGTAGTAGAGCCTGACAAATGTTTGCAGCAGGTATTGGCAGCCGCAGACACACAGTTACAGTGTGAGATGTCTAAATGTAAAACAGACATTTGTTTTTCTGCAGTTTCTGCAAGAACTATCCACTAACTCATCAAAATCCAGAATAATGAAATAATAATTACTAACTGCTCTAAAAAACATCCTCAGATTTTTGGGGATATCCAGTCTCTGAAAGATATTTGTTTGAAACTGATAAAACACCTCCAAATTACTTTTGAATTATTTACAAACTGAGGGTGGCCCTAACACCATACTTTATTGGGATATATTCTCTCTTACTAAGCTTTTTTGGCATGTTTAACATTAACATTAATTTAATATAGTTTTATATGACGTAAAAAAAATAAAACAACATTTAATACGAAACATTTTAAACAATAGGGAAGTAAAAACATTAAGAAAACAAATAGACTCACAAAAAAGGCAGAGCACAATCTAATGATAATGTTAGTATGCCACTGCGCATGCTCAGTCCATTGCTAAGGAAGAAAGGGGAAAATGTCTCTAGCGAGGTGAGTAACGCGACGGGGCCTTTTGTGTTTTTATATCACGAAATTATATCATTCATCGTTTCAACTTTGTAGAATCCGATGTAAAGATCTGCTTTAATGTTTCACGTGTATCTTTTTGCTTTGCCCGCTATCGGTTCGTTGTTTATAATCAAAGCTAACGGGACCAGCTAATGCTAGCTAGCCGAAATGCTATCTCGTGAGGTGAACATTTGGCATTAGCTAGTTAGCTTAGCAGCACACATCCATGGTCAACAACACACTTGTATTAACTGTTTACCATTCGTGTGCTCGCTTTATGCTTCGGGTGTGTGCCTAGAACTGTTAACGTGTTATGCGTGTAGCATAAACCGACTGTTAGCTAGCTGGTTTGCAGTTTTTAAAGTAAAGGCGACGTTACTTTGAGCCACTGTCGGCTAACGCTAGCTAGGGCTTAACGTTACATCACCAAATGTACTGTACAAACAATGAGACTTACTCATGTTTTACTTTGTTTCCAGCTTTTTACCGGCGCCGACCCAGCTGTCTCAGGACCAGTTGGAGGCAGAGGAGAAGCTTCGGGCCCAGAAGTGCTACTCCACTGCCCTGGTCTCGTCCCGCAGAGAGCCCCCTCCTTATGGGCACAGAAAAGGCTTGGTGCCTCGTTCACTTGAGGTATATAATGTTAATTTAATCAATACATACATGGTTATCTCAAATATGATAAAACTGTTATTGTCTGATAACTGGGGGGTAATTTATTGTCTGATGTCCCAAGGTTATCAACACCAAGTCCATCTTCTAACTTATGCTGTAACTGTTTTGTTTCTGTAGGACTTTGGAGATGGAGGATCTTTCCCAGAGATCCACGTGGCCCAGTTTCCTCTGGAGATGGGTCGGAAGAAGAAGACATCCAACGCCCTGGCGGTGCAGGTGGATGCAGAAGGAAAGATCAAATATGACGCCATCGCCAGAGCAGGACAGGGCAAGGATAAGGTATACATGTCAAATATGTATCCATGCGCAACTTGAAAAATATCAAGATTATATTAAGAGTGTGATCTAATTCTGTCAAGTGATGGAAAGATAGATCAGTATGATAATGTGTGGATTCTTTAGGATGAGATACAACTGCACACAATGTATAAATGGAATGTAATATATTAGACACTCACAGATCTAAGTCATAATACAACCCTTATTAGTGAGTTGGTTGTTTTATTACCAGTTAATTATTTCAAGACAAAATAAAAGATAAAAGCAAGTCTTTCATTTACAGAACACACACTCGGCAGACTATGAAGAAAAACAACATTATCACAAAAAGAATCCCATTTTCCTTTTCACGCTAGTTAAAAAAAAAAAAAAAAGCATTTCTCGTCATTATTTTTGCAGGTTATCTTCAGTAAGTACACAGACCTTCTTCCAAAGGAAGTTCTGCATGAGGATACTCCAGAACTGCAGAAGCCTGATGAGGAGGCTGTAAAAGAGGTAAGCCATGTTGCAATGTGTATGAATCGAAACATTAAATAACAGATGAAGTTATAGTTGGGACTCTAGATTGAATTAACTAAATAAAATAAAACATTCTTTAAACTATTAGCCCGAAGAAGTCAGTCGATTTTGATATTCTCCGTTGGTGACTGTGAAAATGAAGTTCATTCTATGTGATCAAAAATGCTATTGACAATTAATCAGAAATTGATTCATTTTTCAAACATTTATAAGTCGCTTGACTTGGAATTTGAGTTGTAGTCAGAATCTAAACATGGTGGTTGTTTGTAGCTGACGGAGAAGACCCGCATGGCTCTGGATAAGCAGGTGTCTCAAAAGATTGCTGCTGCCATGCCTGTAAGAGCTGCAGACAAACAGGCCCCCGCACAGTACATCAGGTATGTATGAGTCATTAGAGAAAGTGGGAAACTTGTATGACTCTGCTTTCGTATAATGCTACTTTGATATTGTGTGGGAATGAAGGTGAAGTGGTGATACAGACACTTAAGAAGTACCTACTTTTAATATTTATGTGTAAAGGCAAGATGTACACATCAACAAGGTAGTCTGGTTATAACAATAGCAGCTCACACAACAAAATATATAGAAAAAGACATGACAAAACACAACATGCAGAACATATGAATTGTTCAACATAATCCCACTTAGAGCTTGATTTGTCCCATTTCATGTTGTGTTTTGCCACCGGTTGGTTGCAACATTCCTTTAGCTTCGCAAAGTATATTTTAGATTGTGTATACTGTTAAATGGATTACAATTATTGTCTTTATCTCCCTTATTTGGGTGATGTAAATAGTTGGTTTGGTGACACATTTTTCCTCTCGTTCTCTCCTCCAGATACACCCCATCCCAGCAGGGAGTGGCTTTCAACTCAGGGGCCAAACAGAGGGTGATCCGCATGGTGGAGATGCAGAAAGATCCAATGGAACCTCCACGTTTCAAGTAAGTAACACAGGCACCTGTAAAGGAAGAGAAAGACGCCACTCCCGACTTATCGTGTATAAATGATACATCTTTCATGTGTCTAAATTGCACCACATTTGACACAGCAACCCCTCGAATGCCCAGAGATACACTGCCAAATTTAAGAAATAGCCTCATAGACTTCTTAACAACTATTTTACTGTAAAACAGTTTGGTTTTAAAGTTATTGTTTTTGATTAAAAGAAATAAAGCGTTGACATGAACATTGATGGAAATAATTGTATGTTTCAGGATCAACAAGAAGATTCCCAGAGGACCTCCTTCCCCCCCTGCCCCTGTCATGCACTCCCCAAGCAGAAAGGTACAGCCATCTGAAATAGCAAAAACATTCTGCTTCTTACTACTTTCACACTACAAAAATCCAACTGAATTTATTTTCATTTTTTAAAAGTCTGTATGTTTGATGGTTTCTCTTCCTCTGCTTAGATGACAGTCAAGGAGCAGCAGGAGTGGAAGATTCCTCCATGTATCTCCAACTGGAAGAACGCTAAGGTAGGGAATCACCAGGATTACATTTGATGTTTTTGTGTATGGCAAGAAGGTATTTTGTTTTCCAGGCTTGTTTGTTTAATATTTGACACATTACATAAATATTAGATTATTTGGACTCCAGATGCTCTCGTTGTGATTCCAGTTCAATCGTCTCACTGCCTTTTTCTCATCTCTGTATGCTTAATATCTTTCAGGGCTACACCATTCCTCTTGACAAACGTCTGGCTGCTGATGGCAGGGGGCTGCAGACGGTTCATATCAACGAAAACTTTGCTAAGCTGGCTGAGGCGCTCTACATCGCCGACAGAAAGGTACCATTGATTTGTGGTTCAGAAATACTTTATTTGCCCTAGGTAAAAATGTTTTTGTGAAAGTCTTTCCATTTTATAATAAAATTCAATAAGTTAAATACATTTTTTTTTTAAATAACATAAGAAGTAAGAATACAATGCAATAACAATACCAAAAAATAAAATAAAACGGCAGTATTTAAGGTAAACATTTCCAATACAAGATGAAATAAAACAAAACGGTTGAAATATTTATATTAACATAAAATGTAAGAATGTGCAATAAAAATATGAAATAAAATATTTATATAAACATAAGATTTCAAAGTACAAATTCAAAGATAAAAAAAAGTACAAATTTAGTATTTATATAAACATAAGAACTAAGACTTCAATTAAAGATGAAACAAATAAGAATGTAATGATATTAAATAAACATAAGAATCCAATTCAGGATACTACATGAAATAAGTAAAATATAAAAATTCCAATAAAAATAATTAAATATTTATACAAACAAAAGAAGTAAGAATGTGCAAGAAAAAGTTGAGATAAAATATGACATAAACATGGGAATTTAAAGTAAAAATGTCCCATAAAAAGATTAAATAAATATATTTATACAAACATAAGTCGCTAAGTGCCAGGAAATTGAGTTTAAGAGTCTGATTGTCTAAAACTAATTTAAAAAACGTTTTCGATCATTGAATGACCATGAAATGCTGACTGTTTCCATAGGCCAGAGAAGCAGTGGAGATGAGAGCCCAGGTGGAGAAGAAGATGGCCCAGAAGGAGAAGGAAAAGAAGGAGGAGAAACTCAGGGAACTGGCCCAAATGGCTCGAGACCGCAGGGCGGGGATCAAAAGTCACGGGGACAAAGGTGAGTCCTAAAGACGAGGAACCTAGAAAAAAATGTTCTCCGTTCCTTATTTTCCGGGTGGTTTTCTGAGTTAGTGGAGCAGACTGTGCTGTCAGTGCCGTTGTCCGTTTTCCAAATCTGGAACACGAGGCGCATAAGTGATGGCAGCATTTTTCACCCTGCCGGTGTTGACAGGACCAGCAAGCTGTGAAATGATGTTTCTGCTTCCCTGCTGATCATTCACATGGATTTCCAGAAGAGAAATCCATGTTGCATGACCTGTTTGTGTGCATGCATTTTGAAGGACGGTTTGGATATGTCACATCCTATCGAAGTCTAACATTAAATGTGTTAAAGGGGCCTTAATAATGCTAAGGCTTATGGTTCATATTTGTATTTTGCGCCCGTTTAAAAAAATTCCTATAACTGTAATAAATCAGCGTTGTTTTTGTCTTTCATGTTAACTGTCCACTGACTCTTTCCCATTTCTCTCCCTCCCTTGCTTCCTATTTCTTCAATCACTATCTTTCCCCCCAATTATCCCTCACATCACTTGCACTGTTCCTCATCTATCCACCTTTCTTTTCGTACATCACATCATCTGTCTCCCACTTCTCTCATGTGGTATTTTTTCTCTTTTCCTTGCGCCCTTTTCTCCCTCATTCTATCCATGCCCCCTCCATCTCACGCAGCAGGTGGCGAGGACAGTGAGGTCAGGGAGCGTGACGAGATCCGCCACGACAGAAGGAAAGAGAGACAGCACGACAGGAACATTTCCAGGGCCGCTCCTGATAAGAGGTGCTGGACACGCACTTTAAACACACCCCCCTCCTCCATCTCTCAGTATACACACACACACACTAGGGCTGTACCCGAATATTCGTTCGTTGGAGTACTATTCGGGTTTCAATTTCGTTATTCAGATATTCGTTTTGTTTGTTTTCCCCCCGTTTTTTTTTCCATATTGAATTTATTGAAATCTCCAATATCAACGTAAGAGCTTGTTCGGGGGGAGCTAACACTTAACCATAATCGTTATCGTTTACTTTCTCCGTCTTTATATGTAGATATTACTTTTCTCCGTTAATATCCGTCACGTTGTTTCCATAGCAGCAAAAACTTCCTGTCAACAGCGCTACCTCTCCTTCAAAATAAAAGCATGTCCATAAATAGGAATCCAAGCCAAATTACACTTAAGACATATACAACTGCAACGAAAGTAACAAACACAATGCAATATCCTTTTCAATTTCAAAGAACACAAATTGGGTTAATAACTATAAAACAACAATACTGTAGAACAGGGATGCCCAACCAGTCGATCGCGATCCACCGGTCGATCGCGGGGAGATTCCCAGTCGATCGCGAGATGTGTCTAAAAATAGAACAACAATATTCTGTTTTATCGAAAATGTCCTATAACATAATCTTCCTGTGCCAGAATAATGCACTTGAACGCATCAAAGCTTTGTGATTGGCCGGCGTGACCCCATGTGTCGGGGCGTGGCTGGTGGGCAGTGCACTAGTTAGCTGACGTTGTCCGTATCAACTGGAGTGACAGTCTGCACACACACAAGACCGCAATTATGGCAGAAGCAAAAAAGCCCAAAATATATAATTTTCACTCCGAGTGGGAGGATGATTATTTTTGTATCTATTCCAATTCAAAGTCCATCTGTCTCATCTGCAATGCGAGCGTGGCTTTATCGAAGAAGGGTAATTTAGGAGCGGCATTTCAAAACAGTGCACAAACGCTACGAGACGGAATTCCCTCCTAATTCTGCGTTACGCTCCCAAAAGGGGAGGGGCCTGAAAGGACAGCTAAATGCACAGCAGTCCATTTTCACCAGGCCCAACAACAAGAGCAAGGCTGCTACCATAGCATCTTATCGTGTCAGTCACGTTCTTGCGAAACACATGAAGTCTTTCAAAGACGGCGAAGTTGTGAAAGAAGCATTCCTGGAGGCTGCCGACGCGCTTTTTGGGGACAGTAAAAATAACAGTAGCATTTCAACAGGTTTTTGATATAATAAAAACTCAAGTTAGATACCGTTATTAATCAGCTGTAAGTTTGTTTGAACTTATTCATTATAATTATTGTACAAAATGGTATAAGAATGCAAACTTAAATTGATTATAGTCTATTATCAACTCAGGTTAAGAAACTAGTGTTGCTTGCATCCTATTTTAAAGGCATTTCTTTTATACTCTACTAAAATGCAACAAAAAAAGGGTTTGATTCTATTAATTTTGTCTTTTTTATTGCACTTTGGCTGCAGATTCCTGTGTAGCTTCAGATCTGAGTTGTCTTATTAGTAAGCCTAATTTATACTTTTGTAGCAACACTATTTTTATATAATGGCAAAGAAAGGTCTTTTCTTTTTTCCCTGTGTCATATGTGGCAGCACTGTTCAATGTTTCTTGAAAACATTACCCACTGTAGTGACGTGTGAATAAACTCCAACTCTGTATCAACAACACTGTTGTGTAACTTCAGTTAAATACTTGTATGTGTGTAGATTAGAAAGAGGTAAGATAAAGGATCTGCAGTATTTTATGAAGTATTCATCGTACAAAGGTCAGTGTGTATTCACCTGGTAGTAGGCTGTCAGTAATGGCTACGCCTCTCTATTTGGACTGGTAGATCTCGGCAGACTGGCAACTTTAAAAGTAGCTCTCGGTTCAAAAAAGGTTGGGCACCCCTGCTGTAGAATAACAAAATTAATGCCATGAATACACCAAAATACACGCGCGGGCCGAATATTCGCTGCTGATTACTACCGAATATCCGGTAGTCCGAAAAATGGTATTCGGGACAGCCCTAACATACCAGCAGGGCCAGCAGTGTTATACCGAACACACGCAGCAAGATCCAACAGAGCACTCTGACAGTAGTCCATGTTTGATTGTGTATGCAGGACCAGCGTGTGTGTGTGTGTGTGTGTGTGTTTGTGTGAGTGTGTTCTCACTGCCCGGTTGTCAGTTGATGGAATGGTGGTTCCCCGCAGGAATGAGGGAAGTGGAATTCAGAGGAGTGCTCATTAAAATCACCATTGCAGCATTGCATTGCATTGCGAGCAGAAACCTTGTGATCTAAAAATTACCTTTGGCTTTAAGATGACGCTGGCTGAAAGACATTAAAGTCACTCCAACCTTTTTAACGACGTACAGCATTTCATCCTCGATTTAAGATTTAAAGACAAAATCCTTGAAGTTTTCCAGAAATATGATTTAAGAAGTTATACCCATAGGCATACATCGATATTTCAGGCATGTATCAATATAAAATCCATGCAACACTGCGGTCTATTAGGGGTTTAGGGGTTTCATGCCACAGTACTAAACATAGCATTTTTTCTAGAATTCCCTTATGTTTTTATGTCAGTGGCCCTTTCTCATTTCTCTAACTCCCCTCCTCGACTCCTATCCTCGTGTCTTAGTCCCACCCACAGGAGATGCGAGCGAAGGAGTCGAGGAGGGGAACCGAGGAGAGAGGAGGGGAAGCAGCAGGCGGTTAGAGAAATGAGAACTCCTCTCCTCTGAGTGGTCATTTTAAAGAGACGTCCATTAATGATGACAGGAGGCACAGCAGCCCTCTGTCTGATGGACAGATGTGTTCATGACGACAATATATTTACTTTTAATTCATTCACAGTGCGGTATAATGGGACAATAACAGGCTACAGATGCGGGACACACACACACACACACACACACAAATATATATAAATATATACAATTTCAGAATCAAACAAGTACGAGAGCACTCACAGCATAACACTATTAGAGACTGGATATATCCCCCCCCCCCCCCCCTGGTCGCTACAATGAGGAAATGAAATTACGGGCCAAACGTTTTATTTACAAGTATTAAAGACACCTACACACTGTACCACACGCACCTACACACTGTACCACACGCACCTACAGCTCCTACAGCATATAATATATATCAGGATACAGCTGTTGTGTATTTTATTATGTGAAGCACTAAATGGTTTTAGACAAATATCGACTCTTTGTAGATATCTATTAAACTAAAGCAAATACAGAGAGTAGGCCTTTTATACTAAGTGATATATATTATACACACTGCTCTGCTTTCTGCACGGACCTCACAGCTGTTCTTACTGGAAACATTGCGTTGCAATGAAAGCAGTTAATAAAATAATATCCAGGGGATGCATGCAGAGCTGTCATTGACTGAGATAAGTCCGGCCGTGCGTCACGACTCTTTGAAACATCTCTGTTCCCGGGAAATGCATCCGCGAAGGAGCTGTGGAGGAACCATCAGTGTATCCTCGGTTATAGCTCCTCCAGAGAGCCTCCTCGATGCTCGATCCTCGGTCCTCGAAGTGCATTTAGAGAAATGAGATGTCCTTCAAAATGGCGCGCTGAAATTAATTTCCGGAGGAGTCGAGGAGGGGAAATTAGTGAAATGAGAAAGGCCCAGTGTAATGTCATTATTTTTTTCCATGAATCTTTGCTAAGTGTCTGCCATTTTTCTGTGTCGCAGGTCGAAGCTGCAGAGAGACCAGGACAGGGACATCAGCGAGCTCATCGCTCTGGGCGTGCCCAACCCCCGCTCCGCCAGCGAGGCTCAGTACGACCAGCGGCTCTTCAACCAGAGCAAGGTGAGCATATCAAACATGCCTTCATACAGTTATGATTTGTGTTGACTGGACACAAATATCAACATGTTGTGGACTATTCTTTATTGCTGTTGTTTGAGAAAGAAAACCAGTAGTGGACATTTCTGAGTTGGATTATTTTTTGTGGATTTTGGGGAAAGAGTTATATATTCAATATTGTTTTCAGTTAAAGATTTTCGATTTGTTTATTACTTAAATGTCATACATGATCATGTTTGCGTCATCGATTTGGTGGGTTCGTTGTCCTTTTTTAAAAGTGTTGGGTTGAAGTGGCAAAGTCTCCAGAGTTTTTCTGGAATTTAAAGCCTCAGTCGCAGAACAACCTTGAAAGATAACTTTTTTTTCTTCCAAATGTATATAATGTAAATAATGCTAAACTGAGTAATTTGATACTCAATACAAGGAAGAAACGCATTATGATCATTCATTTTTTTTCTTTTTCAGCACAAAAGAAAACAAATGAATGTTAAGAGATCACCTTAAAAAGTTTGAGCCATTACCTTGTTTTGCAATTTATCTAGAACTAACTGTACCTTATTATCCACTCTCTCTCTCTCTTAGGGTATGGACAGTGGTTTTGCCGGCGGCGAGGATGAGTCTTACAACGTGTACGACCAGCCGTTCCGCGGCGGCAGAGATATGGCTTCCAACATCTACCGGCCCAGCAAGAACATAGACAAGGACGCATACACAGATGACTTCGACACACTCATGAACAGCAACAGGTACTGTACATCACTCTGTTTCCACTATATCTTTAATAACATGTTATACATGTACTCGGAAATGTCAGTAGTATCATAATTATGACACGTAAACAACTGTATGGATAGCAGTGGAAAATGTCAAAGATGTTAAAATGCCAACAAATGAAAACATGAATATGTTTAATCTGTAAGTATGCACTTAAGTGTTTGCATTTTAATTTGTTTCCAAACCTTTTGCAATATTACTTGTTAGATCAAATGTAGTGCGATCCTTTAAAACTATGCTTGATGTCGTGACAATGATAGGTGTAACTGAGCACCTAAACGCTTAATAACTCACATGTAAAGTTATGTAACTCACATGTAAAGTTATGTAACTCACATGTAAAGTTATGTAAACTATCACTATCCTCCCTGCATGATAGGGTCAAATGAACCATGGGGCAATGTCCCCTATTCATCTAACTTGCTTGCATTAATAATATAACTAGCTTAACTGGCCATGTGTTGATGCTGATGATCCCAGTGCATCAGCCAAATAATCCTACAGAGAGATTAAAAAAATAAAATATGATGAAAAACTTTACTTTAAAATATTGATAAATATTCCCTAAAAGTAATTATTTTTACTTAACCGTACTGCTTCCCAAATACTTGTAGGACACTGCTGCTTCACTGCTGAAGTTTTAACTTTCTCAATTATACACCCAATAAAAGCCTGAATAATTTTGGGGGCCTTCTGGCTTGATTCCGAGGCACGAGAGAAGCATGCACATGATGTCCCAGCAGGAGGTCTCCCCCTGGGGCGGCAGCAGCGCCACACACCACTAGCCGAGCAGAGCCTGTCCCATATGTTCAGTCCCCAGCTTGTCACTGTCCTCTAGGAATGTCTGGCCGGCTGCAGAGAGTCACACCACTCAGCAAAACATCGGAAATCTTTGATTGAAGAAAATTCCCTGAGACATGCAAACATATGTTCTTTGGAATAATAAGATATTTTAGACCCAGTGCTGAAAGAGTGCCCTAGGAATGAGTCATAAAAGACTGAAATGACCTAGCATTTGAGCAATTCAGTTCACTCGCCTTGGAAGTCAACCGTTTTTTGGTCAGTCATTTACCAAGTTTTGAATTTCTGAAGCTTCCTTGTGTCATAACAGCAGTGGCTAACAAGTTGACAGCAGATGCTAACAATTGTCTAAGTAAGACTATTGAGCGTCATCACACTGAACTTTAGCCGCCTTTAGCTTAGCGGTGATGATGTGAAATCATGACCGAAATGTACTTGGTTTATAGCCCAACGTTAGTTTTATGGCAATTGCATTTACGCTTCCAAAATTATAAAAGTGGTGCTAAAATCTAGAGATCGTGCTGCGAAACAAAACGGCATCCGTCTGTTCCTTAAGTGTGTGTTTGACCCAGAGCTTACTCTTTCCAACATATCCAATGGGAACATCTTTTTTGTTGAGAGAGCCCAAGCATGGAATACTTCAAGGTCCGCATCCAAAAATATCTCACTTGCGTCAACTCTATATCTTGTAGCAACTTGCTAGCAGTTTTCTTACATTGCAAAAGAAAAAAAAACAAGCCCAAAAGAAGTTGGCAAAAACAGGCAAAAACATCGTTTTTCATGCACTGGTCAATTTTGAGATTTTTTGCTATTTTGATTCCATAACATGTTTTCTTTCAGGCTTTTGGAAGGAAAACGTACAAAATACACATTTAGGTGTTTATTTTTTACTATAGTTTGTCTATTTGAGTCTGTAGATTTCTCCTAAATTCACCAAAAGTTAGCATTCTAACGTAACATAAAGTACCGCGACCGCTGTGTGCACCATGTAATCAGAGATATCGTTGGAAAGCTGTGTCGCTCTTGCACAATCTCATCAGATCCAAATATGGTAGTTTCCTTGGTATCAGCAACCAATCGTGAAAGCACAAAGGGGTCTTAAACCAAAAAAACTCAATCTCATTGGCTGGTGTCAATTTCTGACAACGTGATTCGTTCAGATGCGTCACGTGGTGTGCTAAAACACTTCCTCGTTTTGCTTTCCGCTAGAAATTGAAATCTCAAAATGGCAAAAGAACAGCGGAAAAAAAACGTTCACAGAGAAGACGACAACAATTGTCACTTGCACAAAGCAAGGTTATACAAAAAACAAATGATCCCGAACATGAAATACCTTCACGGAGTTGCGTCGATGTGCAAGCTGTCATCCAAAGAACAGGAGGGTTTAGGTAGCGCCACACAGCAATCTTTAAAGGTCGTTTTCTCAAATTTAGTTTCTCATATTCTGAGTGAGAAATGTCCACTTCAGTAGCACTTACCTGAATTATTGTATACCTAAAAGCATGGCGAAAATGTATATTTTACGGCTGTTGGCAGTATTTTCTGATTTATGGAGTGATTAAAAGAGATATCCAAAATCTCTTCTGTAAAAACGAATTTTGAACCTGGCTTTATCCAATGTTCAGATTTGTGTACCTGAAATGTGTTAAAATATGCGCATATTTAATGAGATGATGGCTCATTTGCATATTTAAACATGGTATTTCATAAAACTTGTATTACAAAAAACAATTATCTTAATGTAAGTAATTAACTGGAGACATTTCTAGCTAATGTCTTTTAAGTTAAAAACATTACCCTATTCACCTGTAGTGTCTCGCCTTAAGTTTACAAACTGTAAAAAAACACAACCAAAACGTTTCTTTTGGAAAGAAACTAAACATATCTTTTAAACTAATTACGTTTTCTTCTTTTTCATCTCAGGTTTGTTCCAGACAAAGAGTTCTCCGGTGCCGACCACGGGCAGAAGCGGGATGGCCCCGTTCAGTTGAGGAGGATCCTTCGGTCTGGACAAGTTCTTGGAGGAGGCCAGCATCACGGCGGCTCCAAGAGGCCGTCCAACAGCAGCAGCAGCCGCTCGAAGGACGACTACCATGACAAGAAGCGCAGGAAGGAGTGAGAGTGCTCCACGAAGGGAAGCTGCTAGCATGATGAGGATAGGGAGGTCGTCTGCACCCTCTCAAAGGCTGAGAGGGGTTTTAATAAGCTCAATTCTATCAGGAATGATCTGTCACATTTTGGTTTTATTTCAGTGTGAAACAAGGCAGATATATTTGCTTTTTCCCCCTCCTTTCTCCCCACATTTGTTGCCCCATTCTGTAAATGCTGAGTCATGCTTGATTTGACTTGGGTAAAGCGCAAGTGCAGCTAATTACAAATATGGACGTTGTATTTTGCCCTGGAAATGTTTCGATTTCTTTTTTTATATCTGTATTAGTTACTCAAACAGAACATGTTCATATTATTTTCCCCTACATTCCCCCTCTTTTTTTGTCCGCTGTGTTTTATTTAAACCATGGTGTATTTGTGAGTTTTATTTGATGGCAGATATGTACAGCATTATAAACTTATCTGTAAGGTGTGAAGCAAACCTGCTTTATAATTCTTGTAAATGACTACCAATGGAATAAATGTCTTATAGTGTATTTCTGGTATCCTCCTCTTCGTTGTTTCTTGTCGAGGTAAACACTTTTGATTGTTATTTACTAATTAAAAAATGATGCTTTTCCCCAGTCAGCTTTTTCAGAGCTGCCCAATCTAAACTTTTACAACATAGTGGGAAGTCCATTAGTTGTGTAATTGTTATAGTTTTCTCGTAGTAGATTTCCATTATTTTAATCACTCCCAGAGTAATGCATCCTATTTACATAGATGATTAAATGCCCAAAATGTATTTGGAGAAGCCATCTATTACAAAGTGTGAGCAGTGACTTTTTTTTTGTACCAGAAATGGGCTCCGTGATTTATACGATGATTAGAACAAAACTGGTTCCATTAATTACAATTAATTATGATTCATGCAGTCTGACAGTTTTATTTTCCCTGGCTTTGGAAAGTAATCAACGCAGCATTACACGGCCCGGCACCCTCACAAATCTCTGCACCGCGCCAACTCTCACTCATGCCCTGAATAGGGCGCAGACACTTGTTATATGCAGTGATTTATGTTTTTCCTCCATGGGCAGTGTTTGCAGTTATGGCCGTGTGAATTAGTGCCCTGGACTCGCATGGTATGTTTTGTTGCTGGTCTTTTTACCATCATCAGAACAAATATAGCCAAAGAAGTGACGGATGAAACAATAACCCCAAAAAAATGCAGACCAAATAAAATAGTTATATTGGGGTATTTAAAAGGAACTTGGCAAATGTTGAAGTTATGTCTCTTTTATTTTCAAACTTTGGCCGCCTTTGCTTTCTTATATCTCAATGGGATTTCATTGGAGAGTTTAGTGGCCCTCAACTTCTGGTTTTATTATCTATAGGTTTACACATTCAAGGAATTCGTTTTTTGTGTATAATGATGCATACATAAACACGATAAGAGGAATTTAGTTGTACATTAAAAAAGGTAAGATGTCTTTACGAGAATCCAAAAGAATATGAATAGAATAGAATTCCTTTGTCATCGCACCAGGTACAACGACATTTAAAAAAGCAATCCTCGCAGTGCATTTCCACATAATTAAAGCGAAAACATATCTATACACATATAGACACATCCATACCAACATGCATACATACCCGCACATAATTTAAATACAGTTCACAATATAAAAAACACGGATGATATTTGGAATCTGATGTTGATCAGCTAATAAATTAATAAAACTATAGGCCCATTTAACATGATCCTTTCTCACATTTCAGTGTTTTATTCCCACGTCTTATTATTCTGCCTTTGATCCTACCCCTGAGCATAAATAAGTGTTGAATGAAGGATGGACCGCTGCTGCCAGTGTGAGGGTGATTTAAGGACAGCGGGGGATATGAGTGTCAGTGTGAAGAAATCCATCTGACATGTACCAGCTTAGCGTCAATGACTCATGAGGGGAATATAATGACTGGGTTTTGAAGGCACATTTATGAACATAAATAAAGTCCTTTTCAATACACAAACATTTTCCAAGTCAACACAATTAATTGTTTCCATTCAGCTCTGTAAGATCCCCTTCAGCCTGCATGTGTGCTCGGACCATTGTTTGGAGGACAGCTTGATAATAGGTCTCCCACTCCTGTCTGCCTTTATACATGTGCACAGAGGAAGATCAATGAGATTCTTATTCATGGAGGGAAAGAGGAAATTGGTTCCCTGGCATGGCTTTTGTGTGCTGTTGGTAGTAAACGCTGGGCGTATTGTGTTGGGCCATAATGGAATCCTCAGGTCGCAGAGGAGGCCATGATGGATCACTTCTTATCTGTGCTCCACAAGGTCACAAACCCAGAAATAATAAACTATATTGAGTTGTTGCCGAGCATCTCTGCACTCTTTGGACTTGACGAGAATTGCTTCGTTTGTTTTCTCTGATGTTATTTGTGATATTTACCCCCCTCCTTCCTCCCTTTCAGCTGCTGCAAAGCAATATGTCTGGTGATAAATGTCCCCTCTGCTGCTGTTGACCTGTCCATGATGGCGGCCACAGAGAGATCTTATCTCCCTCTGTGAGATTTGCTCTTTTCTTCCGTTATTGAAGGCTGCAACAGAGGAAGGCTTTTTGTGTTGTTGAAGAAACACACCCACACCATGGAAAACAATGGCTGCATCTCTGCACTGCCAGGGACAAAACAAGGCACAATAATTCTCCATCCACATAAAGAGATGAGTCATTTTAGGAATAGAAAGACAGAATGACAAGTTAGAAAATGTCTTAGTTCTTATAGGCCGAAAAAATTAAGCAATACCAGCACATACAGAACAGATATAAGTGATGTGAAGAGCATAACATGAGAATTACATAATAACAAATAAGAGTAGGCCTACATACAGATATGAACATATTGAGTGAGAGGTTTTAGGGAATAAGTTCCATGATTTCCCAAAAGCGTATTACTTTTTTGTTGTTTAATAGTTTATTAAGCAAAAAAAAACAATGATTTAGGTAGAGAATCCAGTTCTAGGAGGCACAGTGAAAACAATTGCATTTGATATATATATAATAATATTCAAGAGCGCCATCATCTGGAGCATCATAGATAGGCCTACTAATAATATCTTTAATGTTGAAAATATAGAGTCCAAATTGCTTGGGTTATTTCACAATAAAATAATACATGATCATTGTTTTTCAAAAAACGTATCCATATTGAGAAAAGGTACAATAAATTTAAATGTCTAAATTAGCAACAAGACAATTAACATATATGTTTTTGGAAAATACGGGATCTATTAGCTGTCAGAAGCAACGTTTTGGTGTCTCTAATTATGATAGGGCATCCTTGGTTTTTAAAGAAAAGTCAAATGGAGCTAAAGCTGCACTAATCTTCACACAGTTTGTCACACATTGGATCAAATAACTAATGTAGAAGTGGTCCCTCATGGGAACGAGTCAACCACTAATTATAATATGACTGTGTAGTTTCCCTCATCTCTACCTAGCATTTTAGCATCTTTAAGCTCATTGTTTTGGTTTTAAGGGCAGGGTTACATTTATGAACTCTCTCCTAGTTACAGCCATGGTGAAAATCTCCCCCATTATACTCTGCCGTGCCGATATTCACGTATGTTACCAATATTCCTGTTTGTGTTTTTATCATGTTCTGTTGCCTATTAGCGTTTTTAATTTTTTGGTTATTTTTATTTATTTATTATTTTATTTTTTTAACAAATCGTACGGTGTCCTTGGGTGTCATGAAAGGCGCCTAAAAATAAAATGTATTATTATTATTATTATTATTATTATTATTATTATTATATAAAGCAAGTAGACTCCTTTAGCAAAAAAAGAAATGTCACCGTTTCAGAAGACAATCATCTTTCTACTGCTGCCTCAGTTGGTTACTTTGTGTTATTTTTGACTTTTTTTTAACTCGATACGACCCTTTGTAACACAGAATTAACAAAAAAGGCAGCAGTAGAAAAACAACCCCCTGTTCTACTAGTTAAATCACTATTTGTCAATTGAGTCCGGTATGTTTGAAGAAAGCATCTAAAAAATTCTGTCCATTTAAAATGTAATAATGTCAAAGTTGTTTACAGTTCGTTCTCCAGCCCTTAAGATAAATTAATTAATGCAGCTTTAACACGTAATATATAAATGATTTATATGCATGTTTCAGAACATGTGTGCTATTGCAATCAGCAGATTCCCTTTAGGCCTAGTCATAAGCTTAATATGTTGTTATTTATGTATGCACTGGCACTCTAATTCTTATTGTGGATTTATAGTGTGAATATTGTGTGCAAAGCCTCAGAGTTTGTAAAGTGAATCTGTCAAAGTGACATCCACCATTAGCAGCACACACATGAGCAGCCTGTCTCTCCTCTGTCACTCAGAGAGACTTATCATTAGTTCCTCATCTGTACATATTTAGGCCAGGACTCACTCTTCGTAACACCCAGGGTCTAGAGTCGGACAGAGTCTACTGCTCACTGGAAAACGGTCTGCCTGTCAATCTGTCCATCCTTTCTGCCTCACCTGAATCTCAGATTGCAGAATCCGCCCTCTCGTCAGTAGCTCCCTCTGCAGATAATCTATTATCCTGGAAAGATTTAGACAGGTGAAACAATCTCTAATGGTTGTGTCAGTCAGAAAGCAGCCCACCGGTGGCAGGGCCCGCCCAGGCATGGTGGGAGTGCACGTGGACCGCTCTGGGATCTGCTGTGACGTGAACTGATTGACGTCTAGGCCAATGTCTTCATCTGAGGGGAAGGCTGGGCTAGAAAGAGTGAAGTTTGAATGGAAACGCGTTAGTTAAGTTGGAAAAAGTGATTAATGTTGATGATGGAAGAAAGTAGTCCATAGAGTGGTGAAGGAATGAGTCCTAAAACCCGGAAATTAGTTAGCATTTTAAAACTTCCGGTTCCCTGGCCTCAAAGTTGACTGATTTTCAGATGCCTGAAATAAGGTCTGTGGTTAAAGGTGGGGTAGGTAATTCACTTCAGAAACACTTTTTGTTATATTCCATGGAATGCTCTTCATCCCGATAGCAATGAATACATTAAATGCTTTGACAATAAATACATAAACAAATTCTGTGGAAGCGATGGCGCTGTAAAAGCACAACCAATTATTTTATCAGAATTTTATCAAAAGCTCCTGATAGGAGGGGAAATCCCAGAAATGAGATACCGGCCATAGTGTGTCCGTTTGTCAATGTTTTGCCTGTATTTGTACCCAATGTTGTCTCTGCAATTGCTATGTGCGGTGGTATTTTAACATAATGTGTTTAACTTTTAGGTAACCACTAACATAAAAGGACGATAGGGCAACAGCGGGGACATAATAGAGATGCGACAGGTGAACCATGGTTAGGATCTGTGTTTTGAAACATAGTCGAGCCAAATAAAAATGCCATTTATACAGTCTCATATTAATTAATATTAACAATATGACATGAGACTTGCACTTTGCATTTCTTGTAGCCGTTTAATGTTTTTTTTTTTTATTTTGTAGGGGGGGCACTGCCACTTTGGGCCCATGGGACAGGGGACTATCCATCTAACTTGCCATTTGCAGTGTTACAAGCAGTGATTGACACTTCGTTCTTACATGATTGTTTAAAACATGATTTGAGGAATTATCAGAAACTTGGCAGAAGAGTGGCTTTTTGGTTGGGATGTGACTTGCACTTGTTGTGTTTGTGGCATGAGCGTAATTCCTAGCAATAAGAACGCTCATGTATACTCATTTACATGGTGACTATTGTACTATTGAGATTCCATCATTTGTTATCCACCACATTGAGACGCCACTGAAGTATGAAGAATGGCTGCTTGCCTAGACTTCCTCTCTGGCAGGCAGCGCCAGGTCTTAATAGGCTGCCGGGGGAATAGGAGGAGAGATTGATTCTCCTGATGATTTCATTAGATGACATCAAGCAGGGAAATTGCAACAGAGAGCGGTAATGCATCTTCAGTGAATAGCAAGTCCTCATGTCATTTGAGCGATACAGTGAGAACATCAGCTGTGACATGTCACCATTGTCAGGACACAGTAATTATGATGTTTTCCTCAAAAGGGATATTATGTTGGTGAATCAAATACAGCTAGATAGCCTCATTCATAGATTGTTAATATTAGGCACGAAAACAGTCAACAGACCAATTGAGGAATCAATGTTAGCGGGAATAGTGGCAGTTACAGTTTATATGAGTAAATGTAACGGTTCAGGCACAAAGTCATGTGCATTTGCGGAGTAAGATGCTGTGGTGGCCCTGGGCGTAGATTTGCTATTAAGTGGACAAATTATGCTCGTTATCAGGTTCATTGTATTTTATGCCTCCACTGCGACATGTCTCCATGCTTTAATGTTCAAAAAGCTCTATATTAGTCTCATACTGCCTGTGCGGCAGCACCTCTTTTCACCCTCTGTCTGAAACCAGTGGCCTGATTGGTTAGCTGGCCTACTCTGTGGTGATTGGTCAACCGCTTAGAGATGTCCCGCCCCTTAGCCTCTCATGTACAATGTGTTGGAGCGCTAGCCAATAGAATTGTAGTGTTTCATAGTGATGTCAATTTGTTACAGAAGTAAACCAAGGAGACCAATGGAGGCGTTTCAGGCGGGGGGGGGGACTATAACTACGGTATAGTTAGGCCTTGGTAGGCCAGGCTCACTTCATGCTGCGGAGCCGTGACGTCATCTTCAATGTGAAACACAAAACCAACATCAGCCGTTAGCTCTTAGCACTCAGAGCTCACAGCTCCTCATATCTGTTCAGAAACTAGACAAAAGTTAAACCAGTACAAACCACAGACTGCCTGTGTCATGGCGAATACAGTCGCTGTTTTATTTATGTCTGTATAGGCCGTTGTGTGAGTGTTGACCAGGGATCACCAACTACATTTGTCCAAGGGCCAAAATGTATCCAATAGACACAATCGCGGGCCAGTGATTTTTATATAGTCCACAATGCTAGTGGAGCACGCTCAGGTACTGCGGACCTTTAATGTATTATCTGAAACGATGTAATAACTTTTAAAACTGTTCCAGTCACTTGCCCCATGCATTCAGCAGCAGCAGGCCATTCACTTTGATTTGATCTATGAAATGTCATCATTTAGACAAAGAATTGCTACATAAACGTTTATCTTGCACATTTTATCCAACCATCTCCGTTTCTAACTTTCAATATATTTTAAAAGAGATCTCTCTCATCTGCGTGCGGGGGCGGGGCCTCACAGACACACTGCAGCTCTCTCTCGCTCACAGACATGCTGCAGCGCTGTGCAGTGTGCACACAGTTCTTGGCCGGTAATGAATATTACATTTGTGAGGAAACCTTTCCACCAATAATTCCAATAAGTATTCCAAATGTATTCACTTCAGGTTTACGAAAGTAACTGTAATCATATTACTCGTTTTTGAAATGTAACGCCAGCTGAATACAGTTAGCCTACTTGATTTTTATATTCTGGCGTGACGCCGTTATCATGTATTACGTTACAACCAGTCTATGGTTACAACCCAACCCTGCTTCTAGGCTACTGTCCCGCAGCTCCTGCCTCTCTGTTGGACTCCGTCGCAGCGGGGCTACTGCTGCGACGGAGTGCACAAAGCAGACTCTTCACAACGAAGGGTCACTTCTTCTTGAAGGCCGGGAAGGTTTCGCAGTACGCAGTCTACTGTCCAACAGCTGCTGCCTCTCTGTTGGACTCCGGTACTGCACCTTACTCACGACGTTGTAAAAAAAAAATGGGTGGGAGGCGAAAGCAGTAACCTGTCACCCCCGTCGTGCGGGCCGGATGAGAATGTCTGGCGGGCCGGATGTGGCCCGCGGGCCGCCAGTTGGTGGTCACTGGTGTAGACGGTCGGAGCATATACAACGTTAGCTTAACCGATCTCCATTCAGAAAACAAGCATTTTAAAAGGTTTTCTGTTCTGTCTGCAGACTTGTCAAAGCATTAATTTATGGTTTTTACTAACCGGTATCAGTATGTTGTTACTTCGGACTCATTTTGAAACGTGTATTACAATTAAATCATGGTAAAATATGTTCATTTTGTTGTAGTTGCCAGCGATTCTCCCGCTAGTTTAGCATACTCAGCCTGGTTATTGGCCCGGAAAGAACCTCGATTTTGGAGAGCCAGAAAACTGTGAAAAAGTACCCGCTAGCCGGAACTACGCCTAGTGGAAACGCAACCAAAAACGGGTTTAGAGCCATTAGAGATTTGAGCATTTACATGCATGAAAATGTATACAGTAGAACACACTACAGGAAAGGGAAAACCCCTTTGTCACATGCCAATTGTCACATGGAATTATTGTGTTATTCCTTCTGCCTGTGTTAAGAAAAATAAATGATACTGCAAAGTGTGCATATTTTAAATATAATAAGAGGATGAAACTATTTTCATACATATTTTTGTGAAGACAGCATCTAAGATTCAACCCTTGAGCTGCGGGCTTTCTAGGCTAAAAAAGGAAACATTACACTTCAAATGTATCTCGTGTCTAGACTCATGAATCTTAATCAATGCTGGCTTTGTTTTGTGGTAGCTAGATACATGCCTTTTTTTTTTTGCTTGATCTGTTAGCCATAAGGCCCAAAAAATTAACTCTGTGCATTTTTCGTCAAGTTGCTGAATGTATTCTAAATACTGCGCATGTGTTGTCAAATTGGTGAAGATGTTTCTTCATTGGCATGTATTTTGGCACATTTGTTTTTTGTCGGCCACCGTATTTATGCAGAGAAAAACCAAAAAATTCCTAGTTTAAAATGGTCCATTTGCGTAAAAAAATATGTGGCAATTCTTTGAGATACATTTTTTTTTTCTTGTCAAGACACCATATTTCCTAACTTTGCAAGATTGGATCACATTTTTTTTACCACTTTTATCTCAGAGCATACATTTTTTCTTGTAAATTTACAACTTTATTTTTGGAAATTCCAAGATATTTGTTGGTATTGTACAGGGGGGTAAAAGGCTTAGGCTGCGTAATTTGTTTATCGCCACAGTGAATTATGCAAAGTATTGTAAATGCTTGAATTGAGCTACTACTAAATCAATTTGCATTTGAACAAATGTCCTGAGGCATTTTCAGTTTCCTCTGGGCCATGTAATAGCAGTTGTAAAACCAGGCTAATAATGACATCAAAAGTATCTGAGCGATTCCTTTAATTCCTTGTCACTCCATCAGAAGTCACAAAGCCTTTGATTACTGGAGCAACAGCTTTACACTGTTGCTCTTGTTTTTTACATGCCAGATGCTGCATTATTACTGCATGGCACAGAGGACAACACACAGTAATTGCCAGCAGGTTTTAGAGATCACATCCAGAACATATAAATTGCTTATTCATTTTAAGTCAGCCTGATTTTCACAGTCTCATCAGACTGAATTACTATCATTTTCTAAAGCTCCTTGCAGCGTCTGTATCAATGCGAGCAGATCCTCTTTCCTTTTAACCCTGCCTCTGATCCTATTAAAGCTGGATCCTTATCACCTTTATCAGGTTTGGAATGGATGGGAGCTTAACTGCCTTTGTGCACACTGGCAAAAGCTGGACGCACTAATGTTTAATTATTCCAACATTCAAGGTTGCAACCTTGAGAGGAAACAAAAAACGGAACGGCTTGAAAACCTGATTAGAGAATCAAATCATCAGTTTCCTTCTAGCCATAGTATACAGTATAATGTCAGCTCTCCTCCCTACTTCTGCTGCTCCCATAACAGCGAGGAAAAAAAGAGTTGCAATGTCACAAAAGCTTAAGAATGCTTTCATTATTTAGAAATGAAACAACTAAATGGAAACCAGTTAAATCTATTGTGCTATTTGTGGTTTTCCCTTTCTTGTAGTGTGTTATATAGGTGTTTTGTATGGAAATGGTCTGCAAAGGCTCAAATCCAAAGTTCCCTCCAAAGGGAATTTCTCTCCCACAGACTCCACCCTGCCTTTAAAGCCTCAATTGGACTCCTTTGTTTTCTTCCGTAACATAGTGACATCAGAGTGTAACACTCCCGCTTCTATTGGATAGCATTCCAGCACTTTGTATGGGACACATCTCAAAGTGGCTGAACAATCACAACAGAACCGACCAGCTAACCAATCACAGCAGATTGGACTCTGGTTTCAAACAAAGGGTCACAACAAAAAATTTGCTTTGTGTGTACCGAATGATGGGCAGCACAGTTTAAAAGCCCAGAAGCTCCCCTCACACATCATTTAGTTTAAAGAATGTGTTACTGTATAATTATAGAGATTTTGCTGTTTTCATTTTCCATTAATAACATCATCATTTATAAGAGTTAGATATATATGCACAAATTAGATGACTGCATTCTAGCCAACCACATTTTCATAGGAAACCATGTAAATATCGTATTTAATGAATATTATTTATCTTCTCACTATGCAAACCCTCAAGATCACCAACGACCTCCTCATTGCTGCTGACTCTGGCCGCCTCAGCATCCTCATCCTCCTGGACCTCTCTGCAGCGTTTGACACCATCTCTCACAACATCCTCCTCACCCGCCTCTCAGACCTCTTGGGTGTCACTGGCACAGCGCTGTCCTGGTTGACATCCTACCTCCACAACAGGAAACAGTTTGTCTCCATCAGTGGCTCAAACTCACCCCGGCCCCAGTCCACCATGGTGTACCCCAGGGCTCTGTACTTGGCCCCCTCCTGTTCACCATTTACATGCTCCCCCTCGGCCAGATCATCCGACATCATGGACTCAACTTCCACTGCTACGCTGATGATACCCAACTGTATCTCAGCACCACTCCATCCTCCCAGCTCCCCCCTCAGTCTCTCATCAACTGCCTGCATGACATCAAGACATGGATGTCTTCAAACTATCTGAAGCTGAACAGCAGTAAAACAGAGCTCATGGTTGTGGCACCCAAGGCCCTGCTCCAGAAGGTTGGTGACTTCGTCCTTGAGGTCGACGGCTGCTCCATCTCCCCATCTCCTGAAGCCCGCAACCTGGGTGTGATCCTCGACTCCACACTTTCCTACCATTCCCATGTCAAATCAGTGACCAAATCGGCTTTCTACCACCTGCGGAACATTGCCAGACTCCGACCGTCACTCTCGGAGTCGGTTGCCGAGACCCTGGTGCATGCATTTGTCACCACCCGCTTGGACTACTGCAATGGTGTCCCTGGACAGGCTCCAGTATGTCCAAAACTGTGCAGCTCGGGTCCTCACACACACAAAGCCGTGGCAGCACATCACTCCCACCCTCATCCACCTCCACTGGTTGCCGGTCAAGTTCCGCAGAACTTATAAAGTCCTCCTCCTGGCCTACAAGTCCCTCCATGCCCTTGCCCCCCAGTACTTTATTGGGATATATTCTCTCTTACTAAGCTTTTACCCCGGAACCTGCGGTCTTCAGACTCTGGCCTGCTCACCACTCCCCGCACCAAACTGAGAACCTTCGGGGACAGAACCTTCAGTGTGGCAACCCCCACCCTCTGGAACGCTCTCCCTGCGGAGATTCGCAACATCCCCACACTGGACGCCTTCAAAAGGGCCCTCAAGTCCCATCTGTTTATCAAGGCTTTCGGCCCTTAAATCGATCTGTTGTTTTGACCTTTGTTTTGTTTTGTTTTGTTTGTGCTTGACCTTGGGTCCCTTGAAAGGCGCTATAGAAATATCAGTTATTATTATTATTATTATTAACCCTAAACAAATCTTTAGTATAGTTTGAAGGCTTTTTACATATAAAGCCCTCACCTCTTTGAGCTGTTACCAAGTCACTCTGAGACTTTAAATGAACATCTAATTCATCACAAGTATTAATAATCTGTAGTAGAGCCTGACAAATGTTTGCAGCAGGTATTGGCAGCCGCAGACACACAGTTACAGTGTGAGATGTCTAAATGTAAAACAGACATTTGTTTTTCTGCAGTTTCTGCAAGAACTATCCACTAACTCATCAAAATCCAGAATAATGAAATAATAATTACTAACTGCTCTAAAAAACATCCTCAGATTTTTGGGGATATCCAGTCTCTGAAAGATATTTGTTTGAAACTGATAAAACACCTCCAAATTACTTTTGAATTATTTACAAACTGAGGGTGGCCCTAACACCATACTTTATTGGGATATATTCTCTCTTACTAAGCTTTTTTGGCATGTTTAACATTAACATTAATTTAATATAGTTTTATATGACGTAAAAAAAATAAAACAACATTTAATACGAAACATTTTAAACAATAGGGAAGTAAAAACATTAAGAAAACAAATAGACTCACAAAAAAGGCAGAGCACAATCTAATGATAATGTTAGTATGCCACTGCGCATGCTCAGTCCATTGCTAAGGAAGAAAGGGGAAAATGTCTCTAGCGAGGTGAGTAACGCGACGGGGCCTTTGTGTTTTTATATCACGAAATTATATCATTCATCGTTTCAACTTTGTAGAATCCGATGTAAAGATCTGCTTTAATGTTTCACGTGTATCTTTTTGCTTTGCCCGCTATCGGTTCGTTGTTTATAATCAAAGCTAACGGGACCAGCTAATGCTAGCTAGCCGAAATGCTATCTCGTGAGGTGAACATTTGGCATTAGCTAGTTAGCTTAGCAGCACACATCCATGGTCAACAACACACTTGTATTAACTGTTTACCATTCGTGTGCTCGCTTTATGCTTCGGGTGTGTGCCTAGAACTGTTAACGTGTTATGCGTGTAGCATAAACCGACTGTTAGCTAGCTGGTTTGCAGTTTTTAAAGTAAAGGCGACGTTACTTTGAGCCACTGTCGGCTAACGCTAGCTAGGGCTTAACGTTACATCACCAAATGTACTGTACAAACAATGAGACTTACTCATGTTTTACTTTGTTTCCAGCTTTTTACCGGCGCCGACCCAGCTGTCTCAGGACCAGTTGGAGGCAGAGGAGAAGCTTCGGGCCCAGAAGTGCTACTCCACTGCCCTGGTCTCGTCCCGCAGAGAGCCCCCTCCTTATGGGCACAGAAAAGGCTTGGTGCCTCGTTCACTTGAGGTATATAATGTTAATTTAATCAATACATACATGGTTATCTCAAATATGATAAAACTGTTATTGTCTGATAACTGGGGGGTAATTTATTGTCTGATGTCCCAAGGTTATCAACACCAAGTCCATCTTCTAACTTATGCTGTAACTGTTTTGTTTCTGTAGGACTTTGGAGATGGAGGATCTTTCCCAGAGATCCACGTGGCCCAGTTTCCTCTGGAGATGGGTCGGAAGAAGAAGACATCCAACGCCCTGGCGGGGTGCAGGTGGATGCAGAAGGAAAGATCAAATATGACGCCATCGCCAGAGCAGGACAGGGCAAGGATAAGGTATACATGTCAAATATGTATCCATGCGCAACTTGAAAAATATCAAGATTATATTAAGAGTGTGATCTAATTCTGTCAAGTGATGGAAAGATAGATCAGTATGATAATGTGTGGATTCTTTAGGATGAGATACAACTGCACACAATGTATAAATGGAATGTAATATATTAGACACTCACAGATCTAAGTCATAATACAACCCTTATTAGTGAGTTGGTTGTTTTATTACCAGTTAATTATTTCAAGACAAAATAAAAGATAAAAGCAAGTCTTTCATTTACAGAACACACACTCGGCAGACTATGAAGAAAAAACAACATTATCACAAAAAGAATCCCATTTTCCTTTTCACGCTAGTTAAAAAAAAAAAAAAAAGCATTTCTCGTCATTATTTTTGCAGGTTATCTTCAGTAAGTACACAGACCTTCTTCCAAAGGAAGTTCTGCATGAGGATACTCCAGAACTGCAGAAGCCTGATGAGGAGGCTGTAAAAGAGGTAAGCCATGTTGCAATGTGTATGAATCGAAACATTAAATAACAGATGAAGTTATAGTTGGGACTCTAGATTGAATTAACTAAATAAAATAAAACATTCTTTAAACTATTAGCCCGAAGAAGTCAGTCGATTTTGATATTCTCCGTTGGTGACTGTGAAAATGAAGTTCATTCTATGTGATCAAAAATGCTATTGACAATTAATCAGAAATTGATTCATTTTTCAAACATTTATAAGTCGCTTGACTTGGAATTTGAGTTGTAGTCAGAATCTAAACATGGTGGTTGTTTGTAGCTGACGGAGAAGACCCGCATGGCTCTGGATAAGCAGGTGTCTCAAAAGATTGCTGCTGCCATGCCTGTAAGAGCTGCAGACAAACAGGCCCCCGCACAGTACATCAGGTATGTATGAGTCATTAGAGAAAGTGGGAAACTTGTATGACTCTGCTTTCGTATAATGCTACTTTGATATTGTGTGGGAATGAAGGTGAAGTGGTGATACAGACACTTAAGAAGTACCTACTTTTAATATTTATGTGTAAAGGCAAGATGTACACATCAACAAGGTAGTCTGGTTATAACAATAGCAGCTCACACAACAAAATATATAGAAAAAGACATGACAAAACACAACATGCAGAACATATGAATTGTTCAACATAATCCCACTTAGAGCTTGATTTGTCCCATTTCATGTTGTGTTTTGCCACCGGTTGGTTGCAACATTCCTTTAGCTTCGCAAAGTATATTTTAGATTGTGTATACTGTTAAATGGATTACAATTATTGTCTTTATCTCCCTTATTTGGGTGATGTAAATAGTTGGTTTGGTGACACATTTTTCCTCTCGTTCTCTCCTCCAGATACACCCCATCCCAGCAGGGAGTGGCTTTCAACTCAGGGGCCAAACAGAGGGTGATCCGCATGGTGGAGATGCAGAAAGATCCAATGGAACCTCCACGTTTCAAGTAAGTAACACAGGCACCTGTAAAGGAAGAGAAAGACGCCACTCCCGACTTATCGTGTATAAATGATACATCTTTCATGTGTCTAAATTGCACCACATTTGACACAGCAACCCCTCGAATGCCCAGAGATACACTGCCAAATTTAAGAAATAGCCTCATAGACTTCTTAACAACTATTTTACTGTAAAACAGTTTGGTTTTAAAGTTATTGTTTTTGATTAAAAGAAATAAAGCGTTGACATGAACATTGATGGAAATAATTGTATGTTTCAGGATCAACAAGAAGATTCCCAGAGGACCTCCTTCCCCCCCTGCCCCTGTCATGCACTCCCCAAGCAGAAAGGTACAGCCATCTGAAATAGCAAAAACATTCTGCTTCTTACTACTTTCACACTACAAAAATCCAACTGAATTTATTTTCATTTTTTAAAAGTCTGTATGTTTGATGGTTTCTCTTCCTCTGCTTAGATGACAGTCAAGGAGCAGCAGGAGTGGAAGATTCCTCCATGTATCTCCAACTGGAAGAACGCTAAGGTAGGGAATCACCAGGATTACATTTGATGTTTTTGTGTATGGCAAGAAGGTATTTTGTTTTCCAGGCTTGTTTGTTTAATATTTGACACATTACATAAATATTAGATTATTTGGACTCCAGATGCTCTCGTTGTGATTCCAGTTCAATCGTCTCACTGCCTTTTTCTCATCTCTGTATGCTTAATATCTTTCAGGGCTACACCATTCCTCTTGACAAACGTCTGGCTGCTGATGGCAGGGGGCTGCAGACGGTTCATATCAACGAAAACTTTGCTAAGCTGGCTGAGGCGCTCTACATCGCCGACAGAAAGGTACCATTGATTTGTGGTTCAGAAATACTTTATTTGCCCTAGGTAAAAATGTTTTTGTGAAAGTCTTTCCATTTTATAATAAAATTCAATAAGTTAAATACATTTTTTTTTTAAATAACATAAGAAGTAAGAATACAATGCAATAACAATACCAAAAAATAAATAAAACGGCAGTATTTAAGGTAAACATTTCCAATACAAGATGAAATAAAACAAAACGGTTGAAATATTTATATTAACATAAAATGTAAGAATGTGCAATAAAAATATGAAATAAAATATTTATATAAACATAAGATTTCAAAGTACAAATTCAAAGATAAAAAAAAAGTACAAATTTAGTATTTATATAAACATAAGAACTAAGACTTCAATTAAAGATGAAACAAATAAGAATGTAATGATATTAAATAAACATAAGAATCCAATTCAGGATACTACATGAAATAAGTAAAATATAAAAATTCCAATAAAAATAATTAAATATTTATACAAACAAAAGAAGTAAGAATGTGCAAGAAAAAGTTGAGATAAAATATGACATAAACATGGGAATTTAAAGTAAAAATGTCCCATAAAAAGATTAAATAAATATATTTATACAAACATAAGTCGCTAAGTGCCAGGAAATTGAGTTTAAGAGTCTGATTGTCTAAAACTAATTTAAAAAACGTTTTCGATCATTGAATGACCATGAAATGCTGACTGTTTCCATAGGCCAGAGAAGCAGTGGAGATGAGAGCCCAGGTGGAGAAGAAGATGGCCCAGAAGGAGAAGGAAAAGAAGGAGGAGAAACTCAGGGAACTGGCCCAAATGGCTCGAGACCGCAGGGCGGGGATCAAAAGTCACGGGGACAAAGGTGAGTCCTAAAGACGAGGAACCTAGAAAAAAATGTTCTCCGTTCCTTATTTTCCGGGTGGTTTTCTGAGTTAGTGGAGCAGACTGTGCTGTCAGTGCCGTTGTCCGTTTTCCAAATCTGGAACACGAGGCGCATAAGTGATGGCAGCATTTTTCACCCTGCCGGTGTTGACAGGACCAGCAAGCTGTGAAATGATGTTTCTGCTTCCCTGCTGATCATTCACATGGATTTCCAGAAGAGAAATCCATGTTGCATGACCTGTTTGTGTGCATGCATTTTGAAGGACGGTTTGGATATGTCACATCCTATCGAAGTCTAACATTAAATGTGTTAAAGGGGCCTTAATAATGCTAAGGCTTATGGTTCATATTTGTATTTTGCGCCCGTTTAAAAAAATTCCTATAACTGTAATAAATCAGCGTTGTTTTTGTCTTTCATGTTAACTGTCCACTGACTCTTTCCCATTTCTCTCCCTCCCTTGCTTCCTATTTCTTCAATCACTATCTTTCCCCCCAATTATCCCTCACATCACTTGCACTGTTCCTCATCTATCCACCTTTCTTTTCGTACATCACATCATCTGTCTCCCACTTCTCTCATGTGGTATTTTTTCTCTTTTCCTTGCGCCCTTTTCTCCCTCATTCTATCCATGCCCCCTCCATCTCACGCAGCAGGTGGCGAGGACAGTGAGGTCAGGGAGCGTGACGAGATCCGCCACGACAGAAGGAAAGAGAGACAGCACGACAGGAACATTTCCAGGGCCGCTCCTGATAAGAGGTGCTGGACACGCACTTTAAACACACCCCCCTCCTCCATCTCTCAGTATACACACACACACACTAGGGCTGTACCCGAATATTCGTTCGTTGGAGTACTATTCGGGTTTCAATTTCGTTATTCAGATATTCGTTTTGTTTGTTTTCCCCCCGTTTTTTTTTCCATATTGAATTTATTGAAATCTCCAATATCAACGTAAGAGCTTGTTCGGGGGGAGCTAACACTTAACCATAATCGTTATCGTTTACTTTCTCCGTCTTTATATGTAGATATTACTTTTCTCCGTTAATATCCGTCACGTTGTTTCCATAGCAGCAAAAACTTCCTGTCAACAGCGCTACCTCTCCTTCAAAATAAAAGCATGTCCATAAATAGGAATCCAAGCCAAATTACACTTAAGACATATACAACTGCAACGAAAGTAACAAACACAATGCAATATCCTTTTCAATTTCAAAGAACACAAATTGGGTTAATAACTATAAAACAACAATACTGTAGAACAGGGATGCCCAACCAGTCGATCGCGATCCACCGGTCGATCGCGGGGAGATTCCCAGTCGATCGCGAGATGTGTCTAAAAATAGAACAACAATATTCTGTTTTATCGAAAATGTCCTATAACATAATCTTCCTGTGCCAGAATAATGCACTTGAACGCATCAAAGCTTGTGATTGGCCGGCGTGACCCCATGTGTCGGGGCGTGGCTGGTGGGCAGTGCACTAGTTAGCTGACGTTGTCCGTATCAACTGGAGTGACAGTCTGCACACACACAAGACCGCAATTATGGCGAAGCAAAAAAGCCCAAAATATATAATTTTCACTCCGAGTGGGAGGATGATTATTTTTGTATCTATTCCAATTCAAAGTCCATCTGTCTCATCTGCAATGCGAGCGTGGCTTTATCGAAGAAGGGTAATTTAGGAGCGGCATTTCAAAACAGTGCACAAACGCTACGAGACGGAATTCCCTCCTAATTCTGCGTTACGCTCCCAAAAGGGGAGGGGGCCTGAAAGGACAGCTAAATGCACAGCAGTCCATTTTCACCAGGCCAACAACAAGAGCAAGGCTGCTACCATAGCATCTTATCGTGTCAGTCACGTTCTTGCGAAACACATGAAGTCTTTCAAAGACGGCGAAGTTGTGAAAGAAGCATTCCTGGAGGCTGCCGACGCGCTTTTTGGGGACAGTAAAAATAACAGTAGCATTTCAACAGGTTTTTGATATAATAAAAACTCAAGTTAGATACCGTTATTAATCAGCTGTAAGTTTGTTTGAACTTATTCATTATAATTATTGTACAAAATGTATAAGAATGCAAACTTAAATTGATTATAGTCTATTATCAACTCAGGTTAAGAAACTAGTGTTGCTTGCATCCTATTTTAAAGGCATTTCTTTTATACTCTACTAAAATGCAACAAAAAAAGGGTTTGATTCTATTAATTTTGTCTTTTTTATTGCACTTTGGCTGCAGATTCCTGTGTAGCTTCAGATCTGAGTTGTCTTATTAGTAAGCCTAATTTATACTTTTGTAGGCAACACTATTTTATATAATGGCAAGAAAGGTCTTTTCTTTTTTCCCTGTGTCATATGTGGCAGCACTGTTCAATGTTTCTTGAAAACATTACCCACTGTAGTCGACGTGTGAAATAAACTCCAACTCTGTATCAACAACACTGTTGTGTAACTTCAGTTAAATACTTGTATGTGTGTAGATTAGAAAGAGGTAAGATAAAGGATCTGCAGTATTTTATGAAGTATTCATCGTACAAAGGTCAGTGGTGTATTCACCTGGTAGTAGGCTGTCAGTAATGGCTACGCCTCTCTATTTGGACTGGTAGATCTCGGCAGACTGGCAACTTTAAAAGTAGCTCTCGGTTCAAAAAAGGTTGGGCACCCCTGCTGTAGAATAACAAAATTAATGCCATGAATACAACCAAAATACACGCGCGGGCCGAATATTCGCTGCTGATTACTACCGAATATCCGGTAGTCCGAAAAATGGTATTCGGGACAGCCCTAACATACCAGCAGGGCCAGCAGTGTTATACCGAACACACGCAGCAAGATCCAACAGAGCACTCTGACAGTAGTCCATGTTTGATTGTGTATGCAGGACCAGCGTGTGTGTGTGTGTGTGTGTGTGTGTGTGTGTGTGTTTGTGTGAGTGTGTTCTCACTGCCCGGTTGTCAGTTGATGGAATGGTGGTTCCCCGCAGGAATGAGGGAGTGGAATTCAGAGGAGTGCTCATTAAAAATCACCATTGCAGCATTGCATTGCATTGCGAGCAGAAACCTTGTGATCTAAAAATTACCTTTGGCTTTAAGATGACGCTGGCTGAAAGACATTAAAGTCACTCCAACCTTTTTAACGACGTACAGCATTTCATCCTCGATTTAAGATTTAAAGACAAAATCCTTGAAGTTTTCCAGAAATATGATTTAAGAAGTTATACCCATAGGCATACATCGATATTTCAGGCATGTATCAATATAAAATCCATGCAACACTGCGGTCTATTAGGGGTTTAGGGGTTTCATGCCACAGTACTAACATAGCATTTTTCTAGAATTCCCTTATGTTTTTATGTCAGTGGCCCTTTCTCATTTCTCTAACTCCCCTCCTCGACTCCTATCCTCGTGTCTTAGTCCCACCCACAGGAGATGCGAGCGAAGGAGTCCGGGAGGGGAACGAGGAGAGAGGAGGGGAAGCAGCAGGCGGTTAGAGAAATGAGAACTCCTCTCCTCTGAGTGGTCATTTTAAAGAGACGTCCATTAATGATGACAGGAGGCACAGCACCCTCTGTCTGATGGACAGATGTGTTCATGACGACAATATATTTACTTTTAATTCATTCACAGTGCGGTATAATGGGGACAATAACAGGCTACAGATGCGGGACCACACACACACACACACAAATATATATAAATATATACAATTTCAGAATCAAACAAGTACGAGAGCACTCACAGCATAACACTATTAGAGACTGGATATATCCCCCCCCCCCCCCCCTGGTCGCTACAATGAGGAAATGAAATTACGGGCCAAACGTTTTATTTACAAGTATTAAAAGACACCTACACACTGTACCACACGCACCTACACACTGTACCACACGCACCTACAGCTCCTACAGCATATAATATATATCAGGATACAGCTGTTGTGTATTTTATTATGTGAAGCACTAAATGGTTTTAGACAAATATCGACTCTTTGTAGATATCTATTAAACTAAAGCAAATACAGAGAGTAGGCCTTTTATACTAAGTGATATATATTATACACACTGCTCTGCTTTCTGCACGGACCTCACAGCTGTTCTTACTGGAAACATTGCGTTGCAATGAAAGCAGTTAATAAAATAATATCCAGGGGATGCATGCAGAGCTGTCATTGACTGAGATAAGTCCGGCCGTGCGTCACGACTCTTTGAAACATCTCTGTTCCCGGAAATGCATCCGCGAAGGAGCTGTGGAGGAACCATCAGTGTATCCTCGGTTATAGCTCCTCCAGAGAGCCTCCTCGATGCTCGATCCTCGGTCCTCGAAGTGCATTTAGAGAAATGAGATGTCCTTCAAAATGGCGCGCTGAAATTAATTTCCGGAGGAGTCGAGGAGGGGAAATTAGTGAAATGAGAAAGGCCCAGTGTAATGTCATTATTTTTTTCCATGAATCTTTGCTAAGTGTCTGCCATTTTTCTGTGTCGCAGGTCGAAGCTGCAGAGAGACCAGGACAGGGACATCAGCGAGCTCATCGCTCTGGGCGTGCCCAACCCCCGCTCCGCCAGCGAGGCTCAGTACGACCAGCGGCTCTTCAACCAGAGCAAGGTGAGCATATCAACATGCCTTCATACAGTTATGATTTGTGTTGACTGGACACAAATATCAACATGTTGTGGACTATTCTTTATTGCTGTTGTTTGAGAAAGAAAACCAGTAGTGGACATTTCTGAGTTGGATTATTTTTTGTGGATTTTGGGGAAAGAGTTATATATTCAATATTGTTTTCAGTTAAAGATTTTCGATTTGTTTATTACTTAAATGTCATACATGATCATGTTTGCGTCATCGATTTGGTGGGTTCGTTGTCCTTTTTAAAAGTGTTGGGTTGAAGTGGCAAAGTCTCCAGAGTTTTTCTGGAATTTAAAGCCTCAGTCGCAGAACAACCTTGAAAGATAACTTTTTTTTCTTCCAAATGTATATAATGTAAATAATGCTAAACTGAGTATTTGATACTCAATACAAGGAAGAAACGCATTATGATCATTCATTTTTTTTCTTTTTCAGCACAAAAGAAAACAAATGAATGTTAAGAGATCACCTTAAAAAGTTTGAGCCATTACCTTGTTTTGCAATTTATCTAGAACTAACTGTACCTTATTATCCACTCTCTCTCTCTCTTAGGTATGGACAGTGGTTTTTGCCGGCGGCGAGGATGAGTCTTACAACGTGTACGACCAGCCGTTCCGCGGCGGCAGAGATATGGCTTCCAACATCTACCGGCCCAGCAAGAACATAGACAAGGACGCATACACAGATGACTTCGACACACTCATGAACAGCAACAGGTACTGTACATCACTCTGTTTCCACTATATCTTTAATAACATGTTATACATGTACTCGGAAATGTCAGTAGTATCATAATTATGACACGTAAACAACTGTATGGATAGCAGTGGAAAATGTCAAAGATGTTAAAATGCCAACAAATGAAAACATGAATATGTTTAATCTGTAAGTATGCACTTAAGTGTTTGCATTTTAATTTGTTTCCAAACCTTTTGCAATATTACTTGTTAGATCAAATGTAGTGCGATCCTTTAAAACTATGCTTGATGTCGTGACAATGATAGGTGTAACTGAGCACCTAAACGCTTAATAACTCACATGTAAAGTTATGTAACTCACATGTAAAGTTATGTAACTCACATGTAAAGTTATGTAAACTATCACTATCCTCCCTGCATGATAGGGTCAAATGAACCATGGGGCAATGTCCCCTATTCATCTAACTTGCTTGCATTAATAATATAACTAGCTTAACTGGCCATGTGTTGATGCTGATGATCCCAGTGCATCAGCCAAATAATCCTACAGAGAGATTAAAAAAATAAAATATGATGAAAAACTTTACTTTAAAATATTGATAAATATTCCCTAAAAGTAATTATTTTTACTTAACCGTACTGCTTCCCAAATACTTGTAGGACACTGCTGCTTCACTGCTGAAGTTTTAACTTTCTCAATTATACACCCAATAAAAGCCTGAATAATTTTGGGGGCCTTCTGGCTTGATTCCGAGGCACGAGAGAAGCATGCACATGATGTCCCAGCAGGAGGTCTCCCCCTGGGGCGGCAGCAGCGCCACACACCACTAGCCGAGCAGAGCCTGTCCCATATGTTCAGTCCCCAGCTTGTCACTGTCCTCTAGGAATGTCTGGCCGGCTGCAGAGAGTCACACCACTCAGCAAAACATCGGAAATCTTTGATTGAAGAAAATTCCCTGAGACATGCAAACATATGTTCTTTGGAATAATAAGATATTTTAGACCCAGTGCTGAAAGAGTGCCCTAGGAATGAGTCATAAAAGACTGAAATGACCTAGCATTTGAGCAATTCAGTTCACTCGCCTTGAAGTCAACCGTTTTTTGGTCAGTCATTTACCAAGTTTTGAATGTCTGAAGCTTTCCTTGTGTCATAAACAGCAGTGGCTAACAAGTGACAGCAGATGCTAACAATTGTCTAAGTAAGACTATTGAGCGTCATCACACTGAACTTTAGCCGCCTTTAGCTTAGCGGTGATGATGTGAAATCATGACCGAAATGTACTTGGTTTATAGCCCAACGTTAGTTTTATGGCAATTGCATTTACGCTTCCAAAATTATAAAAGTGGTGCTAAAATCTAGAGATCGTGCTGCGAAACAAAACGGCATCCGTCTGTTCCTTAAGTGTGTGTTTGACCCAGAGCTTACTCTTTCCAACATATCCAATGGGAACATCTTTTTTGTTGAGAGAGCCCAAGCATGGAATACTTCAAGGTCCGCATCCAAAAATATCTCACTTGCGTCAACTCTATATCTTGTAGCAACTTGCTAGCAGTTTTCTTACATTGCAAAAGAAAAAAAAAAACAAGCCCAAAAGAAGTTGGCAAAACAGGCAAACAATCGTTTTTCATGCACTGGTCAATTTGAGATTTTTTGCTATTTTGATTCCATAACTCGTTTTCTTTCAGGCTTTTGGAAGGAAAACGTACAAAATACACATTTAGGCGTTTATTTTTACTATAGTTTGTCTATTTGAGTCTGTAGATTTCTCCTAAATTCACCAAAAGTTAGCATTCTAACGTAACATAAAGTACCGCGACCGCTGTGTGCACCATGTAATCAGAGATATCGTTGGAAAGCTGTGTCGCTCTTGCACAATCTCATCAGATCCAAATATGGTAGTTTCCTTGGTATCAGCAACCAATCGTGAAAGCACAAAGGGGTCTTAAACCAAAAAAACTCAATCTCATTGGCTGGTGTCAATTTCTGACAACGTGATTCGTTCAGATGCGTCACGTGGTGTGCTAAAACACTTCCTCGTTTTGCTTTCCGCTAGAAATTGAAATCTCAAAATGGCAAAAGAACAGCGAAAAAAACGTTCACAGAGAAGACGACAACAATTGTCACTTGCACAAAGCAAGGTTATACAAAAAACAAATGATCCCGAACATGAAATACCTTCACGGAGTGCGTCGATGTGCAAGCTGTCATCCAAAGAACAGGAGGGTTTAGGTAGCGCCACACAGCAATCTTTAAAGGTCGTTTTCTCAAATTTAGTTTCTCATATTCTGAGTGAGAAATGTCCACTTCAGTAGCACTTACCTGAATTATTGTATACCTAAAAGCATGGCGAAAATGTATATTTTACGGCTGTTGGCAGTATTTTCTGATTTATGGAGTGATTAAAAGAGATATCCAAAATCTCTTCTGTAAAAACGAATTTTGAACCTGGCTTTATCCAATGTTCAGATTTGTGTACCTGAAATGTGTTAAAATATGCGCATATTTAATGAGATGATGGCTCATTTGCATATTTAAACATGGTATTTCATAAAACTTGTATTACAAAAAACAATTATCTTAATGTAAGTAATTAACTGGAGACATTTCTAGCTAATGTCTTTTAAGTTAAAAACATTACCCTATTCACCTGTAGTGTCTCGCCTTAAGTTTACAAACTGTAAAAAAACACAACCAAAACGTTTCTTTTGGAAAGAAACTAAACATATCTTTTAAACTAATTACGTTTTCTTCTTTTTTCATCTCAGGTTTGTTCCAGACAAAGAGTTCTCCGGTGCCGACCACGGGCAGAAGCGGGATGGCCCCGTTCAGTTTGAGGAGGATCCCTTCGGTCTGGACAAGTTCTTGGAGGAGGCCAAGCATCACGGCGGCTCCAAGAGGCCGTCCAACAGCAGCAGCAGCCGCTCGAAGGACGACTACCATGACAAGAAGCGCAGGAAGGAGTGAGAGTGCTCCACGAAGGGAAGCTGCTAGCATGATGAGGATAGGGAGGTCGTCTGCACCCTCTCAAAGGCTGAGAGGGGTTTTAATAAGCTCAATTCTATCAGGAATGATCTGTCACATTTTTGGTTTTATTTCAGTGTGAAACAAGGCAGATATATTGCTTTTTCCCCCTCCTTTCTCCCCACATTTGTTGCCCCATTCTGTAAATGCTGAGTCATGCTTGATTTGACTTGGGTAAAGCGCAAGTGCAGCTAATTACAAATATGGACGTTGTATTTTGCCCTGGAAATGTTTCGATTTCTTTTTTTTATATCTGTATTTAGTTACTCAAACAGAACATGTTCATATTATTTTCCCCTACATTCCCCCTCTTTTTTTGTCCGCTGTGTTTTATTTAAACCATGGTGTATTTGTGAGTTTTATTTGATGGCAGATATGTACAGCATTATAAACTTATCTGTAAGGTGTGAAGCAAACCTGCTTTATAATTCTTGTAAATGACTACCAATGGAATAAATGTCTTATAGTGTATTTCTGGTATCCTCCTCTTCGTGTTTCTTGTCGAGTAAACACTTTTGATTGTTATTTACTAATTAAAAAATGATGCTTTTCCCCAGTCAGCTTTTTCAGAGCTGCCCAATCTAAACTTTTACAACATAGTGGGAAGTCCATTAGTTGTGTAATTGTTATAGTTTTCTCGTAGTAGATTTCCATTATTTTAATCACTCCCAGAGTAATGCATCCTATTTACATAGATGATTAAATGCCCAAAATGTATTTGGAGAAGCCATCTATTACAAAGTGTGAGCAGTGACTTTTTTTTTGTACCAGAAATGGGCTCCGTGATTTATACGATGATTAGAACAAAACTGGTTCCATTAATTACAATTAATTATGATTCATGCAGTCTGACAGTTTTATTTTCCCTGGCTTTGGAAAGTAATCAACGCAGCATTACACGGCCCGGCACCCTCACAAATCTCTGCACCGCGCCAACTCTCACTCATGCCTGAATAGGGCGCAGACACTTGTTATATGCAGTGATTTATGTTTTTCCTCCATGGGCAGTGTTTGCAGTTATGGCCGTGTGAATTAGTGCCCTGGACTCGCATGGTATGTTTTGTTGCTGGTCTTTTTACCATCATCAGAACAAATATAGCCAAAGAAGTGACGGATGAAACAATAACCCCAAAAAAATGCAGACCAAATAAAATAGTTATATTGGGGTATTTAAAAGGAACTTGGCAAATGTTGAAGTTATGTCTCTTTTATTTTCAAACTTTGGCCGCCTTTGCTTTCTTATATCTCAATGGGATTTCATTGGAGAGTTTAGTGGCCCTCAACTTCTGGTTTTATTATCTATAGGTTTACACATTCAAGGAATTCGTTTTTGTGTATAATGATGCATACATAAACACGATAAGAGGAATTTAGTTGTACATTAAAAAAGGTAAGATGTCTTTACGAGAAATCCAAAAGAATATGAATAGAATAGAATTCCTTTGTCATCGCACCAGGTACAACGACATTTAAAAAAGCAATCCTCGCAGTGCATTTCCACATAAAGCGAAAACATATCTATACACATATAGACACATCCATACCAACATGCATACATACCCGCACATAATTTAAATACAGTTCACAATATAAAAAACACGGATGATATTTGGAATCTGATGTTGATCAGCTAATAAATTAATAAAACTATAGGGCCCATTTAACATGATCCTTTCTCACATTTCAGTGTTTTATTCCCACGTCTTATTATTCTGCCTTTGATCCTACCCCTGAGCATAAATAAGTGTTGAATGAAGGATGGACCGCTGCTGCCAGTGTGAGGGTGATTTAAGGACAGCGGGGGATATGAGTGTCAGTGTGAAGAAATCCATCTGACATGTACCAGCTTAGCGTCAATGACTCATGAGGGGAATATAATGACTGGGTTTTGAAGGCACATTTATGAACATAAATAAAGTCCTTTTCAATACACAAACATTTCCAAGTCAACACAATTAATTGTTTCCATTCAGCTCTGTAAGATCCCCTTCAGCCTGCATGTGTGCTCGGACCATTGTTGGAGGACAGCTTGATAATAGGTCTCCACTCCTGTCTGCCTTTATACATGTGCACAGAGGAAGATCAATGAGATTCTTATTCATGGAGGGAAAGAGGAAATTGGTTCCCTGGCATGGCTTTTGTGTGCTGTTGGTAGTAAACGCTGGGCGTATTGTGTTGGGCCATAATGGAATCCTCAGGTCGCAGAGGAGGCCATGATGGATCACTTCTTATCTGTGCTCCACAAGGTCACAAACCCAGAAATAATAAACTATATTGAGTTGTTGCCGAGCATCTCTGCACTCTTTGGACTTGACGAGAATTGCTTCGTTTGTTTTCTCTGATGTTATTTGTGATATTTACCCCCCTCCTTCCTCCCTTTCAGCTGCTGCAAAGCAATATGTCTGGTGATAAATGTCCCCTCTGCTGCTGTTGACCTGTCCATGATGGCGGCCACAGAGAGATCTTATCTCCCTCTGTGAGATTTGCTCTTTTCTTCCGTTATTGAAGGCTGCAACAGAGGAAGGCTTTTTGTGTTGTTGAAGAAACACACCCACACCATGGAAAACAATGGCTGCATCTCTGCACTGCCAGGGACAAAACAAGGCACAATAATTCTCCATCCACATAAAGAGATGAGTCATTTTAGGAATAGAAAGACAGAATGACAAGTTAGAAAATGTCTTAGTTCTTATAGGCCGAAAAAAGTAAGCAATACCAGCACATACAGAACAGATATAAGTGATGTGAAGAGCATAACATGAGAATTACATAATAACAAATAAGAGTAGGCCTACATACAGATATGAACATATTGAGTGAGAGGTTTTAGGGAATAAGTTCCATGATTTCCCAAAAGCGTATTACTTTTTGTTGTTTAATAGTTTATTAAGCAAAAAAAAACAATGATTTAGGTAGAGAATCCAGTTCTAGGAGGCACAGTGAAAACAATTGCATTTGATATATATATAATAATATTCAAGAGCGCCATCATCTGGAGCATCATAGATAGGCCTACTAATAATATCTTTAATGTTGAAAATATAGAGTCCAAATTGCTTGGGTTATTTCACAATAAAATAATACATGATCATTGTTTTTCAAAAAACGTATCCATATTGAGAAAAGGTACAATAAATTTAAATGTCTAAATTAGCAACAAGACAATTAACATATATGTTTTTGGAAAATACGGGATCTATTAGCTGTCAGAAGCAACGTTTTGGTGTCTCTAATTATGATAGGGCATCCTTGGTTTTTAAAGAAAAGTCAAATGGAGCTAAAGCTGCACTAATCTTCACACAGTTTGTCACACATTGGATCAAATAACTAATGTAGAAGTGGTCCCTCATGGGAACGAGTCAACCACTAATTATAATATGACTGTGTAGTTTCCCTCATCTCTACCTAGCATTTTAGCATCTTTAAGCTCATTGTTTTGGTTTTAAGGGCAGGGTTACATTTATGAACTCTCTCCTAGTTACAGCCATGGTGAAAATCTCCCCCATTATACTCTGCCGTGCCGATATTCACGTATGTTACCAATATTCCTGTTTGTGTTTTTATCATGTTCTGTTGCCTATTAGCGTTTTTAATTTTTTGGTTATTTTTATTTATTTATTATTTTATTTTTTTAACAAATCGTACGGTGTCCTTGGGTGTCATGAAAGGCGCCTAAAAATAAAATGTATTATTATTATTATTATTATTATATAAAGCAAGTAGACTCCTTTAGCAAAAAAAGAAATGTCACCGTTTCAGAAGACAATCATCTTTCTACTGCTGCCTCAGTTGGTTACTTTGTGTTATTTTTGACTTTTTTTTTAACTCGATACGACCCTTTGTAACACAGAATTAACAAAAAAGGCAGCAGTAGAAAAACAACCCCCTGTTCTACTAGTTAAATCACTATTTGTCAATTGAGTCCGGTATGTTTGAAGAAAGCATCTAAAAAATTCTGTCCATTTAAAATGTAATAATGTCAAAGTTGTTTACAGTTCGTTCTCCAGCCCTTAAGATAAATTAATTAATGCAGCTTTAACACGTAATATATAAATGATTTATATGCATGTTTCAGAACATGTGTGCTATTGCAATCAGCAGATTCCCTTTAGGCCTAGTCATAAGCTTAATATGTTGTTATTTATGTATGCACTGGCACTCTAATTCTTATTGTGGATTTATAGTGTGAATATTGTGTGCAAAGCCTCAGAGTTTGTAAAGTGAATCTGTCAAAGTGACATCCACCATTAGCAGCACACACATGAGCAGCCTGTCTCTCCTCTGTCACTCAGAGAGACTTATCATTAGTTCCTCATCTGTACATATTTAGGCCAGGACTCACTCTTCGTAACACCCAGGGTCTAGAGTCGGACAGAGTCTACTGCTCACTGGAAAACGGTCTGCCTGTCAATCTGTCCATCCTTTCTGCCTCACCTGAATCTCAGATTGCAGAATCCGCCCTCTCGTCAGTAGCTCCCTCTGCAGATAATCTATTATCCTGGAAAGATTTAGACAGGTGAAACAATCTCTAATGGTTGTGTCAGTCAGAAAGCAGCCCACCGGTGGCAGGGCCCGCCCAGGCATGGTGGGAGTGCACGTGGACCGCTCTGGGATCTGCTGTGACGTGAACTGATTGACGTCTAGGCCAATGTCTTCATCTGAGGGGAAGGCTGGGCTAGAAAGAGTGAAGTTTGAATGGAAACGCGTTAGTTAAGTTGGAAAAAGTGATTAATGTTGATGATGGAAGAAAGTAGTCCATAGAGTGGTGAAGGAATGAGTCCTAAAACCCGGAAATTAGTTAGCATTTTAAAACTTCCGGTTCCCTGGCCTCAAAGTTGACTGATTTTCAGATGCCTGAAATAAGGTCTGTGGTTAAAGGTGGGGTAGGTAATTCACTTCAGAAACACTTTTTGTTATATTCCATGGAATGCTCTTCATCCCGATAGCAATGAATACATTAAATGCTTTGACAATAAATACATAAACAAATTCTGTGGAAGCGATGGCGCTGTAAAAGCACAACCAATTATTTTATCAGAATTTTATCAAAAGCTCCTGATAGGAGGGGAAATCCCAGAAATGAGATACGGCCATAGTGTGTCCGTTTGTCAATGTTTTGCCTGTATTTGTACCCAATGTTGTCTCTGCAATTGCTATGTGCGGTGGTATTTTAACATAATGTGTTTAACTTTTAGGTAACCACTAACATAAAAGGACGATAGGCAACAGCGGGGACATAATAGAGATGCGACAGGTGAACCATGGTTAGGATCTGTGTTTTGAAACATAGTCGAGCCAAATAAAAATGCCATTTATACAGTCTCATATTAATTAATATTAACAATATGACATGAGACTTGCACTTTGCATTTCTTTGTAGCCGTTTAATGTTTTTTTTTTTTATTTTGTAGGGGGGGCACTGCCACTTTGGGCCCATGGGACAGGGGACTATCCATCTAACTTGCCATTTGCAGTGTTACAAGCAGTGATTGACACTTCGTTCTTACATGATTGTTTAAAACATTGATTTGAGGAATTATCAGAAACTTGGCAGAAGAGTGGCTTTTTGGTTGGGATGTGACTTGCACTTGTTGTGTTTGTGCATGAGCGTAATTCCTAGCAATAAGAACGCTCATGTATACTCATTTACATGGTGACTATTGTACTATTGAGATTCCATCATTTGTTATCCACCACATTGAGACGCCACTGAAGTATGAAGAATGGCTGCTTGCCTAGACTTCCTCTCTGGCAGGCAGCGCCAGGTCTTAATAGGCTGCCGGGGGAATAGGAGGAGAGATTGATTCTCCTGATGATTTCATTAGATGACATCAAAGCAGGGAAATTGCAACAGAGAGCGGTAATGCATCTTCAGTGAATAGCAAGTCCTCTGTCATTTGAGCGATACAGTGAGAACATCAGCTGTGACATGTCACCTTGTCAGGACACAGTAATTATGATGTTTTCCTCAAAAGGGATATTATGTTGGTGAATCAAATACAGCTAGATAGCCTCATTCATAGATTGTTAATATTAGGCACGAAAACAGTCAACAGACCAATTGAGGAATCAATGTTAGCGGGAATAGTGGCAGTTACAGTTTATATGAGTAAATGTAACGGTTCAGGCACAAAGTCATGTGCATTTGCGGAGTAAGATGCTGTGGTGGCCCTGGGCGTAGATTTGCTATTAAGTGGACAAATTATGCTCGTTATCAGGTTCATTTGTATTTTATGCCTCCACTGCGACATGTCTCCATGCTTTAATGTTCAAAAAGCTCTATATTAGTCTCATACTGCCTGTGCGGCAGCACCTCTTTTCACCCTCTGTCTGAAACCAGTGGCCTGATTGGTTAGCTGGCCTACTCTGTGGTGATTGGTCAACCGCTTAGAGATGTCCCGCCCCTTAGCCTCTCATGTACAATGTGTTGGAGCGCTAGCCAATAGAATTGTAGTGTTTCATAGTGATGTCAATTTGTTACAGAAGTAAACCAAGGAGACCAATGGAGGCGTTTCAGGCGGGGGGGGGGGACTATAACTACGGTATAGTTAGGCCTTGGTAGGCCAGGCTCACTTCATGCTGCGGAGCCGTGACGTCATCTTCAATGTGAAACACAAAACCAACATCAGCCGTTAGCTCTTAGCACTCAGAGCTCACAGCTCCTCATATCTGTTCAGAAACTAGACAAAAGTTAAACCAGTACAAACCACAGACTGCCTGTGTCATGGCGAATACAGTCGCTGTTTTATTTATGTCTGTATAGGCCGTTGTTGTGAGTGTTGACCAGGGATCACCAACTACATTTGTCCAAGGGCCAAAATGTATCCAATAGACACAATCGCGGGCCAGTGATTTTTATATAGTCCACAATGCTAGTGGAGCACGCTCAGGTACTGCGGACCTTTAATGTATTATCTGAAACGATGTAATAACTTTTAAAACTTGTTCCAGTCACTTGCCCCATGCATTCAGCAGCAGCAGGCCATTCACTTTGATTTGATCTATGAAATGTCATCATTTAGACAAAGAAATGCTACATAAACGTTATCTTGCACATTTTATCCAACCATCTCCGTTTCTAACTTTCAATATATTTTAAAAGAGATCTCTCTCTCATCTGCGTGCGGGGGCGGGGCCTCACAGACACACTGCAGCTCTCTCTCGCTCACAGACATGCTGCAGCGCTGTGCAGTGTGCACACAGTTCTGCCGGTAATGAATATTACATTTTGTGAGGAAACCTTTCCACCAATAATTCCAATAAGTATTCCAAAATGTATTCACTTCAGGTTTACGAAAGTAACTGTAATCATATTACTCGTTTTTGAAATGTAACGCCAGCTGAATACAGTTAGCCTACTTGATTTTTATATTCTGCGTGACGCCGTTACATGTATTACGTTACAACCAGTCTATGGTTACAACCCAACCCTGCTTCTAGGCTACTGTCCCGCAGCTCCTGCCTCTCTGTTGGACTCCGTCGCAGCGGGGCTACTGCTGCGACGGAGTGCACAAAGCAGACTCTTCACAACGAAGGGTCACTTCTTCTTGAAGGCCGGGAAGGTTTCGCAGTACGCAGTCTACTGTCCAACAGCTGCTGCCTCTCTGTTGGACTCCGGTACTGCACCTTACTCACGACGTTGTAAAAAAAAAATGGGTGGGAGGCGAAAGCAGTAACCTGTCACCCCCGTCGTGCGGGCCGGATGAGAATGTCTGGCGGGCCGGATGTGGCCCGCGGGCCGCCAGTTGGTGGTCACTGGTGTAGACGGTCGGAGCATATACAACGTTAGCTTAACCGATCTCCATTCAGAAAACAAGCATTTTAAAAGGTTTTCTGTTCTGTCTGCAGACTTGTCAAAGCATTAATTTATGGTTTTTACTAACCGGTATCAGTATGTTGTTACTTCGGACTCATTTTGAAACGTGTATTACAATTAAATCATGGTAAAATATGTTCATTTTGTTGTAGTTGCCAGCGATTCTCCCGCTAGTTTAGCATACTCAGCCTGGTTATTGGCCCGGAAAGAACCTCGATTTTGGAGAGCCAGAAAACTGTGAAAAAGTACCCGCTAGCCGGAACTACGCCTAGTGGAAACGCAACCAAAAACGGGTTTAGAGCCATTAGAGATTTGAGCATTTACATGCATGAAAATGTATACAGTAGAACACACTACAGGAAAGGGAAAACCCCTTTGTCACATGCCAATTGTCACATGGAATTATTGTGTTATTCCTTCTGCCTGTGTTAAGAAAAATAAATGATACTGCAAAGTGTGCATATTTTAAATATAATAAGAGGATGAAACTATTTTCATACATATTTTTGTGAAGACAGCATCTAAGATTCAACCCTTGAGCTGCGGGCTTTCTAGGCTAAAAAAGGAAACATTACACTTCAAATGTATCTCGTGTCTAGACTCATGAATCTTAATCAATGCTGGCTTTGTTTTGTGGTAGCTAGATACATGCCTTTTTTTTTTTGCTTGATCTGTTAGCCATAAGGCCCAAAAAATTAACTCTGTGCATTTTTCGTCAAGTTGCTGAATGTATTCTAAATACTGCGCATGTGTTGTCAAATTGGTGAAGATGTTTCTTCATTGGCATGTATTTTGGCACATTTGTTTTTTGTCGGCCACCGTATTTATGCAGAGAAAAACCAAAAAATTCCTAGTTTAAAATGGTCCATTTGCGTAAAAAAATATGTGGCAATTCTTTGAGATACATTTTTTTTTTCTTGTCAAGACACCATATTTCCTAACTTTGCAAGATTGGATCACATTTTTTTTTACCACTTTTATCTCAGAGCATACATTTTTTCTTGTAAATTTACAACTTTATTTTTGGAAATTCCAAGATATTTGTTGGTATTGTACAGGGGGGTAAAAGGCTTAGGCTGCGTAATTTGTTTATCGCCACAGTGAATTATGCAAAGTATTGTAAATGCTTGAATTGAGCTACTACTAAATCAATTTGCATTTGAACAAATGTCCTGAGGCATTTTCAGTTTCCTCTGGGCCATGTAATAGCAGTTGTAAAACCAGGCTAATAATGACATCAAAAGTATCTGAGCGATTCCTTTAATTCCTTGTCACTCCATCAGAAGTCACAAAGCCTTTGATTACTGGAGCAACAGCTTTACACTGTTGCTCTTGTTTTTTACATGCCAGATGCTGCATTATTACTGCATGGCACAGAGGACAACACACAGTAATTGCCAGCAGGTTTTAGAGATCACATCCAGAACATATAAATTGCTTATTCATTTTAAGTCAGCCTGATTTTCACAGTCTCATCAGACTGAATTACTATCATTTTCTAAAGCTCCTTGCAGCGTCTGTATCAATGCGAGCAGATCCTCTTTCCTTTTAACCCTGCCTCTGATCCTATTAAAGCTGGATCCTTATCACCTTTATCAGGTTTGGAATGGATGGGAGCTTAACTGCCTTTGTGCACACTGGCAAAAGCTGGACGCACTAATGTTTAATTATTCCAACATTCAAGGTTGCAACCTTGAGAGGAAACAAAAAACGGAACGGCTTGAAAACCTGATTAGAGAATCAAATCATCAGATGTTATCATTGGAGTCTTAATCATGGATGTCACACCTTAGATGCACACCAATGCCACCTAACACTGAACTATAACTCAAGGCATCGGCTTAACCTCTGATTGTAGAACTGTCAACCTTTGTGTGGCCCAACACTGCCATCTAGGAGGTTGAAGTGGGTTTATGAAACTGTAGATTTTATGTCTCATTACAGCAGTAAAAAAATACTAATCTCTTATCAAATACATGCAGTTGGTGGGAAAGGGAAGTGGCATTATAATGAGGCCGGGGTGTCCAAACTATGGCCTGGGGGCGAAATGCGGCCCGCGGGTCATTTTTAATCGGCCCTCAGCAAATTCAAAAAGTATAATGAAATATGGCCCACAAATGAAACTTGTGTTTGTCTTATATTGTGCTTAAATATATATAATATATATGTAAAAATGTATTACACAGTATTCATGTAAGCCCACTTCACTAATACATTCAGTCATTTAAAATTCAAAAAATGTTCTAACAAATCTAAGTTGATAAGAAAAAAGTCCAATAACTTATTAACATAACAAGCTTGAAATATACCCTTCATATTTCCTCTTATTATAAGCAATCTGAGGCTTCTGTTTTAAAGAATGAGCTGCCAACACAATAAATGAAACCCTATGAGAGCTGTGATGTAGGCTGTTTAAAAAAAAGAAGCATTTTCAAGTATCAAAAATGATTTACCCACATTTGATTGATTTTGCTAACTTATAACTTAACTTATGAGGCAATGTACCTCACCTCTAGTGAGTGTCCCAGCCCTTCGTATATTTTTCTGTATGTGGCCCTCTGTGAAAAAAGTGTGGACACCCCTGCCTTAGGTTAACAATATCTGACAACATTGAACGTGCTAAAGGACCCATTCAGAACATACCAAACAGGAAAAAGAGCAGGAAGTACAACCTGGAGGTCCGTTGTGACCATTCCGACTGTGACTCCAGGAAACCTCTGTTGTTGTTCTTTCCCTCTTCTTTGTACTCTTGCGTAAGTACATTGAAAGCAAAACACTGGAGTAAAATTTCTTGTATGTGTACACATACTTCCAGTAAAGGTGACTCAGATTCTATCTATTTATCTGAAATGTCCTTATTGGCAGCCCTTTGCCCTGTACTGTTGCACTGCAAAAACTCCTGATCCTGCCAAGACTTATAACTAGCCATGAATTCTGACTGAACTTGTTTTGAAAATAGTGCACTATGCAAGAGCTGCTTGTGTAAGATGGTGAAGCATGTTTTAAGAACTTCTACGCACTTACTTAAAATTAGGCATCTTAAAAACAAATTAAGCCCAATTACTAGTTATTATACCAATTCTTAGTCAGAGGTTTGACTTGTATTGCCTCTCTTAGGTTTTATATAATGATAGTCAGGTGAAATCTTGATATTTATGCAATGACAAATACGTGTTTTTCTGATTGTTTTAGGACATTTGTCACTTTTCTTTTCTTCCATATGTCTTTCTCATTTAAAAATTCTTATTCTAATTTAAAGATTCTTATTAAGCCTATCTCATGTCACTGGCAGATTATTATACTTGTTTCAAATCGGTATCTACTCAATTCACACACCTTTTTTCTTGTTTTAAGAGCGAAAAAACCCATACCTGTCCGCATGAATTCGGAGGAAGTTCCTCACGGAGGCGGGTACTAATACTCACAAACGCTTCTTTCCGTCACAGATGGCGGGTACTAACATTCAAAAACCCATACCTGTCCGCATGAATTCGGAGGAAGTTCCTCACGGAGGCGGGTACTAATACTCAAACGATACTCACAAACGCTTCTTTCCGTCAAATCATTCCATTCAGCATTCAAAGAAATTCACTCATTCAAAGAAATTCACTCAGCATTCCAACCAAGAAATTCAAGAGATATTTACCAAGTTTGAGAGAACCTTACCGAGAGCTATTAACCCAGCTCTGAAGGACAGAGCTTACCAGGAGAGAGTATACCAGGGGTTTCCCCCTCTCTCCCCCCGAAATCCCCAAAAGCCAGTCTTTTTAAGCTAAAAAAAAAACGGATAGAAAACCCACAAACACCTCCTCTATACCCAACCAACATATTCTATTGGCTCTGGCATTCCCAAATTACCTTCCCAAATTTGTGTAAAACAAAACATGACTAGACATATTCTATGACTATGACATAACCACCTTTTTGAGGCCTCAATGTGTTTCTCCTTAAGTCCGGAGCCCCCCTCCCTGCTGTGAGAGGAGAGGAAAGAACCTGCCTACTCTCTTATCAGAGAGTAAGGCATAAATCATAGGCCTTACACTCAATCTTAACAAACCACTTTGTTTTGTTTATGCTGTAAATATATAAAAACCTAAAATATGAAGCATTTTCATTATGGGTTATACAAGAATATAATTGATTATATTTGATTATAACTAACTTTCGTTTTAAGTATTCAACATACTATGAAGATCTCAACAATGTCCACTTATTGCTGATGGTTGTGGTAGAGGAGCTGTAGATTGCGCCCCCCCACACACACACACAACAGCGGTAATTCAAGTTTAAAAGTCTAAATTAAAGGACGGCGCAAGTGGAAACAATTCACAAAGGGATTAAACTGTTTAAAACACATGCTCAAAGTAAGCCGGATTTTGCCGATGTGTTTATGTGGATTCAAAAGTCGTAAATAATCTACAAAATGGAGGAGACCGATCTGATTGGAGCAACTGTGACAAATAATCCAACTGAAACCGGCATGGACAATGACTATGTTTTAAAAATGCGCCCCCCAGGTTGGGAACCACTGGTTTAGGGCATACACACGGTGCCACAAGCATTACGTTACCAGACCTTCCCACTTTGGGATGCGTTACCGTTTGAGGGCTCCGTTTCCGCTGTTCTGTTACGGCCTTGTGTGGACGAACCGTCCATACGATAAAGATCTATAGCAGATAACACCCGTTTCGTCTCCATGTAGACGGGGCCTAAGACTTCACATATGTGCTTCAGTTAATTGGTAGTTAAAGCAATCACATAATAAAATAAAATAACTGTTTCAATGATAATAATGATTGCTAAAGCTTAATTGGGAAATGAGTGAGAGATTTTCCATCACCTATAGGGGAGAAGGGGGTAAATTGAGCCAGTCGGTAAGTTGAACCACCCCCTGTAACCAGGCAACGCCTTATAGTTGTAATCACGTGATCATAAATTATGCAAGCTCCTCCAATTTATCATTGCCTGTGAAAGAGAGATGCTCATTCTGGTCTGGTAAGTAAACATTTTTACAAAAAAAAGTGTTTTGCTTGTCAAAGTACATTTTCTAGATGTCAGCTGTATCAGCTGTCATGTCAAAAACAAAGTATCCAGGTTTAAACACATATATTGTATATGTTGATGTGTTGGCAGCGTATTAAACCATGTGAATCATTAGCTAAAGATGACTCTGAATTGTAATGCTAGGCTATTTTTTCTAAAATGGTGGCTATGGGGTCAGTGGCGGTTCTAGACCAATTTGACTGGGGGGGCCAAAAAGAGAACTAGACAGTATTAAGTAATTGCGCATAAGAAAACAATGCAATACAGTTATTGGTATTTGTTTCAGTACACTTATTTATTTCAGATAGATCTTATAGTTATTACTGTTAGCTTCAGCTTAAGTTATAGGGCAATGTTTGCACTAACACCATATTTATATAAAAATAAAGGCAATGAACAGTTGCATCTCTACTTTACATAAGGGTGTCTGCACAATCTCACATTACAGCAACACAATCCTGTGGTTTTTGGCAAACCGAGTACCAGAAAATATACATTTAAAAAAAAAAAAAAAATAAAAAATAAAAAAAAAATGTCATTGTTAGGGGGGGCACAGGGGGGTCAGAGGTCAGTGTTAGGGGGGCACTGGCCCCCCTGCCCTCCCTAGAACCGCCCCTGTATGGGGTAAAGTGAACCATGGTCCTTGGGGTAAGTTGAGCCAGTTTTTCAATGGAGAAATGAATGAAAGTAGGCCAAGTTGATAATAAGAGCTCATTGTAGGCTACATTTAAAGTTGAATTTACCCTGTTTTTGATTGGTAAGATGTATGAAATTGTATCATTTGTATGATTACTTTTCCTTTTAACATGTTCAAAAAATCAATCAATTCAATCGAAATTTATATTAAAAATATTTTAAAAACTCAACTTACCCCACTCTCCCTATGGGTGAAAAGTAATTACAATCAGTGTAGCTTAGACATCATTCCACTCCTTTTTTCCTATTGGAATCACCCTGGAGACAGCCTTGACCCTTGTTTTGCATCTTTCTAGCTCAGGTGAGAAGTAGCGTCAGTGGAAAAGGGTATCCAGCTGACGCCTGAGCAGAGGTTATTATGGGTTATTTCCATGGGCTAGACTTTAAGGACGTCCCATGTTAAGAAAGCGTTACGCCTAGCAAAGATTAAGGATAAGAGGTCTCACACTGTTCGAAATTGATATACCACAAATCTTATCATTTGTTTTGGAATGTCTATGTCTTGAAAATACCTAAATTAACGAGTTAATGTTAGTAACATTTGTTCACAGAGCCAACGGAAAATACGCTACATTTACATAGTATCTGCATATTTTATAACTGCCTGGCTGCATTAAACTGTTCTCAGTGTCCCCAATGTTATATATATTCGAGTAATGAATTGTTAGTTTATAGACGATCTTTGTACTTGAGTAACTGCATTGGCCAATGAGACTCCTCGGGGGCGTGGATTTCCGGCGGTCTGGTGCAGTCACAGTGCAGAGTGGGCGTTTGTCTCCTACCTCCTACTCTAGCTCATACATGACTTCAGGACTACGGTTACACAAGTTGGGAGACAAGTGGTGAGATAACAGCCACAGTCCGTAGAGAAAGATGACGGAAAGCTCCGCGAATAAGCTGCTAAACGGGGACGCCTGTCACCGAACCTCAAACGGTAAAAGGTCGAGTAAAAATGGCTTCGTGAAGAACCACTGTGTGTTTCAGCAGCCACAGAAGTATAGTCGCCCCAGGGAGAAGGTAAGGCCCAACACTCAGGGGGGGGGGTCGTAAACAGCAATGGATGTGTTCGTTAACTCTGCAATAGTTTGAATGAAAAATAATGTTAGCGAATATTCTAATAATGTCTTTATCCCCAATGTTATCCTTCGACTTTACATTGTTGTTTTGAATATGTTTGCACACAGAAAGTGACCCTCATTAGAAAACTGTGACATAAGCCTGCTAATGTTTATGAATTGCTATATTCTACATTACAGCCATATTACAAATTAGTAGACCCCTATTACACCCATGTTACACCGTTATTACACCCATGTAACACACATTACACTGTTATTAGAACCATATTATGCTCAAGTAAAAGCAATATTACACCTATATTATACTGTTATGAGACCCACATTACACCCATGTAACTCCAATGTTACACCCATATTACACCCATTTTACACTGTTATTACACCCATTTTACACATGGCCTGTCAAATGCCTGTATCCCCAGGATACAGAACCCATTGAAGGGTTAACGCTTGTCTAGCATTTTGTCCTACCCTCGCAATTTGTCCCAATGCGACATTTTTTATGGTGGCTGTTACCAATTGCAACCCAGAACTACATTTCTCACACTTACATTTTAATTACATGACTTTAGAAATTCTGATTTTGATTACATCGTGGTTTTAAAACCAAATGATATACCCTGTAACCGGTTTTATGTGCTATGAAAGTTGCACTTCCCTATGCGTTTTATACTTCTTCTTTTGTCGTACCTGACACCTGATCAGGGATGATTGTGATGGTGACTTTTTGTTGTAACCTTACACTCTGTTGTTTCTCTGTATGCGTGTATGTGTGCGCGCGCGCGCGTGCGTGAAGTCAGTTTGGTCTCTGTTTACACTGACTCCAGTGTGAAGAAGAGCAGGGCCCTGTTGTGTTATTATCCCCAGAGAAGCTGACTGTCTGTCTCCTGGAAAAGGAGGGGGGATGTAGAGCAGAGCCTGCTTCCTCATGACACTCAAGCAGGAGTGGAATGTCTCCAGGCAATGAAGGGTGTGGTCCCCCCTCACAGTGTTGAATGAAAACACTGTGTGTGTGTGTGTGTGTGTGTGTGTGTGTGTGTGTGTGTGTGTGTGTGTGTGTGTGTGTGTGTGTGTGTGTGTGTGTGTGTGTGTGTGTGTGTGTGTGTGTGTGTGTGTGTGTGTGTGTGTGTGTGTGTGTGTGTGTGTGTGTGTGTGTGTGTGTGTGTGTGTGTGTGTGTGTGTGTGTGTGTGTGTGTGTGTGTGTGCAGTGGTGGAGGTGGGGTACACACACATGCCTTTTGTTTTGCTTTTTTGTTGATGTTTTGGTTGAAAACAGACAAGTCATTTAAGCTGCACGTCACATATTTGTCTTATTCCAAGAAGAAACAGGGAACTACTTACTAAAATTGAGAGTGTCCCTAGTAGGTAGCTTTCGCATGTACAAAGCAGGCGATGCACTCAAATTCTATTTTCTCTATCTGTTTCACCTGGGGAGAATGTCTGTTTATTCCAAATGTGAAGTAATCGTGGGCACAACTTATGACTGATTCCCCCGCCCCATAGTCTGCATTTGGAAAATATTTGAAATGTGTTCCCACGTCACATATCTTCCGAAAGTTATGACACTTAAATGGCATTTTTTAAATGGGCAAACCACTTTGCTCAAGTCTGACTTGTCTGTCACTATCTAAGCTTACTAATACTTTAGACTGCACCCACTTAGGAGATGTAAATGGTACAGCATTTATACCTGATTGGTTTGTTATGCTTCATCTTTACTTATAGAGCATCTTTGACACCATGCAAATCATTTACCAGTCTTTGCGAGGTTAGTCATGCTCAGGATCGATATCACCACAGTAAAAGTGACATCATCCTGTTGTGATATGGGCTCTGCCAGTTCTTGATAAGGCAACTGACACTTGACTTCAACATACTTCAGCCTTTGTTTGCAAGAGGAACCAGGGTGTGTAACAAGGGTGTGTTTCTTGAGGCTTAAGTGTTTCTCAGATGAGCAAATAAAACGTCTGTCTAAAAACTCTTACTCACAAGTAACGACTTTAGAAGGAGTGTATATGCAAGGAACCTATAATTACATTGATGTATGTTAAAGGTTTTTTCCTAACCTGTCCTGAAATAACATTTAAAACAAATAAAAATACATAGCCTAGCTTACCGTATCGCAATACTTTAAATTGTATAACCCTTTATCATGATAGCTGATTTTCTTCCATTACACATCGCTACTATTTAGACCTTTTTACAATATCTCTGAGTCTCTTTGACAAATCAGCTATAAATGTTCTCCTAGGTTTGTGTCCATTGCTGGAAAAGTAATATTTCCTTATCAAGCTAGACATAATTCCAATATTGAGTGTAAAGTATATCTTTTATAAAGATTAAAGAAGAAACTCTCTCTCGAATAGCTTTCAGTTGGGATTGTAGTGTCAATATTGCTCAGTAAAATGTAGGCAAAATTGAACATGGCACTATTTTGACTGGCAGGTAGAGGACTTACTCCCTTATTTACCTACTCTTAGGCCAAATGCAAAACATACACACTATGCCCAAAGCTTTCCTGTTACCCCTATAGTGTAATACGATCATCATCTATTGAATTGCAGAGCATTTTTCCACAGCGTTTACCCCAGGTCAGGTCTTCCTCTCTCCCTGTTTGTCCACAGGTATAAATGATTTAGCAAATATGACGTCAGTTAACCTGCATTTAGCCGCTGTGGTCGGCATGCAACAGTCTCTTTGAACAGTGTTTTTGTGCTCAATGTTTGACATCTCCCAAACCTCCAGGTCCCTTCAATTTCTTTACTTGGGAATACGGGACTGGTTGGACTTGTTTTAGACCCACACATAAAGTGCAGCGCTCTCCTGTTCCCTGGCTCAGAGGTATTTCTTGGAGGAGCATGACCGGTCACATGAGGCCTGGTTGCTAAGCAGCGTGGCACAGCCTGTAATGAGTAACCTTCCTAATTTGTTTAATGCTGCTTTTGTAGACAACCGTTCCACAGTGCACTCCCAAATGATGCTCGTATTTTTTTTATTTCAGCTTTTTTGAGCTCCTCTAGTGTGTGACCACATTTATAGGATCTCATAATCCACGGTAGATATTTCTATTCATAAAACTTGATGAATTAGAACCATGGATTGATGGTTATTTTCCTGCTCACTGAGCTGTAAAGGCATGGTTAGGTCTCTGTGAATTCATGTGCTTATTGTAGCCTTTATTAGGTTTCTAACTCTTTCCAAGGAAAACACATTATACACACTGCTGTCCACTAGTGAGTGTTTGTCCAGATCACAATCACAATTTATTGGGCTCTCTTGTAGGGCAGATTCAAGGAGTAAACAGACTTAGATCGTAGATACACCATTACCCTTTAAAGGAGAACCCACCAGATGAAATGCTTGACTTCTAAATATGTGCCATTGCTTCATTTGTTATCTTTATTGCCCCCCAGAACCAAAATGTCACACGCAACTCCAGCCTGTACAAGAAGCCTTTCTCGGAATCGTTTGAGGAGACGCCCCTTCTGGTGGCCGTGCTCACCTACATGGGCTACGGCATCCTCACCGTCTTCGGCTACCTCAGAGACTTCCTTCGCTACTGGAGCATGGAGAAGTGCAACGTGGCTCAGGAGAAGGAGAAGCAGAAGGTAAAGTAGACCCCATTGCATGCAAATGCTGATTTAAGTGACTTGTGAAGGTATTCAAGATCATTCACTCACTGAGGACCTGAAGCCATGGCTTTAGTCAGTCAAATTCATTTAGCCTTTTTTATTTTGAGAGTTGTAGCTCACCTGTAGTTTTGGGACTTTGTTCCTGATGTATGGTGCATAAAAACTGATACCTGAACAACGCTTGTCTGACTGATCCTCGAAAAAACTGTGGTACAAGTAACATTTCGCAAGTCTTCCACACTCTCTGTCACACCTTTTTTTAATATCTGGTTTGAACAGAAAGTATTTGACTGTGCCCTTATCTGATGCAACACAAAGATGGCCTCTTGGGAATTTTTGGAATTGCTAAGACATGCCATTCAGATATCCAACACTCTACCATACCCCCCCCCCCCCTGCAGGATTTTGTCCCACTCTATCAGGACTTCGAGAACTTTTACACCAGGAACTTGTACATGAGGATCCGAGACAACTGGAACAGACCCATCTGTAGTGTCCCCGGTGCTAAGATGGACCTGGTGGAGAGGGCTTCCCACGACTACAACTGGACTTTTGAGTAAGTTACTTCACAGTGGCACCGTTTGTGTGTGTGCGCAGGGTTGATACCGTATCAAGGCGTTCCCCCAGAGGTGTGTTTCTGTTCCACTGATTCTTTGCTCAACAGGAAGGTCACTGACCTCTTTCTTTCTGATAATAAGAGTGACGTAAGCCATTCAGAAGCACCAGTATCTATCACATGGCCATATGCACTGTCAAAAGTCCCGATAACAGCGAATGTTGTGTTATATTTTCCGTATTAATATTATCAAAGTATGATCAGTATAATGTGATCTCCTTCAGCTCATTCATTGGGACTAGGCCTGGGCAACATATCCATTATTTGTGTTATCAACAGTGTGACATGAGACCACATATTGTCTTAGGTTTTGTTACATGACACAAAAGGGATTCTGAATTTATTTTCTTAGTTTGACCATACATTTTTTACATACTGTATAAAAAAAGTCAAAGAAAAAAATTGATTTCAATCCAAATGCAGAAAAATAAAGCTATATAATGTTTATTAATAAATAATAATAATAATAATAATAATAATAATAATAATAACACAAATCATCCCACAGCATGAATAAAAACATTACAATTCTATAAATAATAATGATATTAAGGGGAATAAAAAACAAGCGTATTTAGATTAAGATACTCAATGATATATATATATATATATATATATATATAAAGGTGGCTAGGGGACCTACCACTTTTGTTTAAGTTATCATGCACTGTGATAATAGAGGGTAGCATTGACCAGAAAATGGTAGCTATGCAACCAGGGCAGTCATGCACACACTTTAAAGATCATTATACTTATTAACCCTCTGATTTTCTCTCTCAGGGACACAGGCAGAGTGGTGAAGGACGTCATCAACATGGGATCATACAACTACCTCGGCTTTGCTGAAAACACTGGAGCTTGTGCCGATGCTGCTATCGAAGTCACAAAAAAGTACGGCCCTGGAGTGGGCAGCACTCGCTGTGAGATGGGTGAGTTCTCTTTCTTTAGAAGCTGTCAGGACTTTTTTAATCATCTCATACGGCTTTTATCTTAAAGAGTCAATAAATGCTCAAGTGGACCACCTCCTTATTTTGACATGTGCAGCTACTGATAGTTTATCACATCTAATCTTGTTATCTCTAGCAAAAGAAAAGCTAAAGTTCATGGTCTATTTAACTTAAAGGTGCCATGTGGGTATTCATTTTGGATAAACAAAAGCTTTGTTTACATACAGTGTTACTGACCACAACATTTTCTGTGTATTCTTAAAGTCTACCAAAGATGTTGAATTGACATCCTATCCTTATATAACACAAGCAGAATTTGACTTCCTTGCGTATGCCTCATTGAACAGCATGACGGGGTGTTACTGACACCTGTTGATCAGTGGAATAGCTTGATACCGATGGTGTAACTTGGGATCGCGTTACACTGGTGCGCCTTGATGCACATCCACGATATAAACCAAACCTGAGCCCCATCGTAGAGATAGCGCTCCATAGTGTTTCTAGAGGGTTAAGAGGCCCTATTATACTTGTTGTAGATTTGCCTTTCCTGTGTAGTGTGTGCAAATGTTCTGCAAAGGCTTGAATCCCAAATTTCCCTCCATAAGGAGTTTCTCTCCCAGACACTCCCACCTCTGCCTGAAACACCTCCATTGTTTTACTTGCACAACCTAATGACATCCCTATGTAATACTTGTCTATTTGCTAGCGCTTCAACACATTGTACGTGATAAGCTAAGGGGGAGGACATCTTTAAGCAGTTGACCAATCACAACAGAGCCGGCCAGCTAACCAATCAGAGCAGCCTGGGCTCTGGTGTCAGACAGAGGGTGAAAAGAGGTGCTGCAGCACAGGCAGTATGAGACAAATAAAAAGCTTTTTGAACATTAAAGCATGGAGACATGTCACAGTGGAGGCAGAAAACACAAATATGAAGCTTAAGATGAGCATAATAGGGACCCTTAAAAAAGTCCAAAGGGACTCTTTAAGATTTAACAGGTATAAGAAAACAAGTGTTGACCTAAATAGTACCTACTCATGACAATTTAGCAAATTGCAGTACACTAATAGGAAGTTGTAGTTAAATTAATATCTGTTTCCTCTCTAGGAAATCTTGACATCCACGAGGAGCTGGAGCAGTTGGTGACCCGGTTTCTCGGTGTTGAGTCATCCTTGGCTTTTGGGATGGGCTTCGCAACAAATTCCATGAACATTCCTGCTCTCACCGGGAAGGTACGGAATTTCATTCACTTCCTTTCTTATGATTTAGATCTCACTGGAACATCCTGCTCCTTTTGATTTGATTACTTTGACAGTGTTTCTTTAGTCACAAGTACCCTTAGTGGAATTGTTTGGGTATGGGAGTGCCATTAAACTGTTCAGGAAACAATGCTTCGTGTGTAAAGTAAAAACAAGTTTTCAGATGTACAGCCAATTTCGAAGGGTTCAAACTGTTCCACAGCACTAGTTTCCGTTATAAGCTTTCAAAACATCTCGAGGGCCTTGGGACTGTAGATTGATATTTGACAGCCACTGTTATTCTAACCTCAACGAACCACACATGTCAGTCTTTACTCACTTGACCTTTGTTCTTTCGCTAGCCAGTTTTCGCTTGAACAGGAAGTAGAACTGACAGGCTCGTGTACCTTGTGATTCAAAGAACACATTTCCCGACCACCGCATGAGTGGATAGCAGAAGGACTAGGAGGGAGAGACAAAATGGCTGCGAGACAGTAAAGATCTGAGTCACTGAGATTGTCACAAGGGTTTATTTATTCTTAACTGTACCTGTCACATTTCCACTAGCTCATATCTATGTCATGCCATAATTATGTGTTGTGTAACAAGCTCATTGAATCATTGGAAAAAGGGAGTGGTCTGACCTTTGGAAATGTTAAGGTGTGTTGACTTTAACAGGTCGATAAGGTGTGTTTATTTTGAAACATTATTTATTGTATAATGAACAAATGACTGCGTTTGTACTTATCTGAGGGAGGGAGGAAACCATATCTTTGGGCGTATGTGGCTCAGGGGGGGGGGGGGGGGAGTGTTTATCAAGTAAGATGGTCAGTTGTTCAATCCCCAATCCCTAAAGTCAACATGCCAAAGTGTCCTTGGGCAAGATACTTTACCCCAAATTGCTACAGTAGGCATCTCTACAGTATAGACACTGACACTGGTACTTGCGTACCATGCTGCGAATGGATCTGGCCCTTCCTACATCCAGGACATGGTTAAACCGTACACCCCAGCACGTGCACTACGCTCTGCATCAACCAAACGACTCGCTGCACCCTCGCTGCGAGGGGGACCCAAGTTCCCATCAGCAAAAACACGTGGGTTTGCTATCCTGGCTCCAAAATGGTGGAATGAGCTCCCCATTGAAATCAGGACCGCAGAAAGCTTACACACCTTCCGGCGCAGACTGAAAACTCATCTCTTTCGACTCCACTTCGAGCGATAGAATGACTAACAAAGAACTGCTAACAGAGCACTTATATACTAATAAAGGACTGGCTTATCTATAGCCAGTTGAGCAGCACTTGAAACGATTGGCTCTTTGAAACCTGATGTTCTTATATGATTCTGTTTTCCTCAAGGTTGTGTCTTCCTGGTCGAATGTACTTATTGTAAGTCGCTTTGGATAAAAGCGTCAGCTAAATGCAATGTAATGTAATGTAATAATGTAATATAGGCAAGGCAAGGCAAGGCAAGGCAAGGCAAGGCAAGGCAAGGCAAGGCAAGGCAAGGCAAGGCAAGGCAAGGCAAGGCAAGGCAAGGCAAGGCAATTCAAAGTGCTTTACAAAAAATGAAAGTCATTAAAAAGAAAAGCTAATAAAATAAACATTAAAAGAAAAAATACATGGATAAAAGTTACAGTGCAGTCTAAGATATGAATAGTTCAAGTAAAAGCAGCGACAAAAAGAAAAGTCTTCAGCCTGGATTTAAAAGTAGTCAGAGTTGCAGCCGACCTGCAGGTTTCTGGGAGTTTGTTCCAGATGTTTGGAGCATAATAACTGAACGCTGCTTTACCATGTTTAGTTCTGACTCTGGGGACAGAAAGCTGACCACTCCCTGAAGACCTGAGAGATCTGGATGGTTCATAATTTAGCAGGAGGTCAGAAATGTATTTTGGGCCTAAACCATTCAGTGCTTTATAAACCAGCAGCAGTATTTTGAAATCTATTCTTTGACACACAGGACCAATCAGAGCAGCCTGGGCTCTGGTTTCAGACAGAGGGGGGAAAGAGGTGCTGCAGCTCATACAGTATGAGAAAAATAATGGGCTTTTTGAACCTTAAAGCATGGAGACATGTCACAGTAGAGGAACAGAATACAATCATCAACCTCAAAATGTGCATAATAGGGCCTCTTGAATGTAATAATAGGATATCTCCAGGTTAGTGCGTCTATTCATTGCAACGGGTATACTTAATCACAGAGTATTAAAGTTTCATGTATAACCCAAACAAGCCTGGATAATTTGCCTCACTGCGGGTGTGTTCTGGAACCTTCAGTTTAGTCAACACTAAACACTCCCAGCATGTTAAATCCTGGGGTATTACAATTACGCAAGAAAAGCTCTTATAGAGGGTTGAACTTGAATATTTCTCCTTGAATAGTGTTTGACTTCCCTGGCTAATTAGGGTTTGCTTTTTCTCTTAATGTCGAAACTGATTATCAGCTAAGAAATACCAAGCTCTGCAATTAGTTAAAAAATCATATTTTGTATTTCTTTTTTTCAGGGTTGTCTTATTCTGAGTGACGAGCTGAATCACGCGTCGCTGGTGCTGGGGGCCCGCCTGTCTGGCTCCCCAATCCGGGTCTTCAAACACAACAGTGGGTGACCTCTTATACTAATTACATTACCTGATTAGTTACATAGAATTGTGACTCCCACACTATTACGTTTTAAAACTAAAGCGATATTCACGTAACAATGTTAGCATATTTCACAACTAATCTCAGCTCATACTAATAGCCTTAAAACGCATGTCACATGACCATTCACGTACACTGGGCATGCATGTGTCAGAAGTAACAGGAAGCCGATGTTCTGCTCTTTACTCTGTAATTTTTTTGACATTCTTATAATAAAAGGTATTTTTTGATACATCAGACTTACATCTATATTTCCCACACATGCATTCTCACTCAATCAGAGTCACATTCAGTGGAGAAATCTAATTACATTTTTTTTAAAGCAGCTACTAGGCTACTGCCACGTTACTAATGTATAGCCAACCTCTTTCTCTATCTTTCTCACTGACTTCAAATGTACTTAAAAATAAGGAACAATTACAACGTTTTCTACATTAAAGGTCAAAACATTTGGTAAACACGCATCTAACTTGTTTAGCGCTGTGTCTTCTTGTAGGGTAAAACCACTGTTGTAGTTTAAGAAGAGGCCCCTTTAATAATCCCACAAGAGAAACTTAGTCTCTCACTTTGTTATTATATACATTATACAAAAACATACATGCAGAGGACATATTATCATTCGTCCTAAATACAATACGACTTTTTTTGTTGAGAGGTGTCAGAGCAAAGAGGCTGCCATGTTTTACAGCACCAGGAAGCAGATTGGGTTGAATGACTTGCTCAAGGGCCCGGGAGGTGAACACGCACCTCTCCAGTCCACACTCAGTATTTTGGTCTGACTCGAACCGGCGACCCTTACAAAAGGAAGGACCTCCCTGTTAACTTCCACCGCTTTCCTCAATGCCGCAAACCCTTGCTTTAAACATTTATATTTCATATTAAATGCAGAATTTAAGGATTCGTTATGACCCAACCAGGAAGTGAATGTGGGTTCTGCGTCATTGTCTCCAAAGGTTTCTGTTTCCTCCTCTTCAGACTATGATGCAAGCCTGGGATTTTTGAACTGAAAAGGAAACTAGAGATTGCCAGAGTGATTACAGAGCATCTTTCAACACTATGAGACAGGATTTCGCCTACATTTAACATGACTGAGGTACAGCACGTTGCTTAACCCAATGCCAATTTGACTTAACACCGGTTCTCTTACTTCTACAGTTCTAAACGTACTTAACAAAAACGTTATCTCTCTTTTATTTACCATATTGAATCGCACAGCAGTTGTTTTGGCCCAAGATGAACACACACACAGTCACCAGAGATCTTACTGTTATCCAAGCTCACACTCAAACACCAAGAAGCAGCAGGGCGACTGCTAAGAAAATGCTCTCGATGCTTCAAAGGGTCGTGATCATAAAATATTGACACTCATCCATTAATGAAAGAAAGCTCTCGTATAACTTTAGGAGAATAAAAGCTTTACTAAGACTATAAGTGTGTTCTTTGTGTGTTCTAGACATGATAAGCCTAGAGAAGCTGCTGAGAGACGCCATCGCACACGGGCAGCCGAGAACCCACCGACCCTGGAAGAAGATTCTCATTGTGGTGGAGGGAATTTACAGGTATACACTCAAATGTACTCTTACACATACAAACATACTGTATTTAGTTAGTAAGAGCTAGATAATTAGGTTTAGCGAATTCAAAATTCAGTTGTTATTGCTATTTAACTGTAAGAATTGTAATACCATTACTGTATCTCATTACACTGTGTTTACTGCCAATTACTTGAAACCCACAGCTGTCTGGGGGAGGACATATGAATCTGTATTTAGTTTATCTTGTGTATTGCATTGGTCGCATTCGAAGAAACATAAAAATACTCTCAGAAAAAGTCATATATTAAATATTTACGTTGTATTTTACTCGACATTGCCCTTGGTGTAATTGATATAGCAGGAGTACTGCATTTATAGGACCTATGACAGGTTTAGTTTATCAATACCTTTTACAATGTGACTCCATAATATTTTAAAGGTTGTTTTGTGATATAATGTTGTCCCTTTATTCACTGTAGCAGCAGATAAGTGACTCATTTATATAAGAAAAAGCACTTTTGGCAGTTTAGAGTTCAATGCAGAATCTTTCTTTGTATTTATTTTACGACTCCCACATGCTGACATTGTTAGAAAAAACTACACATAGACATTTTCTCATAGAAAAAAGTGTGTATACCAATTTCACGATATCTAGTTCAGACAGTATTGAGTCATAATGGCCGCCCGCCCTTATATCACTTTGTTTAAATATAGAAGATAATGTGGATTTGGAAGTGTGCCCACTCTCCTTTAGGCGTAATGTATTCCTTTCTTCTCTGCAGTGTACTTACTAGAAAAGCAATCAATCCTGTTGATCAATAGAATGTTCAGAAAAAACGGCCTGACGCTAATGCAATGTTAATGAAGTTTCATTTCCACTGGGAATTCCAAAGCTTCAACAACCTGCTCATGCTCACACCACACTGCAGCCTTCTGAGGCCCAACATTACTATACACTGCAGCCTTCTGAGGCCCAACATTACTGTTCACTGCAGCCTTCTGAGGCCCAACATTACTGTTCACTGCAGCCTTCTGAGGCCCAACATTACTATACACTGCAGCCTTCTGAGGCCCAACATTACTGTTCACTGCAGCCTTCTGAGGCCCAACATTACTGTTCACTGCAGCCTTCTGAGGCCCAACATTACTGTTCACTGAGGCCCAACATTACTGTACGCTGCAGCCTTCTGAGGCCCAACATTACTGTTCACTGCAGCCTTCTGAGGCCCAACATTACTGTTCACTGAGGCCCAACATTACTGTACGCTGCAGCCTTCTGAGGCCCAACATTACTGTTCACTGCAGCCTTCTGAGGCCCAACATTACTGTTCACTGCAGCCTTCTGAGGCCCAACATTACTGTTCACTGCAGCCTTCTGAGGCCCAACATTACTGTTCACTGAGGCCCAACATTACTGTTCACTGCAGCCTTCTGAGGCCCAACATTACTGTTCACTGCAGCCTTCTGAGGCCCAACATTACTGTTCACTGCAGCCTTCTGAGGCCCAACATTACTATACACTGCAGCCTTCTGAGGCCCAACATTACTGTTCACTGCAGCCTTCTGAGGCCCAACATTACTGTTCACTGCAGCCTTCTGAGGCCCAACATTACTGTTCACTGCAGCCTTCTGAGGCCCAACATTACTGTTCACTGCAGCCTTCTGAGGCCCAACATTACTGTACGCTGCAGCCTTCTGAGGCCCAACATTACTGTTCACTGCAGCCTTCTGAGGCCCAACATTACTGTTCACTGCAGCCTTCTGAGGCCCAACATTACTGTTCACTGCAGCCTTCTGAGGCCCAACATTACTGTACACTGCAGCCTTCTGAGGCCCAACATTACTGTACACTGCAGCCTTCTGAGGCCCAACATTACTGTACACTGCAGCCTTCTGAGGCCCAACATTACTGTTCACTGAGGCCCAACATTACTGTACACTGCAGCCTGCCAATTATAATGAAATGTTAAATAAACCAGTTTTATATTGGTCATCTGCTACTGCTTTGTCAGTGCTCGAGTCCTAAAAAAGAAATGAGTAAATAAAGTAACATTTCAAATGTTCACTTTTTATGTAACACTTACAGTAGATTTGGCTTATAATACAGTAGCATTTACAATGGTCATGCTTATTTAAATCGAATGTATTTGCAGTATTCTTGTTTTGTTTTTCTACGCTTGTTTCTTCATGGTTGAATGCACTTATTTGAAGTCGCTTTGTATCAGCTTAAGGAAATGTCATGTAATGTCGTGAAATGTAATGTATTCTCCATAAGGTAGCTGTGGATAGAATGTTGATAAGGCAGTGAGGAAGCTCATACAATACAAATAAACCATCTATTGGTGTCTTTTATTGCTATAGAGGAGTTGCGGGACAATCTTGTTTATTTTTGACTGTATGTTTTCGTTCTGAAGTATGGAGGGCTCCATCGTGCGTCTGCCTGAAGTCATCGCTCTAAAGAAGCGCTACAAGGCGTACCTCTACCTGGACGAGGCCCACAGTATCGGGGCCCTGGGGCCCAATGGCAAGGGAGTGGTGGACTACTTTGGCCTGGATCCCAAAGATGTCGACATAATGATGGGAACATTCACCAAGAGCTTCGGGGCTGCTGGAGGATACATTGGAGGCAAGAAGGTGGGTGAACCTTTACACAGATACACCTTAAGCTGTGAGATCAGACAGAGGAGTTTGAATCATTCTGTGTTGTTAAAGAAACTATGAAACATTCGGATTACAGTATGTGGAGCCGTTAGTCATAAACTCTAGGGATTTGAGCTATTTCCACGTTTTGTGTCATTCAGTTTTGGTGTTGGTCAACACTGTTTACGGGCAATAGGAACTTTCGCTTCCTGTTTTCTGAAAACGGTGTAAGCTTTCATTTTCTACAAATCAAAACTCACCTTTAAGAATGGCTTTTAATGTGTAAGTAATGTTGCTTGGTGTATATTTTAAGGCTGTATTTTGTATTATAATGTATGTAAAGAGTACTCTATTGACATGGCTTCTTCAGTTGGCCTATTCATATTTAAAAGCGGTTTTGAAATAATAGTTATCATGCCCAAAAAACCCAGATGATGGCGCTTTACCTGAAATATATCTTCCTTAAAAATGAGCAAACTCCTAGCCCACACCTTAAAATCATATTTTCAATTCTAAAGCTGCCGAAATAACCAATTATGTTATCCTACATTACAAATCATGTACTACTGATATTATGTTTTGATCTATACTCAATAAACAAACAGTATTAAAACAGAATTGTACTCACCATCAGCAGCCATAATAACACGCTTTGCATTACTTGGATTTCCTTGTTTATTCATGATAGAAATATTATGATTTTTAAATAAAGCTTTTTCAGTTAATAAAATATCACTTCTTATAATATTTAAAATATGCTAATAATAATCTCATCAGTGCTAATACAGAGGCACAACTGTCTCTCTTCTGTCTCTTCTCCTGTGTTTACTCACTAACCAAATTAAATATATAGCATCCCCGTTGTTTTTGGAAAATAAAAGGCTTAAGGCTTTAATATGATTTCTCTGTCAGGAGCTGATCGACTACCTGAGGCGCCACTCTCACAGCGCCCTGTACGCCACCTCCATGTCACCCCCTGTGATCCAGCAGATAATCACCTCTATGAAGATCATCATGGGAGAGGACGGGACCACACTGGGTAGGTGCCAGACAATGGCTCTCATCACTTAAAAGTGCAAAGCATCAGTGTTGTACCATAAGAAGAGAAGTCACAGAGTATATAAGCTTTAATAAAGTGCTGCAGTGATGACGTATGTTTGCAGGCCGACTAGCAAGGGCTCTCTCAATACAAATCGATGTGATTTTCAGTTGGATTTTAGAGTATTGCAGAAAATAAAATCTGTGGCAAACACACGTTTATGATACTTACACATTTGACTCAACATATGAACCACTTTTATTATTTTTGAAGTGTAAATAAAATCACCAGAAGTAAAAAGCTAAGGGTGGCTAAAAAACAACTACATCTAGTTAAGATAATGATGGCTAGTGTTTGGCTATTTCCCGGGTTCCTGGGACTCATTCCTGCACCACTATTTTACTATGCGGTCTAAAAAGATATTTGGACTATGGACACCTTTTACCTTACAGAAGGTATTTAGCTCGTGAAACACACAGAACAAGTATAATTGCAATCTTTTCTTGCTTATTATTTTCCCTTGTTGATTCAGCAATTCTGTAATTTGCAAGCTTTATAGCAGGTCACTCGTATTTTAAATGAGATTGCATTTGCTCAGTACCGTTTGTACCCGCATTACTTTCCATCATCGACCACACGATGGCAGTAGAGGCCTGTGTTTCATTCACTCCTCGAAACCAGCCTGTAGCACATGCCTGACAGATGGTGTTCAGCTTTACCACCTTTTGTACTTTGACTCCTTGATACTCAGCGTGCTTGTTTACCTTGGAAATGTTTCATTCCCCGCCAAGAGATAAAGGCTACTATCTATGGCCAACTGGCAATTATTTACTAGTAAATACAGGCCTTATCAAACTCTATGGCATGTGTGTGAACCCATTCTAGATAAAGTAAATGCCAAGGGGGTGGAATTAGACACGTCACATAATCCTCTATTAGTTGTTTTTATAATTTAATATCTTCTAAAAGTTTGACTTGGTTACTTCAGATTTTAAAGGGATTACTTTTGGGAAGAGTTGCTCAGAAAAGTTCCAGGTTATTTTCCAGCCTGTCTGTGTCTTCTCAGCGCTGTTTGGCTAAAACAAGTTGGAAAGCATTAGTCTCTCTGTACAGCAGGATGTTCATTTTCAACACTGATGTGTGGACAGTTCCTTTCCTCTTGTCCGATTCTGCCCAGGCTGATGTAAGGTCTTGAAGTGTTGGTATGTTGACTTCCACCCTCTGCCTTTATGGCTTTCAGATGTGCACTTCTTTGCCTCCATGCTGGCTACAAAGCAGCGTGGTGCTCAGGGCCAGAGATCCGTGCAGATCAAACTCTGCTGGACTCATCTCCTACACACACAAACAGGTCACTGAAGTCGTGTTTTTCTTGCAGGGCGGCTCCCCCTTTTACTCTTTACGGGGGCTTGATTGATGCAGCCTCCCTTAAACATGCCGACTTAAGGAGATCAGATTACCTCGCTCCCTGGTCATTCAATCATTAAGCACAGGAATAAACACCTGGAGCAACCTTTAGAGTGTTCCGCAATGTCATCAAGCCTTTCTCCAAACTATTTCGAGACCTTACATCAAATCCCAACCTGACAACTTTTCCTTGTAGAAGACTAACAATGACAGTGTGATTGGTTGCAGCCCTATCACTGTTTGAAATGCAGGCCTTTGAAGCTTCAGACACTTATGTAAAGTCAAAGTGACAGTTGAGCTGCCTGCTAGCGGTTTGTAGCTGAGGACGGCTGCTTATTGTTGGCGGCTCAGGCCTGCATCAAGATGGACATTTGTTGTTTGAAGCTCACATCAATCAAACATGTAGATGGGCCATAAGGGCCAAAGCTTTCTTTAATAAGAATCCTTAAGAGCACTTTGTCGGAATTATATGCTTATTATTATATGCTGCTCTGTCTTTCGCCAACATTGCTGAGAATAGTTTGGGATTTCTGGAGTGTGGAAAAAGAATGTCTGCATGAATATAATGTCAGACTCTGTTGTGTCTCGGGGATGCTTTGAAGCCGCCGTGTTTCTGCTGTTTTTCAGCACGGCCAGGCAGATGTGCGTTGCTGTTGGCGCTCTCTGCCATATGGTTTATTTGTTTGGTTAAGATGCTATATGTGGAGGCTCAGTCTGAGGATGCAAGTGAGTGTGCATCAGTCAGAGAGGATTGATGCTCCTTTCGTTTTAGCCCCCTTGACCTCGGCCGTAAAAAATCCTGGTCATCTTTAAAGGCGAGAACTGTAGCGCTCTCTCTAAATAAGTGTAATATGATCAAATACATGGGCTACGGTCGAAAAGTCAAAAACGTACGACCTGTGCCTCTCACAACTTTGTCTTTTTCACTTTGATGGAAAACATCATGCTTTTAAGAACAAAAGAGCAGTTATATATCGATAATATATCAATATTGGGATTTGAGACTAGATATCGTCTTAGATTTTGAAAATCATTATATTCTAATATCGCATACATTTGATATTTTCCTGGTTTTAAACGCTGCATTACAGTAAAGTGATGTCGTTTTCAGATTATATTATTTGTCTTTTCCCACAAAGTCATTATAATGAGTAATTACAAAAATCTCATTGTGTTCAAATGTTATGAAAGCACCAATAATCAACCCTGCATTTTCATTGCAATATTAATATTGAAGTTGATATTTTTATATATATAAGTTGTTTGGTTGACATACTGAACTTCCTCCGCCTTGTTTTATTAAAATGATGATATTCAATTTCTTCAAATTAAAAGGAGGCTCAATAGAAGTATACAGAAATCACCAATGTTGGAAAATCCTGCTTTTGACCTCTGATCAAGAGCTGATAATCCAGTTTTATGAAGCGTTCAAGCCAAAAAGATATGAATACCTAAAAATAATGTTGCGGGACCTGAACACCCCCACAGGTGTTTTCACTTATTTTGGCTGATTAGGCCTCTGGACAGGTTGCCTGACATGGGCGCGGGAAGGGGGGTGCTGAGGGCGCTGAAGCACCCCCTAGCGGCGGGCAGGGGGTGCGGAGCTCCCCTGTCTGAATTATTATTTGACGGTTATTGCTGCTCCCGCTGTGCATAATCTGTGTAATATGTAGCCAATAAATTCCACATTGTTGGCTCCAATTCTGTAGCCCCGGACAATTCTACCTCAATAATATAATACATTAACCGTGCTTTACGTGAACCTCATCATGACACTAGAGAGGACGGCAGGACTGTAATTTCCAGTGTTCAGTGAATGCAACAGAGGCAAGAAGACACCAGACCAATCAGAGAGTTGCATGGAATCCACTATAGTTATAAAAAAAATAAGAGAATAAAGGAAAAACAGTTATGAAATACTATATGGCAGTAAAACAAGAATAGAGTTTGAAAGGGGAGTGATTTGTAAAATATCCATAAAGAAAAAGTAAATCTGTTTACAGTTCTGTTTCATATGGGTGTTGATAGACGTATCCATAGATCTCTTAATGTTGCTCTCAAAGTGCACCAGATTGATGCTTTTAACTTCAATATTTAACAAAAACTTCCCGGGGGAGCATCCCCCCGGACCCCCTAGAGGAGGTGAGGTCCGCTCCCCACTCCTAAAAAATAGCACTTTACCCCTGCCTATATGCCGTGAGCTGATTATCGAGCCTTCATTGTAACAGTCGCGGGTGTACTGTGTGTTTGCGTGTGGAGAGTGCTTTTGTGCGTGCTCTATAGTGCCCGTAATAGTGTTCACTGGAGTCCAGCACCTCAGCACCCCCACTCAAAATACCTTCCCGCGCCTCTCACCACATGTTCTAATAACGTGCAACAGGAGAGTGAGGAAAACGCCAATCAGGAATGATGATGACAAGAAGTGTAATCAGGGTAATGAAGTGAAAACACCTGTGTGGGGCCCCAGGGGGAGAAGGGCCTTTAATCAAAGAAGTTACCGGTAGATACTCATTATCACGGTTGTTTAATTACAACAGAACAACCTTTTTACTATAGTTTTTCTCAGCAGTCGGAAATATAGTCTTCACTAAGGTGTCGAGCAGTTAAAGTAAAGTATGGTCGGCGTTCAACATTAAGACCTATAGAGTGGTGCAGGAATCATTCTTAAAACCTGGAAATGACTGAGTGAAAATAAGGTCTGTGCTGTTAAATATGTAAGAGATGTATGTTGCCACAACATCTTTTTAGACAAGATAGTAACGTGGTGCAGGAATGAGTCCTTAAACATGGAAATTAGTTAGCCGCCTTTAGCTTAGCGGTGACGACACGAAGCCATGCAACTCTGATGTAGTTTGTTTATACACTGAAATACATTTGAAACGTTGACTTAAATAATTGTATTAGGTTAGGTGAAAGCAATAATATTAAGTTGAAATAAAAACACAATAGGTTCAACTTAATAGTATTGGTTTCAACTAACCTAATACAATTGTGTGGAAACCGTTTACATAATACATTTAATTAAAGTCAATGTTTAATTTTTTGAGTGTAGCCTAACGTTAGCTTTTTATCCTGAAGCAATAAAGCTTTAAAAAATCATACAATAATACATTAATATGTGGAAAGTACCCTGCTGAACAAAATGTGTAAGTATCAAAGGTATTTGCCACAAATCTTATTTTCTGAAATATTCAGAAAGCTAATAGAAAAATTCTGTTGCTTTTTTTCCGAGGTAGCCATTGCAATGCTAACTTCCCGGTTAGGGTTAAGGTCATCATGACACCACCACTATTTTGGTTTCTTTAGTCATTTAAAGGGAAATTTCACCCCAAAATCAATATTATTATTAATAATCAATAATAACCAGTGCTAGTTATTAAGAGTTGGAGGTTTTTTTCAAATGACAAACTACACCTGTCTGGTGGTATGGTTGCTTAGTTGTACTCCAGTAGAAAGAAAAAAGTAGTTCCTAATTGAAACTTCCCACAACAAGGTCCCTTACATTTTTAAGGGTGCGTTAAGTAACAAAATGATCTTAATAAAAGATGTATGAATTTTCTCTCTGTTTATCTTCCCAGGTGCTGACCGCCTCAGACAGCTTTCAGAGAACACCACCTACTTCCGCAAAAGACTCAGCGAAATGGGCTTCATCATCTACGGCAACGACGACTCGCCTGTAATCCCCTTGATGCTTTACATGCCTGCCAAAATAGGGTATGGGATTCTCTTCAGTTTCATATTATTTGGTATATTTTCCTTGCTTCACACAAAAAGGTGGCTATTCTGGCTAATATTTCCAATTAGGTCACATTTGGAAAAGACATAATGGTTTAATTGTAATGACTTTCCGTGCTGTTGTCCCTTTTCTAAATAGAATCTGACTCAATGTGTGAAAAACTGTTTATGATTTAAGATGTAGGAATGGCGGCGATGGGTCACGTCATAAGTTGGATTTGCCTAATGTTGTCGTTGCATCTCAGGGCGTTTGGTCGGGAGATGTTGAAGAGAAACATCGGCACGGTGGTCGTTGGATTCCCAGCGACACCCATCATCGAGTCGAGGGCGCGCTTCTGCCTTTCTGCCGCCCATACCAGAGAAATGCTAGACACAGTGAGTCCTTAAATAACACTTGCCCAAACAAAAAACATAGAGAAACGATTCAAAAAGACAAAATGGTGTAATTTTTCTACGAACATTTGAGATTTATTTAGCGAGAATTTACCGTAGTGCACTTTTGGCACATTTTTTAAAACCAAATAAAGAACTATCTGGCTAGATCTTTGGTGGAGGACAGTCTGAAACCTTGACAGTCTTACAGTGTAGCATATTTTGTGCTACAAAAATAGACTATTGCAGGCTTTAAAAAATCCAAAGTCATGCAAAAATGAAGTTTAATTTATTGTATAACAATTTAATTTGTAGCAGAAACTTCCAGTAGATATAGCCATAGATTATATCTTTTTATTATGACTACAATGGTCTGTGGCTGATCATGGGTCATATAATCGGCAGTTCTTTTTACATTTTCTTGCATTTTTCCACTTATTGCAGAGGCTTTTTCTCAGATGTGTTGCCATTAAAGGGGCCTCATTTAAAAATGGTGCAGAAAGTTTCCACTTGCTGTTTGGAACAAAACAACTTCATAATTAGCTTGCAAATAACTTTAAAATGGCTATTAGCACGTCAGCATTATCTGCCCAATTGCTTTGCATTTGCTCCTTCATCTCATAAATGCATCAGAAGGATGATCACTTGTTCGGGGGAGATGAATACAACTAGTTTCTTGTACAGTATGGGCTCTATGTTCTGAATTTGTTTATACAACTGCAGTTTTACCTTTATTTATCATCAAAGCCTTAAAGAAAAAGACCTCTGATCATCTTCTAAAGGATTTAACTGTTTGAGTTCTCAGCTGTCTATCATCAGATCTTCCTGCTGGCTGATATGTTTCTATATACTTGTGTGCGTCTGTCCACATACTTAAAGTGTGCCTGTTGAATAATTACGGCTCTCCAATGTGTCCTTTATTATAAAGGAACTTAGAATGCCAAGCTGTCTCCGAGTATTACGGCGCGCTCAGACGGAGACTTTTATACGAGCTGCTCTGTCTCTCCGAAGACACTTCATTCATCTTACTGAGGAGCGTGTCAACACCGTTTGTAATAGTCCATTTAAAGGGCATCAGCCTGCCTTTGTAGAGCCCTCGAAGGAGCCGCTTTTTCCGTCTTTGAGGAATAGCGAGGGTCGCCTGTTCCAAAGTATGGGATCAGGAAAGAAAAAGAAAAAAAGGTCAGGAGGGAAGGTAAATTGTTTCCAGGTGCCCTGCAGTGTTGCAATGCTTGAGTGGAAAGACGTGGAGGAGTTTCTGTTCAGTTGTGGTTTTACGCAACGCCTTCTGTTCACCTTTTGCTTTTGGAACCCCCTCTTCGACATGTTTAGTGCGATTGAGGCTTATCACATCATTTATCAAGTTGTTAAGCTATGCATGTAATCTGCTCATATTGACATATTTTTGGCATTTCGATTGATATCATACATGTCGTTTTGGATTGAGATTAATAGCGTTCTTCCTGTATTTTTTAACAAGGTGCTGGATGCCGCTAATGAAGTGGGCGACCTGCTGCAGCTGAAGTACTCCAGACGTGAGCAGCCTCGTCCCTCGCTTGGATGGATGTCCGAAGAAAACCTGTTTCAGGATTGAGCCACTTCCCCCCGCCCAACTTTACTGTCCCTCCCTTACTTCATATTTTCTTGCCTGATCTTCCTCTGAGCCAGTCTCTCAACCTCTACTGGGCCATATCACCTCACATCCCACTCCAATGGGCTCGCCATTAAGTCTCAATAGGTCGCTTAAAAACATGCACATTAGCATCACTCGTTAGCATGCGTGCAGTCTATGAACTGTATGTCCCTCCTAACTTATTTTTGACCACAACGTCAAGTCTTATAACTGTGTGCACATTGAATGTGTCTGATTTGTGCAATAATAACTAGGAATGTATTTGTTATCAAGTACATCGATATATGTCACGAGTGCACTTGGAAGAAGAAAAAACGAATCATAGCTAATGCTACGATGAACACGAGAGGAAAAAATATATATGTGTAAATATTATTTATCCCCATGTTAGCAATGCTGCCTTAGGGTGGCATCCCAGACCTCAAAGAGATACACAAAATAATGGAGTAACATTAGCACATGTACTCCATATGTATTTATCTAAAAGGCTTCTTTTTCTACTTTTACTTGAAGAGAGTATAGAATATCGGGGTTCTTTCCCTAACCAAAGGATGTATATGTATAGATATGTTTTGTACCTTTTTCTCTTAGAAATGCAATGCAGATGTCCCACAAGAAAACATTTAACAGGGGAAGAATCCCAGGGGAGCAGGAGTAAAGATCATTTTTACTGCTTATTTCCTACAAATATTTGTAAGCCTTATTTACTGTTTACACCTGCACTCAAAAGCCCAGTGTCTTTAACATTTATGTAAGCTAATTAGCTACACGTGTGATTTATTTAAAAAAATCCTTCTCAAGTGCTTTCATGTGAATCGGCGCAGAGCACATTGCCTCGCTGTGACTTAGATCTGTATGTATGACGACGATGCAGCCATGCCCGTCTGACTTATAGATCGCTTTATTTGTTTTTGAAATGTCTTAATCATCTTATTTTTGTGAAGGAAAAAAAAGGTTTTATCCGGAAGGCAGCTCCAAATGTGTCTTAGTGTGCGTTTAAACTGATACGTCTTAGCTTCGGTGCCAGCACTACTGATAGGCATTGTGAATGCACAGATGAAGTAGTCACTGGAAGATTTGTACGACTATGCTTCAAATGTCATTGTTTTTGCTTCGTCTTCTGGAAAGACATTCCATATCAACCTGCTTTTTTACAAAGTGTTTTAAGTTTTTGTCTGACTTTTCTTCTGTGAGGTCACCCCAAACATGGCGCACATGCCACTGTTCTTGTGCGTTTTTTATGTTCTACCACTAAATTGATGTGAATTGGAGTGAAGCCAGTCAGAAAGCTGGTCATCGTCTGGCTATGTGACCATTCCTACATATGTTCATCAAAGTGATACAACTCAAATCAAGTTTAAACAAGCTTGAGTTGATGTGTTGTGGCATTTTAACACAGCATACTAACTGTTTGGGGTTTCTTTTTTACTGTAAATTCAATTCATTCCAAAATTGCTGTTGTTTTTTTTCCACAGACAATGTCTTGAAATAATGACTCTGTGATGCTTTTAATAAATATAATATAAAAGGTGGAACACATGACTATGATCTGGAATTGCACTCTTCAGAAATATGCTCTGACATAATAAAAAAAAATCGTCAAAGTTTCCTCTCAAGCTGTCTGAAGCACTATGCAGCATGTTAAGTCTAAGTACATTTCTGCCTATGGAGGCAAAATTGTAATTGCAACCAGCAACGTGACTGTTTCTCTCAGCCAGGTTTCCCTCATTGAAACTGAGGAATTAAACTCGAGAGAGTTTATAAAAATGTTTGGAACTCTTTGATGTAATGTTTCCCATCTGCCTAACACAAATACCTGAGAACTGACCTGCAGTGACCGCTGAAAACATGCTTATCAGTTGCTTTTGCCCTTGGAATTGTATATGGGTTGATGATAAACCACTTGGAAGAGTTTGCAAAACCATGATGTTTGTTGACCATGCTGTTGGAAACAGGGCTGCGAAGATTAAATCACTTTCTTTGTATCAAGTTCTGGAATTGGTTTGTGTTTATTTACAGCATGCACACACACACACGCACACACACACACACACACACACACACACACACACACACACACTGATGTCACAACTTAAAAGCTTGTGACAAACAACTGTTTTAAAGCCTATATGACTGATAAGTCGCTGACATCCTGCCATTACCCAGCCTTCCACCTTGGCTAGCCATTCCCTCATGTCTACAAATTGTGTTTTTATAGATAAGAATGCCAATGGGATGGGATGGCTGGTTTTTGAAAATGGCAAAACAAGCCTAGAGAGAATACCATGTAATTTAGGTGATTATGATTCCAGTAACAATTATTAATCAATGTATATTTCACTTTAAAACTCCCTATAGTAGTATAAGCATTTGATGAAATGTACTTTCCCCCCCACTCCATGCCCTGTAGCTCCATGTCCTGTAGCCTGCTGAAGGTTCAATGTAAACTAAACCTTGTACCTTATCAAGAACCTCAGTGGCCCAGCGCACCCCCTCCACACAGCTGTGAGCAATAAGCCTCCCACGCCCATCTCCCTCACCTTCTGAATGCGTGCGTAAAAGGCAAGTTTACCGAAACCGGTTGGCTGGGCTGTGCGCACACAAACACATCCACTCGAACCGGCGGATGAACTTCATCTGGATAATGGATTAACGCATCAGACAGATAGCAAAAAACAACGCACAGCAACTCCAGATGTCAATGTATTGGAAGAAAACACCCACCCACCCACGATGGAGTGACTCACAGTTTTAAGTAGTTGAATGAGCGAGTGCCGGTGCGGACGGATAGATTCTGCGTGGGGTATTTAACTTCTTTCTGGTACTTAAAACTCGACCAACTGTGGGTTTTATGGGGAAGGGAATCGTTGGGCTCGAGCCGCCATACGGACTGACAGTTGCTGCACGAGGCGCTAGTGCCAGATATGGATAGCGAGCGGGATACCTCCGGACGCTGGTGCGCATCTTCATAAAGTGCGACACTTCCACACAAAACTGCATTTGTCCCGAGTCAAGGTTGCTGACAAACGGAGGCTGAGCAAGAAGAACTTCATTTCTCCCTGCTTTTTAGGGAGGATAGTTTAAGAAAAAGTAGGCTACTTTAGCAAATCTACACAGGAAGCTTTGAAGATGCTTCCAGGGGTCGCGAGGAGATTTCACACGCTGCTCGTGATTTGGTCGATACTTCTCGTGAGTTTGGGGACCGGGTTTCCTACCAGACACAAGAACGTTGCCCACAAAGTGAGTTTCTTTCACATATTCTTTACGTGTTGGCTTTTGTTAAGTTTAGAAAGTTACAGGGAAATAAAAAATAAAAAAACTGCGAAGTATTAAGATCACACCTGCAGCAAAAACAATTGTGACGTCTGATTAGCTAGCATGTGTATGTTTGCTAACTGTTGTTAAGTGTCCATACTCATGGTCTGCTTTGTTGCTACACGTAGTAACTGTATTAATGTCAACTTATAGTCTTACTTTAATATGATCATTGACAGTATCATTTAAATATGACAAAATAAAAAACGTGTAGCTTTTCTAAGTACATTGAATGAAAATTGACAAAATTAACGAGGTCATTAGTAGTCTAATGGTTTGACAATTAAACCAGGTGCATTTTGGGAAATTTGAAACATGATATTAGCAAGTAATTTCGGTTATTTCCAACATATGTTCTACATTTAACTAGTAAAGGTAGAATTTCATCGAAAATATTGGAACAAATAGATTGTACAGTTCCCATCAGATGAAGCAATCAATTAACTAGGCTGAAATTACAGAATATCCTCATCAGCGCATTCTGCTCTCTTTTGTTTCACTTCTCTCTCCATGTATAGTAAGGTTTGCCATCACTGGGCATACATCCTGCTATAATAAATCCAAACTCTCTCTCTACACACACACACACACACACACACACACACACACACACACACACACACACACACACACACACACACACACACACACACACACGCTGTGCAGTGTGTGGTGTGTCTCTGGGAATGTTTGTGTTACACACGGACATATTTGGATATCAAAGCCTGTTTGTGTCAGGGTTCAGTTTTTGCCTTTGAACTCTCCTTCTTGTGTGGCCTCCCATGGATGCCCTATTGGGACTCTCTCTCTCTCTCATCATCATCCTCTCTCTCTCTCTCTCTCTCTCTCTCTCTCTCACATATCATCTGTCTGATTGATGTCAAAGCAAAAGGAGACAGAGAGGAAAAGAGGGAGGGAAGAAGAGAAGGGAACGATTAGTGAGGAGACGAAAAAAAATCTCACTGCGGCTTGTGCGATTGTTCATTTCGTCTGGCTGCAGTTGGTGTGCCTTTCGCCTGTGACCTTCTGGACGCATAAGTGGTGGATGGAGAGGAGAGATTAGCAGAGGAAGGAGGAGGGGAGGATCAGTAAAGTGGGTGCCCGGTAACGAGATGCTTATGTAACCAGAATAAGGCGAGCCCACGGCATCTCTATCACTGGAGCTTGGGTCAAGTGTCATCCATCTGATTGTTTACATTGGCCCTTTTTTGTGTTAATGTGGAATTTCCTGTTTTTGGTTTTACCCCCATCTCTCAGCGAAAAACAAGAGGAAAGGGGGGGTTTGTGTTGAATTGGCCTCTTTGCTAAATATTGGGACCTGTTTCCCTTTTACCCCCATTTCCCATCGTGACCTTTGCAACCTCAGCCTGATTCCACCAGGCATGCATTTGTTGTCCATTTGTGAAAGATGGCGATCAAAGATTGTCCATAGTTTATTGTTTCTGTGTAATGGTTTGGAAACAGCCAAGTGCAGAGGCCTTTGATATCTGCGGGTGCATAAATCCGGGCTGCCACACGCCCCCCACCCCACCGGATCCTGTCCCTGCCCCTCACCTCAGCCCCTGCTGCCCCCATAGGCGTCACTTTGTTTTGAAAAGTTTTGCGGTCACTTTCTACAGACGAAAAAACAACTAGTGTATTCCTTGCAGGGGTGCCCACTGCCCAATATACTCAGGCTTTCTCTTTGTAAGCAACACCTAAAGACAACGCAAGACCTGGTTTCGCTCTACAAACCTGACTCAACAGACAGAGAATGGAACATTTGGACAGGAAGTAACTGTCTCAAGAACTTGGTAAAGTTTCTGAACGACTTATGCTCGTTTTTGGGTTGTTTTAGAATTGGTAGTCTAAGGGGGAAGTCTTTTTAGCATACTCTTTTACTAGAAAAAACTAGAGCAGTGGTAGCAATGTTTGCTTTTCCATTCTCTATTCAAATTTTAGTAATATTAAAATGTGTCACATGTCCAAATTGCCCCACTTGGAGCCCCAAAAAACAGCCACCAAGTGTGAACAGACAAACTGTTCTCTAGATTATACATGCTCGCAAATAAACCTCAAAGTTTATTTAGTTTATACTTTTCAGAAAGCTTTTAACAAATTAAAAAGTGTTTGGGACATGTCACGAAGCGTAAATGACAACAATGGCTGCCCCCATCCAGTCTCAGACCTCCTCTCCCTACCCTGAATGTCTGTCACCAAGAGCAGCATTATTCGACAGTTGCCTCAATATGCATCTTTTAAATATAGTAAGAGGAGGACACAATGCTTTGCTTGATTTGAAGTTCCTATGAGAAGCAGTCTCCAGATCACACCGAGGTCCCCCACTGCATCCAGATAGCCTCCCAGTTAAACACACTGCATGCCATTAGCCAGCGGGCCTTTGATCAGAAGCACCCTGCTACAGAGAGGAGAGCAGGATCAGAGAAAACGCGGGGGAGGTAGAGAGGAGGAGGAGGAGGAGAGTGATATACAGAGTGAAAGAATACAGGATCCAGATGTGCAACAGGACGAAATAAGGAGGGTGTGAAAGTATTTGGCCTCTCTCGTGACTGTGGACCCTCTGTGTCTGTCTACGCGTGTGTGTGGAGGTGTTGGAGCATGTGTGTGAATTTGAAATATTTTCACTGTTGGTCATATGCACCAGTAAATGAGTCAAATGGACATAATATCGGAGGATTTCCACAATAAAATCGTATACCAGACACCAGACAAGGTGTTATGTAAGAGAAGCAGACGCATGGGGCCCATATTGCTTGCTATGCTATGATAGAGAAAAATGTAGCTCTTTCATAAGTTACATATTTATTTCCCCCCATAGATTGAATATTACACATTAGCTTGGAGGCATTGAAATCTGGTGCATCTTATACAAACATTTAAACATACAATTCACAAAGATTTTGTTTTTTTTGGGAGGAAAAGCTTGATATGCCAATAAGGTTATCTTCTTTTCACCACCAGTTTACAGATATCTGGGGAGGGGGCCAACTTCTCTTCATCCATCATTTATCATGCTTGACAGGCTTTTCCTCTAAACAGGCTCTATGTGTTCACATGCTTGAATTTGACCGACCACATAACTTCTTTATGGGATAATCAGAGGCAGCCAGTGAAAAGTACGCCCTGTTCCAGGGGCCAGAAGTATATATCATCAACCATTTGGTCATTCATTTGACATTTCTTCTCCTCTTTAGCCCTCCAATGGCAACTGGTTTGTTCTGAGCAGACCGCAAAATGGCTCAGGTTAAATCTCAAGGTCTGGTTCAACCATTTGTTTGAGCCAATTTAGCATATTCAGGATGATATAGAAGTGAGTGAATGGCAGACCAGGGGTTCATTAGAGGGGTTCGGATTTTGGTTTGGACCAGGCATGAAATAGATATGTATTCCATTAGACATGAAACGGACGCATGCCCGCTGGAGACCAACCAAAAATTCAATTTTGAGTGACCATACTCCAGATACAGTACATATATCTACAATTTCCCACCATTATAATGTCACCTGTAATCTCCATCCATCTCAGGAGATCGACATTTCCTCCCGCTGGGCTCACTAACTGTAAAACCTGGAAGGTCATATAAAGTGGCGTCCGTAGTGGCGGCAGCGCAGCAGGTTCAGACACGCTCGCACCGACCCAGGGGTCCCACGCCTCCCAGGCCCTCTCATTAAAGCTAAAAGAGGATCTCTCTGGCACAGGCCCCTCTTTGTCCACGGCCCGGATGCCATGACTGTTGTGGGAAAAAAAGGAAATGAACGAAAGCCGGTTGGTTGGTCACTTGGCTGATTAGTCGGATGCCTCGGGGGCTTTTTGGAATTGCTGACCAAGCTACAAAGTGCTAGATGGTTTCAAGTTTTCCTCTTGGAAACAGGGCACTAATTGTTCTTATATTCATCAGTGAGTCGCTATAAATTATGGATCCTTTTTTGTCAGTAGCCCCAAAATAGCTACTGGCCTTTAAATGTGTTCGAGTTGTCTCCATTTCCCTTTTTATGTTTTGGGTGTTGTTTACTAAAGTCAAAGTAGTCATGTAACGTCTTAAATAATGTCACTATTTTGTTGTTCTGATCCACATAACATCTTTATCTTTCATGTCCTTGTATTTCCAGGCTCATGGCCACCAGATTCACAGTGCTGGGGTCCAATATGTCCCTGAAACTTTGGAGCAGCAGAACCAGGTCCAGAGTATCCTGCCTGAGCCCCATGGCCCCCAGAGGAGGTGGACCCACCCCCACCACCGCTCTGTTGGTGTTCTCCCACAGCCGGAGCCTGAGGAGGAGACCAAACCCTTCATCCTGGATCTCAAGAACTTCCCAGACCTGGCAAATGCTGAAATAAACTCGCAGAACCCAAACATACAGGTGAGTCCGCAGGGGGGGTCACACTAAATTGGAGATATGCAGTTTGGGAATTCCTTAGATTGCCGTCGTTATTACATTTAGGGATACATTTCAACCATTCATGCAAGGAGAACATTTTGACTTTCATTGTGCTCAACAAAATCAACAGTGTAATCTTTGTAACCTGTGTTTATTTTAATTCAAAACAGGCTCTGTGATAATAAGTGTGAGCCATTAAGTCATCATCTCATTCTAAATTGACCCAAAAAGACGTTCTGTTTAACTTCCATCTCAGAGCAGTTATTCTCTCCGACTCTGGTCAGTGTAATCAGGATGTGGTTAGAGGGACATAATGATGCCGGCCTTATGTCTACATCAAGTACAGAAACCAATGAAATGTCTGATGAGTTTTCATGTAGCCTATAGACCAGATGTACCATATTCTGACAGAAAGATATATTCAACAAAGCATTTCCAATCCTTTCCTAACTGCGAAAGGAATGTCACAAAAGTTACAGAAAGATTTTCCCCTGTAGTCTCTGCATTGCCTGGTCTTCACATCAGCTGAAGTGGGCCTTTGGAAGTACTGTAGCATCTAGGATGAGTCATATTGAGGTAATGAGAGGTAGTTATCCAGAAGAAATGCTCACATTCTCTCCCTGAGAGGATGGTTTGATGGCTGAATGCTCATGCTCAAGTCTCGCTGGCTGATTTTGATCTTGGAAGCGAGTTCACTTGCTGAAAAATGTATCCGCTGATTTGAGTTAGTTGATTTCTTAAGAAGAGCTTGTAACTGAAGCAGTAAAGCTGCACTCAAGTAGATATTTGTATGACAACAGAACAATAGTGGATAGCTCACTTGTATGTCATTGTCCTACACGGTTAATATGTTGCCAATCACGCTACAATTTGTTGTCTTGGTTTGATAGTTTTAGAGAGAGTTGTTCACAAACAGGGCTTTGTAAAACAGTGACACAGATGAATGGTTTACAGTAGCTTAACAGAGGGCCTCTGTTTTCCCATGTAGGTAACCATTGAGGTGGTGGACGACCCCCAGATGGAGGTAGAGATGGATCTGGCCAAGGAAAAAGAATGGCTCCCCTCCTCTTCCTCCTCACCATCTTCCACGGTGGATTGGCTCGGAGGCAAGAAGCTTTTCTGGCCCCTTTTCTGGAGTTACACTGACGCCGACTCCGGCGAGGAAAGCAACAGCCGCTCAGGGGCGGACGAAAATGGTGAGGAAGAGGAGGAGGAGGGGGATTACTCTCTGGATTACGGAAGCGAGGAGCCCTTACCAAGCGGAGTGGGCGAAGACTGGGATACGCGTTGGAACGAGGGCTGGGATCCAATACAGAGCTACTACGGTAAGGTTTGCCAAGTGGTACACTTGCTGGCTGTTAGAACCAGCAGATGTGACTTCCTGTGTTTTTATTAAGTATAATCAAAAAAGGGATAAGTGTGGAAATACAATTGCTGTTGTCTTCATATCAGAAGAGAGACAGAGATAAAGGGAATGTCTGAAAGCAGAGACAAAGGGAGAGAACAACAGAGTGGTTAAGGAGGCTGCATGATAACTATCTTCACAGTCAGAGTACCAAACGATGCCAGCATGCGAGGCAGCATGAGCACTCGACCATCAGGATATTGCGGGTTCTGGGCACTTTGAAGTCGACACTGGTCGTGCTGGTCGCAGAGGCCCGCTTTTTGAAGATGGGTCCGATGCGCTCGCTAATGGCAGCGTGAGGCCGCCACTGTTCCCTGGGACAAAACAGCCCTCTGCTTGTGGACAATTAGAGGGCAGATTTGGAACACAGAATGACAGGGGCCATTCGGCTGGCCCCTTTCATCTTTCCCCGGGACCCCATGGGCCCCCCCCAGACCCTGGCGGCACTCACAGCCCTCTGCGGCTCAGCCTTTTGAGCCAGTTCAAGAATTTCGGGGGGCTCGCGGGGCTGTGCATAACTTTAACAGCTATTTCCCCTCTTAATTCCACCATTGTCTGGTGGGAAAACATGTTGTGCAGAGAGAATTATTAGTATATAAAGTAAATAATAAGAGGGAAAGAGAAGGGTAAACATATTGATTGAAAGGGAGAGAAGGTGGAAAAGGTAGAGGAAGATATAAATATATATACATATATATATATATATATATATATATATATATAAAAAAGAATGAAATAAAGAATGATATGTGATACCTGATCTGAGGCTTGGCAGTCTGTAGCCATCGTGTGTTGGTCCGACTGAAGATCAGAGCTCAGTCATGGACTTGCCACAGCCACATTTTTCATTCTTCAGAGATATTTCCCAAAAATACAAATCTGTTCATGATTGATCTTTTTGTTTTTACAAAGTTGTTCTCAATATATTGGCTAACTCTTTAACTTTTCCCCGTACCCATTTATGCCAATATATAGATTTGATCCCTTTAAGTGTTGTGCATGTAGTCGAGCAATCAAAGGGAAACAATGCCTATTAAGTGGTCACATCTAAAGACTGAGCGAACATAAATCAAGGATGTCTGCCTTAGCTTCTTCTGTAATTAAGACTCTCCTGAGACCTCATTCCCGTATGGCCACATGGCGAGTTGGCAGCGCCCACAAAGTCAAATTGGGTGCTCGCTACACCCAAGCTGGTATTTCTGCACCCACCTCGCCTTTAATCAAGAATGACTTGTTTTCAGTGTTATTAACACCACAAGGAAACATGGTGCGGAGGCGGACAGCCACAGCACAGCTTCTTTCTCTCTAATTATACTGAGGCCTTCTTAAAAAGAATATGGGTTTGCATGGGAAAGGTTAGACCAGGAGAAAACATTTCATGGATATGCACTGAGACTTTAAAAGCCTATTCTGAATTAGAAAAGAAAAAACATTTTCTCAAGTTCATAGTAGTGCAAATACAGTTTGTGACCCTGACTGTTTGGATTTTGTTTTCCCAGAGAAGGAAACAGATGAGTGGACTCCCTGGTCTCCCTGTTCAGTGACATGTGGAAACGGTGAGAGGAAAAGGACCAAGTCCTGTGGCTACTCTTGCACTCTGACAGAAGCCTCCAAGTGTGACCTGGAGCCTTGTCCCGGTGAGATTATATTTCCCTTTTTAAAATATAAATACTAGAAAGACAGGCCAGAATGTTTAGATTTTTATCCTGCTTTTTCTAATCTACACTCTCTGCTTTTTTAGGTGATGTCAACACTGTAGTAGAGCCATTCCCTTTCGCGATGGAGAATGGCACAGAGCCATTTGGAACAGGTATGTTTTTTGTAATGGACAGCTTCATTGGGCTAAAGGACAATTACACATTTTAACCTATTAACGGCAAGCTGGTTTTACTGTACACTATTTTACAAAGCATAATCAGCCTGATAAATACTGTAGTTGTAGGTCTATGAACCCTTGGCTAATTAAAGGGCCATGCCATTTTATATAAGGGATTTTAGAACTTGATTTCTCAATTCTGTAACAGATTATTATGGATGCCAGAATTGAATTTAAACTTGACTACAAATGGCTGCTGTTCATGTAACGCACAATTTCATGAAGTTTTGCTGTCTTCTTTCTTACAGATGTGGACAGCTGCGAGAAGTGGCTCAACTGTAAGAGTGACTTCCTCCAGAGGTACCTCCAACAGGTGATGTCTGAGCTGCCCAGCTGCCCCTGCACTTACCCCTCTGAAGTGTCTTACACCGTGGTCAGCGTCTACGACGACAATCACGGCCGGCCATTCCGCTGGCGCGATGCCAGTGGCCCCAAGGAGCGCATGGACATCTACAAGCCGTCAGCGCGTAGCTGCATCCGCTCAGCACTTTCAAGCGATTCATCCACTCTAGCAGCGCAGCACTGTTGCTACGGCGATCGTGGACGGCTGATAACACGAGGGAAAGGCGCAGGCACGCCTAACCTGATCAGCACCGAGTTCTCTCCCGAGCTGCACTTCAAGGTGGACGTGCTGCCGTGGATCCTATGCAAGGGAGACTGGAGTCGCTTCCACGCGGTGCGGCCACCTAACAATGGGTTGAGCTGCCCAGAAAACCCCCACGAAGATGTGTTCATGAATGAACTGGAGGAAGCCAGGGAGTACTGAGGGACCACAGCCAAAACTACCACTTCAGAGTCAGAGGGCCCAATCCTAATTTGAGAGGAGACAGCCTTTTAAAAATTATGAAATATTACGCCATGCATTGACTCAGAGGAAATGTGATTTTGAGGTGTGTGGGGTTTAGGTGTGTGTGTGTGTGTGTGTGTGTGTGTGTGTGTGTGTGAAGTGTGGTTGTCTCAAGTTAGGATTTGCCACAGTTTCCTGATATCAGGCTCAATGGAACTAAATGACAAGAATGGAAAAAAAAAAGCAGTGTTATCCCATCGCTTGCCAACCTGTTCCACATCTGGGATACCATCCAGCTCTCTCTTTATATTCACTCTCCTGGGTGCGTGTAAGCATGCTGTCCACCTACTGGCTTTGTTTGATAGTGTCCTGGAGCGCTTGTGATTGACAATTCGCAACATGTGGTAAACATCCTGATCATGCTTCTTGTAAGTCTTATGTTACGGAAATGTATGAATGTGGGTTGGTTATATTGATGAAACAAACGCATGCATGGGTAGAGTCCAACAGAATATGAATATCCCGACTATGCTGCTACATTATATAATCCATCAGGTTTTTACAAAGGTATTATGGGGAACAAGACAACAGGACAACATAAACCCAAGAATTCTCACAGTAATGTACAATGGACACAAAATTATGAGAATACTTTATCTCAAAAGTTTCGTCACACAGATTGATTGATTTATGCGATTTCTCACATTTTCACAGCCGGGAAGATAATATGATCCGGGTGCCAAAGAGTTAAAGAATCAGACTGTTGGTGCCTGCGTAGATCCAGCCTCCTAAGTCTCTACGGTGCAAATGTAGGAAGAAATTAAGTTCTACAGTGAGTACATGATGCTCATAGATCTCTACGATGTTCTCAGGGGGACTATCAAACCATGATTAACACATCTGTTCATTTACCTCGACAACGGAGCACTATTGGAACTACTACAAAGTGTATTAGGGTAAAGATTAGTCGCAGGGTATCAGATTTCTAATCCATGCTTTTTGTTCAGTTTCAAAAAACAGTAAGGAACTTTATAACTGAAGAAGCTGTTAAAGCATTATGTGTGATAGAAGGATGTCATTGCTGCTTAAGATGTGGGCTTAGGGTCTTTGGGTTTATAGACAGAACTTGATTGGATAGAAAGGACATTCCTATACACTTTGAGTAAATACCCTATAAGATATAGTGCAAATGATTATAACAACAGTTTTAGCATTGAAGCTATAATAAAACTCAGCACCTTACTCAAATACTTAGTATAAATATCAAGTAAACATAGAAATACCTTAGAGCGCCAGGAATCGCCCATTCTATCCAGTCTCATTCTATGGATGTTCGCTCCAAACCTTTTTTCAGGAATTCTGCTTCAATATGTGATATGCAAACACGCATTTACATTTTGGAATCACCAATTTTAAAAGGAAGGCACTTTATTTAAAGTATATATAAATATATATCAAAATGTACTCGTGTTTGCCATTTGTTGTTGATAGTGTTATTGTGAAGGAAAACTCGCCAGAAATGCTGCATTGTTCTTTGAAAGTGCATATATCAAGTGTTCTGTTGAGGAAAGCATGATTTCTTTTTTGTGATTTCTGAATCTAGTATTACATATATGGTGTTGTACAGTATTTATTTGTCTGTTCTCTTTTTTTAAGTTTGCTGAAGCTTTTGAAATGTCTCTTTACTCAACATGGTGCACTAATCTGACTGAGAAATGAAGGCACCCATTATCAAAAGGGAAACCCACTTGCCTCATATCACTTCATACAGCAACATCAAGTGTTTCATTCTACTTTGTACTGCAGTGCTCTATGAATATGTTGTTGCAATTATGCTGAAGAAATATATAAAGACCTTGCATTCATCATCTGACTTTCGTTTCTTTTTCCACACTTAAGATACTGTGTAGCCGAGCCAACCATAGCATAGTACTGTCAAGCAAATTCCTAAAGACTCAACTGAGTACTTGTACCCTTTATTTACGGACATACCAAAACTTTCCGTAACTTCCCTCTCCAACAAAACAGGTACAGTGCAGCAAGCATTCCTTCAGAGTGCAAACATGTCACTGCCCTATTTCAGCAACAGGCTGAATATTAAGGACAGCCAATGGGGGATACTGTACCAAGACCACCATAGATGTCATAAACTTCTGTTAAGGATGTAAGCAAATAGAGTTTATGTAAAAATAACACATTTATGGGCTAGATGCTTGTTTGTTCTCTTGCCAACAGTTATGTAAATATTGATACCACTCATGCCTGTACATATTAAGCTACAGGCAACAGACAGTTAGCATAGCTTAGCAAAAAGACAGGACACATGGGGAAACTGCTACTTAAACTAAAGGTCCCATGGTTGAGGTCTACTAGAATAGATTTACATTGTTCAATGTTCCAAACTCACATTGGTTTCTCATACAGCATCTCTGTGTATTCACTCTCTGTCCTAAACGGCTTGTTGGAGCTCCTGCCCCTCCCTATGAGCCCACTGTGCTCTGATTGGTCAGCTCGCCCACTCTGTTCTGATGAGTCCACCACCGTTACAGCGGAACATCAGTGTTTATGTGTTACAATGGCGTTTGTTAGCAACCAGAAAATGACACCAGTAATGACAAACAGATGAGAATGCTGCGTGGGGTCTGGGTGCCGTGTTGGCCAACCCAGTCTCACAGCATTTCGTGTTATAGTCACAACATTTAATCTATTGATTCGTGTTCACCAACACGATTTTCCCCTTTTTTTTCGTGTCACACAGAACGATTTTAAAAGCAATGTATTTCTATTGGTAGTATGTTTCGTGCCTGCAGCACGTCTTTTTGTCCGTTCGGGTCTTGGAAGACCGGAAGCTGTGTGGTTCATAAAAACATGTTCTTACTCAATATCAAGCCACCATTATTGTTTTTTATTTTAAATCGTATAATGTTGGACTTTTTTTGTCGTCTGTGAGGAAAAGAAATGGGGCTCAGAGCCTCAGAATACTGAAATCAGTATTTTTTAAAATCTTTTTTTCCTTCTAATTTGTTATTCTTTTCTAAATAACACACTGTCATTTACTCACCAATAACACACAATTATCCTTGTTTTTATTTATTTGTTTAATTCCATCATCTCAGGCTTTTTTGGCGTCCGTCAGGAACTGAATTTCAAAATAAAAATAACCGGAAACAGACGTAGGCCTATAAGGGACATTTCGAGCATCATTGCGATACACAGGCCGTTTCTCAATCTCGAAACCAAGCCAATATTTGAAGGATGCTACGTCATCGAGTGCCGCCGAAGGACTGTTCCAATCTCCAGTATACTTGGAATTCCACCGAGGCCGCGTCCTTGGTTTGGGAGAAATTCTTCTTCGTTTTCCGAAGCCGTGGCTTGGAAGTATACTTGCTTCGTTTCTGAAGGAAGTGACTTGGAAGTACGCAACTACCAAGCCAGCATCCTCGCGATTGAGAAACGGCCTCAATCTCGAGGATACAGGCATCCAAGCCAATATTTTAAGGATGCTACGTAAGAAGTGGCGCAGCAGGACCGTTCCAATGTCCAGCATACTTGGAATTCCACCCGTGAGAGGGCGATCAAGAAAAGAGAGAGAGCGGCGCGTTGAGGGAGTTTACAGATGAAAAGACACAGAAAGACAGAAGCACAATAACAACAAGTAGGCAGGGCCGGACTGGGACAATAAGTCAGGCCGGGAATTATACACCCAGCCAGGCCACTACCAGTTTTTTGTGCCATTTTGCTGGATTTATTTGTCAACTTTTACAGCGTTGCTGCCCATAGTGATAGCCCTCTAAATCTACTACCCCAAAATAAACATATGGACATGGGTTACTATTTAAAAAAATGCGCAAATCTATTTAGGAACCTATGTGAACATATTTTAAGTGGGGGTGGACCTCAAATCCTATAGGGGGGTCCGGAGGCATGCTCCCCCGGTAAGATTTTTTTTTAAATGTTGGACTTAAATGCATCAATCTGGTGCATTTTGAGGGGGAAATAAAGAGACTACACCCATATGAAACATAACTGTATACATTTAAAAAATCATAAACACATGGCCATAACCAATACCATATCCAATATGAAAAAACATTGAAACTTGTTTATTTGTTTTTGGTTAATTTATAGTTGTGAGTGTGCCTGAACCAGCCTCACCTGTCTCCCCCCTCTCCCTCCTGCTCCTCTTTGAGGCAGCAGCAAAGACTAGTTTTAGCTCTCAACAAGTTTTAATAGTTTATCTTACCTTTTTTCACCTAGTTAACGTTTTTTTGTATTATTCATGCATATTATTTTACTAATCACTCCCCCATCAAATGGAAATATGTGTTTACATTAATGGTGACCAAACCGTTTGAGACCCACTGAGATAACTTAGACTAAGTTAACTATCTAAACACTCAGAGTCCTTTACCTCACCTGATCTGTAGTTATCAGTCTCTCAGTATGACAGGAGAGGACTCTCCTCCACCTTGTTGTTGAAAAAGCTCCTTAAATCCGTTAGCGCAGCTAGCTAGCACCAGATGCTAACAACAACAATACACGTAACCGGTGCGCGCGCTTTATCTCACTCGCTCGCGCCACACATACACACACTCCCGAGCTTGAATAACACACAGAGACCAATCGAGAGCATTAGTATGATCTGTATGAAAGTGGCCATGTCGGCAGGCCACATCATGTAGACAGCCAGCCACCCTCTGTGAGGCAGAGTCAGACCCACATTTGCGCAGCGTTCCGTTCACAATACATACATAAACAAATAAATCCTCAGGCCAGCAGGCCACTTAACAGGCCAGGCCATCGGGAAACCTCCCGGTCCTCCCGATGGCCAGTCCGGGCCTGCAAGTAGGCTATATTTAGGTGTTTTTTTGTAAATAACCGAGGGTATCAAGAGGAAGTAAAGTCCCCTGGTGTGTCCCTTATACCCTAACTGCCATGAGACAACTCAACATCAAGTTTCCAAAATCCGACACTGAGGTGGTCTTAACGCACCGGCAGATGACAGCGCTGACAAAGTGTGTTTCCCGCAGCGAGACGCTGCCATACTAATTGTGGGCTCATCATGTTGATTCGGCCACAACAGAAAAAAGAAAAACAAACTCTCGCTCTCTCCAGAGCGGCAGGTCAGCCAAAAAGGCCAAACGGGCCGTTGCCCGGGCAACATTAGCCCGTACCTGTGCACGTCCTTCATAGACAGGTATTTTCTGTGTTAGAGTTTTACTCGCTACCGGGTGTACTTTTGAGGGTTTGTGACTTTGCAGACCGTTTACATGCATAAAAAGCTACAAACACACAAAGGGGATGGGTAATAACCGGAAAAGCATGTCATGGGACCTTTAAGCATTGCACCAGCTACACAATCTGCCGCTAAACAATTAGCTTGTTAGGATCATGTGCTTGTTATGGGCACACAATTAGAAGCATTTCCAAGACAAATACTGCTAAGATATGAAAGTGGCTAGTAGATTTGAATCACTCACCAGCCAGAAAAAGCCATTATGTATTGAGTAGCACCTACAAATGTAACTTTCACTAGCAATTCTTTACTCTGGCCTGACTATTTCTAGGCCCGGAGCTGTAAAGTCCACCTTGTATTAGAAGTAGGGCTGTCAAACGATTCAACATTTTAATCAGATTAATCACAGTTTACAAATTAATTAATCATGATTAATCACCATTCGAACTATGTCCAAAATATGCCATTTATTTATGTATATTGTTGGGAATGGAAAGATAAATGAAAGAAGGCGGATATATCAATTTAACATACAGTATCTATGTTTATTATAACATTTTTCTGCATGTCAAAATGAAAGACAACCCACACACCTATCAATCATCAAACCGTGGGGTCTTAATTCATTACGTGTTGATTTCTATCAACGGGGGAGTACTTCGGGAAAGTCGACAGGGGGGGGGGGCTAGTGGAGTACTTCGTGACCACAGAGTAGAGAGGCTTCTCAATACTCAAATTTCCCCTCCTCGACTCCCCTCCTCGATACTTAGACCCGCCCACAGGAGATGCGAGCGGAGGACCGAGGAGGGGAACCGAGGAGAGAGGAGGGGAAGCAGCAGACGTTTAAAGAAATGAGAACTCCTCTCCTCTGAGCGGTCATATTAAAGCGACGTCCGTTCATTATTACGTGCCAACAGCTGCATCAGCTGTCGAGTGTTTTGTCATATTTTATAATCTCTGTTAGATCAACTGAACATTGTTCCCCCACATATGTACTTTGAATTCATTGAGAGTGCGGTATAATGAGACAATAACAGGCTACAGATGCAGACACACACACACAAATATATGTATATAAATATATGCAATTTAAAGTATGAGAGCACTCTCATAATAATGTAACACAATCAGAGACTGGATATATCCCCCCCTCTCTCTGGTCGCTGAAATGGGGAATTGAAATTACGGGCCAAAAGTTGTATTTGCAAGTATTAAAAGTAAGCAGAGGACACCAAACCAACTGAGACCTGTCTGTCCGCCGCATCTGCGCACTGTACAACACGCACCTAAACACTGTACAACACGCACCGACACTGTACCACACACACCTACAGCTCCTAACGCATAATCAGGCTACAGCCGTTGTGTATTTTATTATGTGAAGCACCAAATGGTCTTAGAAAAATATCGACTCTTTGTAGATATCTACTAAACTAAAGCAAATAAAGAGAGTAGGTCTGTTATACTGAGTGATATATATTTTACACACTGCTCTGCTTTCTGCACGGGCCTCACAGCTGTTCTCACTGTAAACATCACGTTGCGATGAGAGCAGTTTCTAAAATAATATCCAGGGGATGCATGCAGAGCTGTCATTGGCTGAGATAAGTCCGGCCGTGCGTCACGCCTCCACCGTTCCCGGAAATGCATCCGCGGAGGAGCCGTGGAGGAACCATCAGTGTATCCTCGGTTATAGCTCCTCCAGAGAGCCTCCTCGACGCTCGATCCTCGGTCCTCGGTGTGCATTTAGAGAAATGAGACGTCCTTCAAAATGGCGCGCTGAAATTCATTTCCGGGTCACTACCGGAGGACCGAGGAGTCGAGGAGTTGAGAAGGGGAAATTTGAGTATTGAGAAGCCTCTTAGGCTTGTTTGAGACGCGTTGCGTTTTCTTCTTCTCTCGGTTTTTTGGCGGATTGCAAACAGCTTGAAGGTGCATACCGCCACCTCCGGAGTCGGCTTGACTCGGTTTGCATTTATAAAGAATGCACACATGTGTTTAATCGTTAATGTCAGATATGTACTAAGTAAATACATTTGTTCCTGCTCAAGATTAGATTCAACTTTATTGTTATTGCACATATTACAGGTACTGAGACAACGAAATGCAGTTTAGCTTATAACCAGGTGCAACAAGCAGTGAAGTGGAAAGTAATGTACACAATCTACAGAATAACACATAGAATTAATTGAATGATGAATAAACAGTGGGGTATGAATGAATACACTAGATATCAGCCTGTGAGCAGTATGAACAGTGGGGTATGAATACACTAGATATCAGCCTGTGAGCAGTATGAACAGTGTGTATGAATATGCTAAGATATATAAAGTATGAAAACGGTAAGCAGTATAGTATCAAATATATAGATATTAATTTCATGATGATAAACATTGTGGAACAATGATGAAAAATGGGAATGGATGTGGCGACGTAAAACTGACACAAAACAACAACAAACTTTTGCCAGCCAATTGGAGAGTTTCATCAGCAGCACGTGGTAAAAACCACCAATGAGCGCTCAGCTCGAGATACCAGCGAGCCGTTTCTCATCAAGCATTTCGCTTCCGCAGCTCGTGGAGAGCAACTGCGCCAACTCGCCTCGCCTCGCTCTCAAGGCTGCGGGCGTCTTTGTCCCGCGAGATTTCAAAGTCTCATGTGGGCGAGCCTCCAGAGCAAGTCGGACAAAATGACTAACCATCATGCAACGCACTAGCAAGACGTTGATCGCAACTGCGCAGGTCTGCGCAGGTCTTGCTTGTCCCAAACAAGCCTAGTGTGAACGTTGTGATCAGCTGTTTTAGCGCAGTTCTCCAGTGAAGGGGGGAGTCTCCCTCCGCAGCCGGTTGGGGTAGTTTTGGCACAGTTCCGTTGTACAGACCGACGTTAACAGCAGCCCTGTCTGTGCACACGGAGACCGACTCTGTCGTCCGGTGATCTAACCGCCTTCTGGAAAAGCTTCACAAGTACGTCGGTACGCAAATGTGCTTTGTGACACAAGTGACGGTACGCATTTCAGATTACGCACATAACCTGCGTACCAGTTATGTGCACCCCTGTACCAGAGCCATATTATTACTATTATATGGCTCTGCCCTGTACTCCAGCAAAAGTATTCTGCGTCGGGACTTCCTGCAACAACACCACGCCGTTATCAAAGATGTTCTATTGAGAAGACGATCTGTACGTGACAAAAGTTTTCAAAACCGTGGCTACTGAAATCAATCTTACTAACTGCTGTGTGTGCAATTTACTCCGCGCGAGTTGGCAGACTTTATTTTGCTTACTTTAACATCATTTTTCATGGTGGGGCTAAGCCATTTATTGGTATGGGTGTAGCCTACCCCAGCCATACCCTGGTGCTGCCACTGGTGGCACGTATGGGGCGGGCCATTCTGCACATGCGTTAAATGTATTAAGTATTTTAACGCAATTAATTAAAAAAATTAATTACCGCCGTTAACGCGATAATTTTGACAGCACTAATTAGAAGCTTTATCTGTAGGCCTATGTTGCAATGGTATTATAGTATAGCGAATAGCTAACAGCTGCTACATGACAGTAGCTTCATACCCAAGAAGAACAATACATCATTGTATAAGCATACATCTTATCCAACTCCAGGCAAGACAACAAATAACCATCTCCAAAATGTTTAACCATTCTCTTAGTGAAAAACTGTCTGTCCTAATATCCTGAAAGGAAAAAGAACCCATACGAAAGTATATTTGCCAAAATGTATTCTAATTTTTAGCTTAACATTTAGCATCCTACCTACATAGCTGAGCTGGTGGAGGATGTAATGCTAAATTGTTTAATTATCATCGAGATAACCTATTCAACATTCAACAGATCCTCAACATGGCAATGAGAGGATTTAATTAGATATCATGCATGAGTTCTCTTGCTAGCACATTATTAGCATCGAGTGCACCAGCAGTTCAATACATTTACTCTGTTTTATCCTCGGTGTGTTCTCAATCTGACTTGGTTGAGTTCACCTCAAGAAGTCAAAAGTCCTCCTAACATTTTCTGTCGGAATTCTAAACAATCAACCGCAGCTTTTTGATCCATGCATGTTTCAGGATTCACAAACATGCTGTGGGCATTCTTATGGTAATTCTCCAGGGTGACACCTTTTTTAAAAGTATGACTCAATTGTGGTTAAGGCCTACACTTTTAAAGACCAAGCAAGGTCATTAGGAATGAAAATGTTGTCTAGAAAGTCTTTTAAATTAATATTCCAGAAAAGACCAGCTGGAAATCAAAATCATACAAAAGGTTTCACTGTATAAAACGAAAATAGTCCTGCGAATGCATAAATACAAATCTCTTAAACCCCTGTATGCTGTAACTAACATCCACCATCACTATTATCCATCTACATTGCGGTATCTAGGTTTATCCATTTTTCCCATTATGTTTTCCGAGGCTATACTCTTTCCCGAGGATTAAATAACATTGAGATTAAAAGTTCAAAGGTCGGGGTAATGCAAATCCATAGGCTTAGGCAATCCCAATACTCCAGTTAGATACTCTTAATTCCCATAGGTCATGATGTCTATCCTGCTCTCATTGACCCACAGGAAGGTGGGGGGTCCTGGTTATGTGTTTACAATAGAACATTATGTCAAAAGTGGGACACAATTAGCAGAGGATGTATCGACGTTGCGTTTCTACATTCCGCTGTGGAGTGAACGATAAGGGGCTTGGTCGGTCTATTGTGGTCCTTCAGTGACTCCTATGTTGACTACAGATGGAGGTGCAGCGTCGAGGAAAGCCAGACACATGTTGACCACATTTCTGCCGCAGAATAACAGATAAATAACCGCAGATGTGTAGACAGAGGAGAAAGCAGAGAGAGAAAGCAGAGGAGAGATGAAGAAAGTGGAACATAAAAGAGAGGGGAGTTTTTAAAACGCTGTGGCTAAAAAGATGTTATCTAAAATATTGAATGAAGAAAGGGTTTCCGGGCGGATGCATTTAAAAAACGGACTAATACACTTGACAGTTTATGGAGGGCATGTGTGTCATGATGTAACAGAGGAAAGGCTACACCGTATACAGACGTTTAGGCTTGCCTTTGTATCCCAATTTAGAATTAATTGTTTCCCATTCAAAATGTAAAATTATTGGATTCTCAAATTCTGAATGCAAGCTTTTCACCATGGGACTTCAATTTTGGCTATTGAATGTGTTCAATGTGATTCATTCCTTTAGTCATAGCGCTGGTGGCCCAGGCCTGGTGCCAGCACTCCGTGGTTACAGATCTGTTTACTTTTGTAAGCTGGCAGGAACATGATTTCCTCTGGGTCTACTGCGGCTGGTCGACCTGCAAACAGCATGGCCCTTCATGTCCCTCACTGCTCCCGTTACAAGCTGCCTCCCTCCTCAGATCATTTGTGCTGAGGGTAACCCCACACTCACAAACATGCACTGAGTCTTACAAGGGTTCAGTGAAGTCTTTAAAACCAGCCATCATGAACACAAACATATTGCAAACAAACCCTTGCACAAGCTTTAGCCACTCAACACGACTTAAAAAAATGCCAGTGGATATTAGGATCCTTTGGATTATCTGGAGTTTGATTTATCCCATTCCTTGACCAGCCTGACACAGAGGAAGGCCTTGTTTGGAGATGATCAACAAGGCTAATCCCAAAATGGAGCCTCCCCTTATGAGAAGACAGAAAATCAAAAGCTGTAGAACACAAATACCACTTCAAAAAAGTTTAATAAGGGATATACAGGTGGTTTATTTGTAAGACTTACATTCATGCTAACGCTAGCACGTGCAGAAAGGCAATGGATGTGTTTAAACCCTTTTATAATGCACATTTCCATTTTCGCATAAACTAATCTTAGTGAAAACGGTGACATTCATTTACTGGCATTTTCTTTTGCCCAAATGTTGTCAAAATGTGCAATATGTGTATGGAAAACCAGCTAATGTCAACATGCTAACGTTTAGCAGGTATGTTTTATAAAATATATGTGTTGTGTGTTAGAATGCTAACATGCTAGTTAGCCCAAAAACAAACTACAGCTGTGGTTAATGAACAGCCTGTTTTATAAGTATCATATAATAAGACAAGTTACTCAATTATATTAAACATTTTTAGTTGATGATGGCGATATTTTGACAAGAATGTCTGTACCAAACTTAAAGGCAACATCATTTTAGACTGGAGCAAAGTAGATTAGGTAACTAGCATGGCTACAAATGTAAACTGTGTACGTTACAGTGTTACATTCTTACATTGTCATCCTTTTTTTGTGATGTTTAATCTTTTATTCAACAATACTTGTTATGCTCCTTACATTTGCAGAGCGAGTACAGGCAAATCGTTTTATCAGGCAAGAACAATATTCAGCCCGATAATCCCAACACTGGACATCAATATCCTCAGAGAAGTCTGAATAACTGACATTCTTATGATGAGCCACACTCTGCGAACTTTTGCTTGTTTTCTCATGTCCAGTGGGAGTCTTAATTTTCTCCCTGTCTCTCTCTCTCTCTGTTGATAATATAATCAAAAGAGCAGCCAACACAATACCTTTGGACATGAGAGGGGCCTGCAGATCCAGTAGTACTGGGGCGGCAGACAGCCAGCCATAACAACATCAAACAGCCCCTAGCCTCCAGCGTTTACACAGAGCCAAGACCCCGGACCAAAAATATGATTGTTCGTTCTTTTTAAGATAAGAATGCAGACAAGCTTGGAGGTTATTGCGAACAATATGCACAGGTATGAAGTGGTGGAAGAAGTGGATGGATAGTAGAAAACAAGTAAGAAGAAAGTGGTACTTTAGGTCAGCTGAGGTTTCTTGGACAGAAAAATGGACAAAAAAATTGACAGCTTTGTCATATAAATGCTTAATACAGGAGCATGTTTTAATTTTTATAATTATTTTTACTGATTTTCCTTCTGTCTGCAGTTCATGTTTAAAAAAAAGCAGGGATGGGAGACTACTGGAAATGGACACAGAGCCCCCCCTGCTGGTTAACACAACTTACTACATAAGCCTTAACATTAACACCAAAGCCACTGTTATTCTGCCCATACAGCTTCAATGTCAGAATAACATTCCTCTATGTTTCAGATAATTAATTTTGTTACATTTTAAAAAGTTGCCTGCTTTTGCTCACAGTTTAAAGTTAAGCTCATAAATAGGCCATCAAATGTATTATTAGGCTACAATTTACACTGCAAAAAAAGGAATTTTAAGAAAGTTAAAAAAACTTGTTTCTGGGAAATAATTCTTATTTTTCGTCTAAAAAGTCAAATGATCTTGTTAAGAATGTTTTGCTTAAGAAAAGTATTCTTACTTTGAGAAAATATATCTTACTTTTTTTCTTATTAAAAAATGCTACCTTATATTGAGCTAACCAAAGTTATTCTTTCTTAAATAATTCAGGAATCATTGCTTGTCATTTTTGTCTAGTTTCAAGGCCCATTACGGTCTTTCAGTAGCTAGATTTTAATTATAGTTTTAAGAATTCTTGCCAAGCAAATTTGGCTCACCCCATTGGCAGATTTTTTAGCTTGATACAAGAAAATCTGACTTGATTCAAGAATATTTTTGCTTGTTTTTGGAAGGGCTGTTTTTGCAGTGTAGTTCTTATCTTTAGCATTTAATCTGATAATTTTGTAACAGTAAATTGGTTAATCCAATCAAACGGACACAAAGTGTGTGACCAGAAGGGAGCTGACAGCCTCCTTGTGTAAATGTGTATAACTTGCGTAAATGTTTAAAGGTTGTTCCTGCAAAAGTGAGTCATCCGTTTAGTAAAACTTCCAAAAATAACAGGTACAAAAACATAAAATATTTAGTTCAATACAAAATTAAATGGTCATATATCACATTTTCCCACAGGCCTTTTTCAAATGTTTTGTCTGGCCTAAAGTCCAAAGCTCTAAACATATTGAATTCACCATCATAGATGAAAAAGTCTATTAAATACTATCAAAAAGTATATATAGCGATTTGTATATTATGTAATTATAATACTTCTGACCATTTTTTGTTGTTCATTTGTTAACTAGCTAAAAACATGCTTTACCAAACATTTAAAATCTCATTTAGTGCTAAAATTAGTGATGCTTAGATGATACATTTACAATTTTTATTAAATGAAAACATATTCACTGTTGATTTAATGTAATTCAATGATATACGTGATGAAATATATCAGTATGATATTTCACTATTTTGTATAAATACTGTATGGATGCTAAATAATTTTATGGGAGCAGGTTTGATTTAGAATTGCAATAGTCTGCACTTTAATTTAGTTTTTTTTCACATTTGTAAATGTATTTTTGATACATTGGCTATTATAATGTTTCAATATTGACCGTATTTTTTAATTTTCAGGTTGTATACAGTCATGTTCATAAACTGAACACTGTCCCCAGTCATGTATGCATATATATATATATTTATATATTTATTTGACAGGGACAGTGCACATTGATTGACATTTCTGTAAATGCGCCAGAGTTAGCCAACAGGCTATCAGTTTAATGCATACAAATCTATGCAGATTCTTAAATATTCCCCTTTTCTTTCATCTCAACCATTTCTTAGAGGCCTATAAAAAACTGTGGGGTCCTTCGTTAAAAAATAATATTGATTGGTATTATTGGCTCAAGGAAATACAAAATGTATAGAAAGTCTTTTTTCATTGCTTTTTTCTTGGTGAGAACTACCTGTTAAGCCCCAAAGCCCCCCTCGGCGGGGGTGTCTCAGGGCATCTTAATATTTAAGAACCAATTAATGTGTTATACCAGATTAACGGGAAGAATCTCAGCTAACTGACGATACAAACCATTTTTACCAAAACAAAACACAAGTCTCATAAGAAGCATCTAAATGACCCCTGAGCGAAAAATGCTAACGCACTTTGGCACAGAACTCAAAATAAAAGATACCCTTATTACTTATCGTAGCTGCACATACAAGATATCCGATTAAAGCTGAGGTTCCCCAGATTATTTAGGTATTAGTATCATCACAGAGTGATCCGAACTCGCGACAGGGGAAGCAAACACAGACATCACAACACGTACCTTTACGGAGCTTTTACGGGAGATCATCTCACCGTAGCTGTCAATCTGATCAAAAGACTTGTTCAATGGCATTAAAACGAGAAAAACGCGGCTGAATCGGTTAATCCATAGGTTGATAATGTTTCTGTGGATTTGAAAAAATTATTTATAATCCATAATTACATTTTTATGTAAAAATCGGAGAGTAAAAGTTAGCTGCTAAAGGTAGCCACCAGAGTTATAGCAGCTTCTGGTTTTGGATATGTGTCAGTCTCACATACACACATTACCAAATAAGGAGTATGTGGGAGTTCCCCTCGATTCCATTGGCTCTGACGGTTAGAAAGAGATGTCAATCAGCAAAATCGAACAAGGGGGGCCAGAGATATGGAAAATCCACCCAAATGACCCCAGAAGTGTTTTTTTGTGCTAAATCTCTCTAAAAAGGTCAAATTTAACTTGTTTTGCATCAATCTTCATACAGGGTACTTATTATATGTTGTAATTTGGATTCCTAAAGCTTTTAGTCTACCATCCCATCATTCAAGGGTGGTTTTCATTATAAGTAATTTTTTTTATTTGGACGGACACAATAATTTACATTATTTTACTGTGTTCAATCTGAATTTACTTTAAAATAAAAACATCTATATTGATTCTGATACTTCTACATCCAACTCACAGATGTAACCTTGCTTTGAGAAAAAAGATTATTAATTTAACCCTTTTAGAAGGGAAGATATGGTCATTTGTTCTGGGAATGTCATTTTCGAGCCTGAGACCTGAAAAACAGGCTCGGGGGTTAAATTAAGTGGACGTAAAAATATTTTAACACAGAAGCGTAATGTTCTGCGTAAATGTGCGACTCTGAAAAGTTTCTAACAAGTCAAAATAATCCTATAGTATGTGTATCGCCATGGCTTTTTTAGTTATATGAATCATTCCCTGTTACAAATAGTTTTATGTACAGACTAATGCGTCAATGCATCTTTTGTGCTTACTTTGTCACCACCGTTTAGCCACCTTTTAGCACTCTAGAATGTGTTCAATGATGCCAATACAGTTAGACGAGCAAACATAAGTGCCCAACAATGTCCATCTGCATCACTTGGCCTATCACTTCTATGTCAATCTCTTTGTTAAGCCTATGTGAAATGCTGTGTTGACTCAAATAATTAGTTCTTCCGGTGCGCCTTGAGATGAGTGTGTAATTGTATGAACCAAAGGAGGGTTTTCGCTTCACCAGATGAGGTGAAAGCATTGGGGATGTGATGTGTGAAGTGCGATCTATCTACGTAGTCCTATGCTCCGTTTGGCAACGTTTGTCCTATTTGTCCACGTTTTCTGAGGAATTTCCCGTCTGAAACTGATGATGATCTCTGAGGTCGGAGGCAGTACAGTTTAGTTAAAAGTTTCACATTTGTGAACACTTTTATCTGTGTGTGAACTGAGGTTTACAAGGCCAACTTTAGCTTTATTAATTAGTTAGCACATTAGCTTACATTTTAAGGGACCTGACAAACTACAGAGACAATTCTATCAGAAGATCTAAAATAGATCACTACCAAACCACATCACAAGACATTATCTCAAGGCTATAAACTGGTCACAGGTAAAACCTGGTGACCTAAAACAGCCGAAAGACATGGTTTACTCATTCATTTTTCTAGAACTAATTTGTGTTTGTTGTTTTTCCTAAAAGTTGTGAAAAGAATATCTATAATCATCTACTGTCTATAACTCATTCAAATGTTACTTAGTGGACATGTTAAGGCTGGCCGTAGGAAACATGGTTACATTACAGTTAGTGTGAATCTGATTTGTCAATCATCATCATCTATTATGCTTATAAACAGCATATTTTTGCAGGTTTCTATGCTTCCAGGAGGCATTACGACATCGTGAACATCGCAAATTTTAAATTAAACGAACCACCACGCTATAGGGAACCACAGTGACACGTCCTAAAACCCGGAAGTAAGTTAGCATTTTTAGCACTTCCGGTTCCTTCGTCAAAAAGCAATGCATTTTCTCCATAGGGTTTTGGAAAATAGCTCGAAATAAGATCTGTGGTTGACACACATTTAAGAGATGAATCATGTTTTGTTCTACGACATTAAATACATCAGCAGTGACCCCACTGGTGATTTTTGAAGAGTTTATGTGTCTGAAAATCGATGGTTGTTACCGGGTGGCTGAATGGACTACAGAAATTGTCGAGGCCGTTGTACGTCATTACGCCGAACACGTACACACTCCCGCTAAGTTTGTTTTCCTCAGTTTTCTGCTTGAAAGCAAATACCTGCCTATCTTTAGTATCTGTATATCTATATCTCATGACCGAAAGAACGAGATCGCGGATACAAGCGGCCGAGATGGGTTTCCTCCGCCGGGTGGCTGGTGTCTCCCTTAGAGATAAGGTGAGAAGTTCGGTCATCAGGGAGGGACTCGGAGTTGAGCCGCTCCTCCTTCGCGTCGAAAGAAGCCAGTTGAGGTGGTTCGGGCACCTAGTTAGGATGCCACCTGGGCGCCTCCCTAGGGAGGTGTTCCAGGCACGTCCAGCTGGGAAGAGACCAAGGGGTAGACCTAGGACCAGGTGGAGGGATTATATCTCTTCGCTGGCCTGGGAGCGCCTTGGGATCCCCCAGTCAGAGCTGGTTGATGTCGCCAGGGAAAAGAAAGTTTGGGGCTCTCTGCTGGAACTGCTACCCCCGCGACCCGACCACGGATAAGCGGGAGAAGATGGATGGATGGATATCTATATCTGACCATTAGAATCTGTATTTTTGAAATTGTCGTTTTTAACACCGGAGTTTTACAAATTATAGAACCATTAATTACCAGTGTTTTCCAATTTTACTCGGCAGTTCGTTTAGTTGGCTAACGTTAGCTAAAGCTAGCGCTACTAGTTAGCTACGCAATGGTTTGTTGCTTTGCTCCGGGTTGCAGCCACAGGTCTTCGCATGAAACGTGCTCGTTCTAGCGTTTCCCGGCCAATGTTTTCCAAAGGAGAGTCTGGATTCGTGCCATGAGGTAAGCTGACGTTACATTTTTGTCCATGTCACGGTGACATTTAAATGATGGGTAGTGACTGGATCGCCGTTTTAGAGATGGCGCTGCTGAAAAGACCGCAACATAAGTAAATATAATGAATACATCCTATTAAAACCTGTGTGCAGTGGCGGTTCTAGACCAATTTGACTGGGGGGCCAGTTATTTTCTGAGGGGGGCACAATAAATGCAGGACGAAAAAGAGAACTAGACAGTATGAAGTAATTGCGCATAAGAAAACAATGCAATACAGTTATTGGTATTTGTTTCAGTACACTTATTTATTTCAGATAGATCTTATAGTTATTACTGTTAGCTTCAGCTTAAGTTATAGTGCAATGTTTTCACTAACACCATATTTATATAAAAATAAAGGCAATGAACAGTTACATCTCTACTTTACATAAGGGTGTCTGCAGAATCTCACATTACAGCAACAAAATCCTGCGGTCTTTGGCAAACCGAGTACCAGAAAATATACATTTAAAAAAAAAAAAAAAAACTTTTCATTGTTAGGGGGGCCACAGGGGGTCAGAGGTCAGTGTTAGGGGGGCACTGGCCCCCCCTACCCCCCATAGAACCGCCCCTGCCTGTATGGCTTATATGATAAGTCTAATTAGTACAAGCAGCATAACGTTTCACCATGTAACTAAATATTGTAGTCAGGGAAATCAGTTTGACATATTGAACTAATAACAAATCGCCTCTGGCTGGCAGAGAACTCTCTGCTCCATAGCTTCTCTTGGACGTAAAATCACATGTACATTATATTCATACTCAATTTTGTTTTTCTTGTTATGCTGCTGCAACACAAACATTTCCCAAATTGGGATCAATACAGTAATATCTTATCTTAATTAATTAAGAAATATAACTATTATAATTAGTGTAGCAGCTGACACCTATTTTCAATATGGATTAATCTACCATTTATTTCTTTAGTTCAATTTTGATCTATAAAATGTATATATGCTGACAGTTAATTTACTCTTATTTTTATTTATCTCCTATTTTCATAGTCTTTTATTATTATTATCATTATTTCCTTGATTTTATGTTATTTATTATTTATTTGAGATTGTATTGATCTGTGTGAATCTTTGCTGTACTGTTTTTTTTCACGCTTACCCTGTTGCTGCTTTGTACAACTGAATTTCCCCTCGGGGATTAATAAATGTTCATCTTATCTTATCTTATCTTAAAAATAGTGAAAATGTTCACGAGACTTATCAAAGTGCAAGGTTATATCTTTAGATGTTTTGTTTTAGCCTATGTACTGTATGTCTTAATGTGACAGTGTGACTTCCATGAAACTAATATTTTATATCTTCCCAACAGACGAGCTAAAGGTACATTTTAAAAACGATTCACAATTTCTTAATTTCTTCTTCTTTCTTGCAGTGAGGTGAACAAATGCCAGTTTGGGTTGGTTCGCTGACCAGTGGTAGCCACCTGAATTGCCCTCTGTTGCTCCTCAGACAATGCCATGCTTGCCACAATTGCCTCAGGTCCTTGATGCCCAACAGATTTGAGAATTCTAGGAACAGTAAGTGTTTCCAAGCTGGAGTGTTCCTCTTCTGGCTCGGGGGAGAGAAGCCAAGAAATTCCTGAGAACCTGCCCCCGAGTCTGTCCCTCAGCCAGTCACGATCTTCGGAGGTGGGCTCTCTTGTCAGCGGGTTGAATGAGTTATTGGTTGGAGGAAATAGCTCCTCCACTGAATGCGTACGTTTAGCTGCCTTTGGCTTCTTCCACTGACAGGGGGTGTCAGAGCAGCTGAAATTGTGGATGGCAAAGATGGCTAATGCAGCCGCATGACTGCATTTCCATTCTCCACATGGGCATTCACATTTTGTGGAGAGAATTCCCTCTTCTCCTGTAGATACCTGTGGTGGTGGGATTGTTTTATTATTTAAAATATATTTACATTTGTAATGTCTTCCCAATTATCCCTTTTAATTGTTTATAGCCTACTGTATGTTTATTTTATGGATATTTCTGTGTTTTCTGGTGTGTAATATTTGTAATAAAGATTTCATGTGACACATAAGATGGGAATTAATGTCACTAATGTGAATAAATTAACTCTAGGTTAACGGTACTCTTGCTATCACTACTCACTAGCACTATAAACCTTGTCCCTCATGCTAGCCCTGACAACACCGGTAAGCACACCTTCATCTACTGTAGGCTGCACTGTTTTACGTGTCCTGACTTGTAGTGGTTCTCTCCTCTCTCTACACTCTTCTTGTCATCTTTGTAAAACGATATCAGACTGGTAATTGACAGCCATGACTTCTAGTTAAATTCAGTATGGCTAAAATGAAAAGCTTTGTTAAAATATGCAAGCGCACGAAAGTCAAAGTCAGCTTTATTGTCAAAAATTCTACATGTGTTATACATCCAGAAATCTCGAAAATATCGTTTCCCACAGTGACATGTATACATAAAACAAAACAAAAAGGGCCTAGATAAACGTGGTATACATTAAACAAAACAAAAAGGGTCTAGATAACCTGGATATACAGTTTAAAATGTTAATGATATATTTAAAGTGTTCAAAGTGCAGTTTCAGTGCAAGTCAGTTGAAACGATCTTAAATTGGCGTGACGTTGAAGTCGTGCGACCCTACTGCTGTACTAGCTTGTAGTTCGTTTATAGCATAACGTTAGCATTTTGCTTCTGGCGACTAGATTTATGATTCAAAAATTATAAAAGTAGGGTTGACATGTGGAGATTATCCGGCTGAACAAAACGTGACCCCTCTCTTAAATGTGTGTCAACCACAGACCTTATTTTCGAGCTATTTTCCAAAATCCTATGGAGAAATTGCATTGGTTTTTGACGAAGGAACCGGAAGAAGTTTACTTCCGGGTTTTAGGACGCGTCACTGCGGTTCTCTATAGAGAGGCGAAGTCACGCCCATCTACTTCCGGCCCATGGGACCCCGGAAGCGAAACATTTACATTGAATTCAATGGAGAGAGAAAACGTATCTTTTCATCCCATTTGAATTGTGCCACGAACTACACATATGATGTTTGTCAATCTTAAACAATAAGTTCCATGTCAAAAAAGTCACCTTTTGTCGTAAAACTGTTGAAATATAAGACTATGAAAAATATGCGACTACAAAGACTACAAATCCCATTCTGGGTCGCGTAAGGGATGTCACAGGCGATAATTCTCCAAGTGGTTGCGACTCGTAATTAAAGCGAAGAAGAAGATCTCATAACTGATTTATTCCCTCCAATAAATAACAGATTGCTAAAAATAAATTCACTTTTACAAGATGCATGTGTGCTTTGTACCAGGTTGTAAACACATAAGTGATCATACCACTTGCTCGTTCTATCGATTCCCGTCTGATGAAAGGACCAGGAGTCGCTGGATCAGACATATCAGGTACTATACATGTTGTGCATGGAACATATATAGTCAAGTTAGCTACCTAGCTAGTAGCGACGAGTAGCGAGCACGTTAGTTCGCATTACATTACTTAGCCTTGTCATTTTTAGTAGCCTTACTATGAAGTTATTATTTTTATTACATGAAGTAAGAGTAAGAGTAGTCATGATGGTAAGTATTTCGTGAAACATTTGAAGAGTAGCCTACTGCGCCATCCACCGGGTGCTATGGAAGCAGTCAGGGAGAGTCGAAGGCAGGCAGGGAGCTTTGCATGACAGATTCTTCTGGACGTGTTTCATTGTGATGACAGTAAGGGTGAGTCAATCTGTTTGTTGGAAAGACAGTAGTTGAGTGATTACTGAGAGAAAATTATTAGAAGAGATAATTATTCAAAGTGTTGTTACTTTAAAGTGTTGTTACTGACCTTTTTCTCTTTTATTTCCTTTACCTCACCTGTAACTGCTGAGACCCTGAGGAACATGCACACTGACAACCTGATTTCCACTGTACGTAATAGTATTTGGTTATGGTATATTATTTATATACATCAAAGGCACAATGTACCCCCCAGAGACACACATGTATTGAGTGTGATATTGTGCATAGGTCAAGTGAAATCATCTTTACACACTAGAAAACTGTAGGAGCGGCAACTTGTTTTGAAATTGAATTTTTAATATCTGATAATAAAGTTGATCTGTTTTCTTTATTCTTCTCTCTTCCCAGCTCCATCCATCACCGTGCTCTGTTCCTGCAGGTCCTGCTTGCTAATCATTATGCTCATATGTTTTTACACAATTACAAATAAAGTCAATGCACCTACAGTTTCAAAGAGTTGCAATCCTACGTTATTATAATGATTAAACTGGTTCATGTGTCACTTAGTTTACTGAACCGTGATGAATGAAAGAAATGAGTGAGGTAGTGGTTTAAAGAAGTTATAAAGACATTAATATATTATAATAATACATTTTATTTCGAGGCACCTTTCAGGACACCCAAGGTCGCCTTACAGTGCATTTAAAAGTGTTAAAAGTAAAACAGCTAAAACAAAAAGGGAACACAATTTAATCGAACCGACAAGGCAGTACAGCAGCATAAAGCATAACACAGGCAAGACAAGAGTGTGGAGTGACGGAGTGAGAGGGGGATCTGTGATAGCAGGTTGAATGTGTTTTAGAGTGAGTAGGCCAGTTTAAACAGGTGGGGTTTGAATGTCGTGATGGAGTCAGACTGTTTGATGTGTGGAGGCAGAGAGTTCCAGAGCCTGGGCACGGTGCAGCTAAAAGCCCTGGTTCCCATGGTGCTAAGGCGGGAGGTGGGGACAGTCAGGAGTCTGGCTGAGGATGAGCGCAGGGAGCGGGAGGGGGTGTATTCCTGGAGGAGGTTTGAGAGATAGGTGGGGGTGAGGTTGTTGAGGGCTTTGTATGTAAGCAGAAGGTTTTTGTAGTCAATCCGGTGCTGAACAGGGAGCCAGTGAAGTGCGATTTGGTACAGGTAATGATCCGGGCAGCCGAGTTTTGAATGATTTGGAGTCTGTTGAGTAGTTGTGTGGGTAGGCCAGAGAGGATAGCATTACAGTGGTCAATCCGGGATGTGACAAATGCATTAACCAGGATTTCGCTGCTGGATTGTGAAAGGGATGGGCGGAGTCTGGAAATGTTGCAGATATGGAAGAAGGCAGTCCGGGTGATGTTTTTTATGTGGGGTGCAAACGAAAGGGTTCTGTCCAGGATGACGCCAAGGCTTTTGACTTGGCTGGTGAAGGATACAGGGAAGCCGTCGATCATGATGCTTGGGGGTGGGGTGGTTAGTATTTTGGAGAGGGTGTTTTTTGAGCCAATGAGCAGGGCCTCAGTTTTACTACCATTTAGCTTCAGGAAGTTCCTGCTCATCCAGCTCCTGATATCCTGGAGGCAGGTGGTGAGGGAGGTGGCGGGAGGGCGGTGTTGGGTTTGGTTGAGATATAGACTTGCGTGTTGTCAGCATAGCAGTGAAAGTGGATGCCATGGTGACGGAGGATTGTGCCTAGTGGGAGGAGGTAAATGATGAATAGGAGTGGACCCAATACTGATTAATATATGAGTAACAGGTCAGTGTAAACACAAGCTTCTGTCAATTATGGATCATTCAAACTATATACAAATAATATGTAATAAAGTTCTAAAATAAGTATTCGGTATATTCCTTGATAGCTTTTGGAGAAGGTTGTTTTTAAGTTTACTAAAATCTATCGTTTCAACTGTTTCACTTTATAAAAAGGAACAGGTGAGTAGAGCATCATTGAGTTTCTTATTCTGTCAGTAAATTATCCAAATGAAATGTTTATCATTATTTTAGTCAACCCTAAACAAATTGATTGTACCTTTTTAATAATGACCTTACATGGTTAAGTTAAATTAACTTCAGAAAATCAAATCTGTTCTGAGAAAAAACTATTAAATGTTTAAAGATAGGAACTTGCCATCCCACTGAAAAACAGTCCATAGAGATTTAAAGGCGTAGTTGTACTTCAGTCCAACGTTTCATTTGGATTCATTTCTCCAACAGTCAACTATTTTCATAAAGAATAAATCAAGCCCCCGACCCCCATGCCCCTTCACCAGCTCCGGCACAGTGACAATGGCCTGATGTTGAGGCCGCGGCTCTGGCTCAGGTGACAAAAGCCATGCCATGCCACACTGTGCGCCCCTCAGTGCAGACCTGAACCAGTCTACATCCTGAGTGGCGATGTCTCTGGCCAGTGGGTTGTATGTCTCCTCTCACTGTTGGTAAAGTTGAGACACCGGCTGGACTACTTTGGAAGTGCCAGGCTTCCTCCACTGGCACTCAACATCTGTGGAGCTGATCTGCCACATGGCACATATTGCCAATGCTGCAGCGTGGCTGCATTTGTACATCCCCCGTGCACAATCACAGACAGCGCTCTGCATCGCTCCATCGTCTCCCATGCAGATCTGTACAAATAAAGTAAGTACCATGTTTGTTAGCATGCTATAATAGATTGAATGAGCAATAATACAAGGATGGTCCGGATCTGGGGGTGGGAGGGGTTATTTTTCCATAGTTTTGTCCTCTTGTCTGATTGTTGTTATTGTTTGTTTTTTCTGTATTTTTTGTAATTTGTGTTGTACTGGTTGTGATTGTACATTGTATTTTTCTAAATGTGTATGAATACATTTTTGAAAAACATTTGATCAACAATAAAAAAGGATTTGGTCAGGATCTAGACTCAGTGTGTTAATTAATTAATTAATTAATTAATCAATGCTCTCTACATTAGGAAAACACATACCAGTGTACCCGAGGGAGTCACACACAGCTGTGCCTGGATAACCAAACAAATTGACAAGATAACCAAAACCCTTGAATCTACACACAGCAAATAAACTCAAATGACACAACGAGATGTAAAAGGAGATCACACATACAGTATAGTCGATATAAAACTGGCCGCTTCAATCTGAAGAGCAACTAAAACAAAACACGGGAGTGTACCTTGTTCTTGTGAACACTAATGTTATCCACAGCATACACAGAGACCACGAAGTTCTTAAGGAGAAAACTAGTTCCTGAAACAAAACACGTTAGTGTACCTTGTTAGCTAATGTTAGCTAGCTGACATTAACGTTACACATTGCACTCATATTAGTGATGTTACGTATTGCGCCGAGGCTTCGGAGCGTGTGTCGAGTAATCCCCGAAGCTTTTTGTGAAGCATGTACCGAGGCTTGTATCGTTTTGGGCCAGTGACGTCATCGATGACAAACGAAGCCTCGCTGCCTGTCGATACCACGTGACTGCTTCAGGAAGCGATTCAGATCGGTTGAACCGTTGAACCACAACACTCATAATACCCATGGATGTATAATAAGAATCACATTATCCTTCCTGTCCCGGGCCCGGTGACACGATGGAATCAAGAGAGACCCTCACTTACATAGGTTGGAACATGTCAATAAGTAGCCTATAAATGGATGCAAGCATAAATAAATGTAGGAATAAAAACATAAACAAATAAATGAATAAATACAGGAATACATATGTGTCAATGTTTTCAGGAAGATTTAATGTGTGTGCTGTGGCTCAGCTGGAAAGCAGTTGACTCACGACGGCAGGGTCCCTGGTTCAATGACTGCCCAATACGTGTTTGTTGTTGTTTATTAAAGCTACAGCTAAATGAGATAATGTAGTTAATAAATGTATTCTTTGATATGGTTTAGCCTTTCTCAGGCTACAACATGGTTACATTTATGAATATTATTAAGGAATACAAATCCCTCTTTGCAATGTTTACCAGCCTGCTTAGGGCTGTTCAATCACAATCATTCAACTGGAATAAATACAATATTGTTAACATGAAAATAGGATTTTATGTTCGTTGTTTAGTTATTCTAAGGCTTTACTCATTGGGAACTCGGTATGAGATAGAGCACACTGTTGAGATGTCCAATCTGCCTGTTTTACACACTTTGACCAGCAGGGGGGTTTGTGTTCAAATGAAGCCCATGATGAAGCCTCATGAGATGAACCCTTTTGCGAACCAATTGGCTGGAAAGCTTCAAAGCTTCATAAGGCTTCATCTCGCCATCACTAACTCATATTACTCACCAACATCTTGTAAAGCCGGTCCCGCTGCTCTTACAGAACCGACTAACTCCCCTTTCGTGTATGTACAGCTCTCAACGTGTCCAGACTTGTAGTGATGTTCACCTCGTTTTATACTTTTATTCTCATTCTGAAAGAAACAGGTGACATTTGCTAACGTGACGGCCGTCTTTGTGATGGTGACGCGTATTGTGCGAGACCAGAGACCTGTAGTTCACTCAGCGGTTTCACACAAAAAAAAGTGTAACTTCACAGTTTTACGACACATTTTAATGTTTTTGACTTGCAAAATATTCTTTTAAATTGACAAACATCATATGTGTCATTCGTGGCACAATTCAAACGGGATCAAAAGATAACCTTTCTCTCTCCATTGACTTCAATGTATAATTTTACGCTTCCGGGGTCCCATGGAGGCTCCCGGAAAGGGAGGGACTTCGCCTCTCTATAAAGGTACAAACAGGTAACAAAATCGCTACATAAAGTGAAAAACATCATGCCCCAGCGAGGATCGAACTCGCGACCCATGGTTTTAAAGACTGGAGCTCTAACCACTGAGCTATGGAACTAAATCCACTGCAGCTTTTGACTACAATTGTTTTTCAATCGGTTGTGGCATCCGTGTGAATAAGGAAGTTCCCACCAGTTAATCGATAACAGCGACGAAGTTGCAAGACCGGAGGACACGATTGTGTTTAGAGTTGTCGGCATTTAGACTGTCAGCATTTAAAGTTACCAGAATGGCAGTATTCTATGTGATTTTGAGCTGGACTGTTTTGTTTTTGCTGTCTCTGCTTTTCATAGCGTTCCTTGGTTTCTGCATGTACATGAAATACATTCATATGGCATATGACTACATTCCTGGGCCACCGAGAGACAAGTAAGTCAATTAGGTCGTTGTTTAAAGTTAGCTTATTCAACGTGTGTTCATTCCAACGCTAAATTAGACTACTTGTTTTCTCGTCACCTAACTATTTTGATGTCAAACATGCCACTTTTTGCTTTCACATCACCCAGTTTTCTCCTCGGACATATTCCAACGTTTTTGAGGGCATTGAAAAATGGTGACGTTATACACGACACATTTCTGGAATGGTAAGCATAAGAGATTTTTCAGCCTAGAAAGTGTGTAATTGTGCAAACATTGTCAATTTATGTCGAAGGCACCACCAGTACGTAAATAACGTTATGTGTAGGCTACATGTTGACCATTAGGCTGCAATGGGCTAGTGACTTCCTACTAAGTTAATGTTTGTTAACTACATTTTAGTGTGATTGATTGCCGTTACTCTTTGTCTATCCAGCTTCCACAAGTTTAAGTTGTCATTACTTCTGTTACTCCTGATTGATATCGTGACCGCTTTTGGGTGTAACCAGATGTATTGTTTGCAATCCAAGCCCATAATTAAAATGTAATTTACAGGTCTGAGAATTACGGGCCTGTTTGCAGGATAAATTTCCTGCATCAGATCATGGTCCTTGTAACCAGCCCAGAGGGAACCAAGGTAAACAACCAACAGATTGAAATGGTAATTGTGTCGGTTGCATTGCACAAACACTGTGAAAAAGTTTAGCATCTATTGTCCTTATTGCCAATAACGGAGATGCATTATCCCTGGTAGTATAACACCTTGTCGTTCAATGTACCCTCTTTTGATGGCTCCATTTCAGGAGATCCTGATGTCCCCAAAGTATCCGAAAGATTATTTCTACAAGAAAATCGGCAATCTGTTTGGTATGAGGTAATATATTACACAGTCAGATTAGCGCTCCTGTTCATACATATCATAGTGATATAAATACTGCAACAAGAACTTTGAAGTAATAATGATTACAAGTGTTATTTGTGATGTGTATTTCTGAACTTTTTGAAAGTCTTTCTTTTTAATGTTCTCTTTCAAGGTTCCTAGGTAATGGCCTGATAACAGCACAAGATCATGAACAGTGGTATAAACAGCGCCGGATCATGGACCCAGCGTTCAGTAGCTTGTAAGTTATTTAATAATCACAAATATTTGCTGAACCTTTATTTTACGTGCAGTGTTTGCAGTGATTTTAGATTCTACCCAAAACTACCTTTATTTCCAGGTATCTGAGAGGTCTAATGGACACCTTCGATGAGAGGGCAGAGAAACTGATGACAAAACTGACAGATGTCGCTGATAACCAAGCGGAGGCCAGCATGCTCCAATTGATGAACTCTGTTACCCTTGATGTTATCGCTAAGGTATTATATCACGGTTTTACAGCCTAGAGTTCATTAGCCCTGATCCAGCAAGTTTTTCTTGCATGTCTCACGAGGTTGTGAATCTGAAAGACTTCCTTGTTTTCTTTTTCACACTCAGATTGCCTTTGGTGTGGATCTAGACCAAATTAAGGATAAGTCAGTGTTTACTAAAGCCATCCAGTTAACTCTGAAGGGGATGGTCTACAACATCAGAGACATCTTTTTTAAAGTATGACTTCACAGCAAGTTTGTATGGAGTTTATGTGGTTATGACAAAAACTGTGTGAGACTCACATTTGTTGCATTTTTAGTACTATCCCAAGAACCAACCGTTCATTAAAGAAGTGAAGGAAGCCTGCCGCCTGCTGCGCGCAACTGGAACTCAGTGGATAAATGAAAGAAAGACTGCCATGCTAAATGGCGAGGACGTCCCGAAGGACATCCTCACACAGATCATCAAAACAGCTGGCAAAGGTAATGTTCAATCATTTCAGATACACCACTCACCTCAAAATCAATAATTCATATTAGAGTACTATTTGTTAGTTTTGATTGTTTTTGTGTGATTTACTAAGTGTGGGATATTTTCCATAGAGATATCTGCCTTCTCTCAAATTATGATTACAATTTCTTTATAATTCTCAACCGCAAAGTCTTTTTCAAGAAATCATGACCCGCTTTCTAACGATGATCCACAGACCTTGTTGTGAGCAGTAGCATGTACAAACTATTTTCTACCGAACTACACCTGCCATCTCTACTCATTACATTAACATTAGCTAGCACCTTGATGCTAACTGAGTTAGTGGTATCGGTTAATTATGAACCATCAACAAGAGACAACCCGTCCTTGGGTAGAATCACACTTGCTCCTGCAGGGTTTTAGGGGTAGCGTGGTAGAAAGAGAACAGTTCCTACATACAACTGCTCATATCAAGGTCTGTTTGATTGATCTTGATTAACAGGGTCATGGCTTATTTATCAGTTATAGCTGATGGCTTCCACATTGGTTTAATTCTTCAAATATAATTTCTTATTTCCCAGAGGACAGCATGACTTCAGAAGATGAGGAGCTGATGTTGGACAATTTCGTGACATTTTTCATCGCTGGTGAGTCTGTGTTGTTCCTGCTTTGTCTAAAAAGCTCCAAAATAAGAAGAACACTTCACCCAACATTTTAATGTTACCTATTAGAGATTTGAGGTCCAATATTTTAATATTTTTGGTATAATGACATCGGTAAGTTCTCATGTATATGTATTATTATCATCACAACTAAGTTTGGCTACTAAATGTTACAATTTATTGGGGCGAAATGTTGTTTTAAGAGATAAGGATCACTTAATTGTGTGTCGTTTATCCAAAATTAGCAACATTTTAAAGGTAATGTTCTGACCTTTTAGGGCAAGAAACAACTGCCAATCAGCTGGCTTTTTGCATCCAGGAACTGACAAGACATCCTGACATACTGGAGAAGTAAGAACAAAACATAATAATAATAATAATACATGTTACTTATATAGCGCTTAAACATGCAGTGCAAAACAGTTTCATACTGCAGCTTGGAAATGATGGTTTCTTCAGTTGTGTTATTTTTTTCAGATTAAAGAATGAGGTTGATGACGTAATTGGAATGAAACAGATCATCATTTATGACGATCTGGGAAAACTGATCTACCTCTCACAGGTACACAAGTTAGGACGTAATGTTAAGCTTTTTAGGAGTGAAGCATGTTGGAAAACCATTTTGAAACGTACTCCTATTTTCATTTATTTATTAATTCAATCATTCTCTGACTCAAGTCATCTAAAACATACAACTTTAATCTACAGTAGACAAGTAACCAAATTATTAAGCAATTTCAGAATTCCTCAGCCATCAATTTAGCTCCTGAAAGCAACTGCAAATATTTTGGGGAAGTTTATACCAGATCCAATATCCTAGCTAAGATTCCCTTTTTTGTGTTCAGGACGTTAGTCAGTTAGATGCGAGATGGAGTTAATAGACAATGTAAATAACTAATCTATAATCAAATATCCGTATTTAAATGCAGATAAATCTAAAGAAATGAAACCAAGATAATAATCTGTAATCTGTAATAGAAATTACAGATTGGTTCCAAGATCACATTTCGACCAATGCATTCTGCCTCTTGTGCTCTCCAACCGGAATGTTAACCTGAATGCAACCAAAGCCCCAAACCAAACATGATTGGTCAATACTATCAGGACTGCAAATTGGCTACAGACAGCAAGTACATTAATGCTTCCGAATCTTTTCCCGCCGCCAATAATGCTGCATTAGTTTGCAATACTATACTTGAATAGATGAATCAATAACTTGCCTCTTCTCTGAAATTTGGCTTGAATCATTTATTCTTTATTGATTTTAAGTAATTGACTCAGGATGTACACTTCACTCTGTAACCTTCCCACCAGGTGCTAAAAGAGACTCTGAGGCTATACCCGATAGCTCCAGCCACTACTCGTGCAATACCGGAAGACACTGTCATCGACGGTATCAAGTTGCCTAAAGGGGCCGTGTGTTTTGTGAGTACCTCTAAAGCACGAAGTGTGTGTCAGACAATGGCAACCATAACTTTAAAAAAAAAAAAACAGTAACAAATATTTCCTACTTACAAACCATTTTGACATGACATGCTATACAAATCTTCAATCAATTATTCTGAAATTCAGTTCAACACGTATACGACCGGGAGAATGGAAAAATTCTTCAAGGACCCGCTGACATTTGATCCGAACAGATTTCACCCAGATGCTCCCAAGTAAGTATCATACAACATTCATATAATGCTTTTTTCTACAAGAAAAAAGTGTGTACTTAATGTGTCTTGTCCATTTTGTTTACAAGGCCCTATTACTGCTACTTCCCCTTTTCCCTCGGCCCACGTGCATGCCTGGGACAGAACTTTGCTCAGGTGGGTTGTGACACAGTCATCGATATTTATAACAAATAAAACATAGGAACACCTTGAAATAACTCAATGCGTTGTTGGTGGTGCGGCGATTGCAGATGGAAGCGAAATTGGTAATGGCCAAGCTGATCCAGAGGTTTGACTTTACGCTTTCACCGGGGCAGAGCTTTGACATCTTGGACAATGGCGCCCTCAGGCCGAAGAGTGGAGTGGTGTGCTCTATCAGACACAGGAAGCACAATACATAGCTGGTCTTAATGTACTGTCGCATAAGAAGATGGTTATAATGTGGTGAAATTAGGTTGCTAAGGCTAGTTTACTGCTTGCAAATTTGTACCCTTGCCTTAACCAAAAGACCCTTATGCTGCATAATTGTATTATTACTTATTATTTTAATGGGGCTGGTTTTAATGATATCATTTAATCATAGCAGTATATCTACAATAACAATCTATCTAAAAACAGTTATGATAGTTACTGATATATTACGAACACTAATGAGGATATGGGAATGCACTTGAACTGCTTTTTTAGTCTTGTTGGAATCTATGGTTTATTTCTAACTCACTGCTCTTCCATATACACTGAGCTTGTTTTGTGCCTTGAACGCTAAAATGCAGAGTTGACCAACTTTACACAAATGAAAATAATTATTAAGAAATTATTTGTACTGATGCAAAAAAGGTTAAATCTTATTTTTGTGTTTGTTTTGCACTTTAATAAACCAATGGTCATTTGAATGTCTGGTAATATGATTTTATTTAATACCCAGTTTTGTATGTAGTCAACCTGCTGTGGCATTACTGACAATGTACACAGGGGGGCGCTGTGACCTTGCAAAGAAATGTCAAAAGCACCTGTTAAACTTCGATTCCCAGACAATTTACTATCAAAAGTTAACACAAGCTTTGCTTATCCCAAGTTTACCAATCACTATAGCGGCGTTGGTATTCTTTTCACTTTATGAGTATTGTAGTGTGTGCACTATTTCAAAATGTGCTCCTGGAGACACCTACCCTAATGGGAACTAGCAAAGACAATGATTTGAGTCATTTACATTGTTTATATTTATATATCTGTCTATTGACAGATTCTGTCACATAAATAAGGTTGTGACTGGCTAGATGCAACCACAACACTTTACAGATGTGTAACTGAGATCAAAATGAATGTCCAGTATGAACATGGGCTTGGATATTGCAAGGGTGACCAAGGGGCCCTTTTCCCCATCACTTTTTGCCCCTGGTACGATTATGGTGTCACTTACCTTTTAAGGTGTTCAAAGATGGGTGTGGTCTGAGCAAGGGCGCTGGAAGCAGTGGGGCAGGAAATGGAGAAGGTGGCCATTGGCCCCCCCACTTTACGGCCCTGGCCCATGGATGCCCTGGCCCGATTTGATGTCGAGGTTAGTGTGATAGCATGGCAAGATGGTGTCTAGTTTTATTTAATTGTAATATATTTTGTCACAAGATAGGGTTGTTCAGTGATAAATTCGTATTGTTTAAAATTTGATTACAATTTCTCATAAAACTGCTTTTTTACACATTTATTTTTGTATTACTAATAAATACACAAAATGCTTACACATGTGTTTAGTGACGTTTTTATAAATTAGTAATTGAATCATTTATGTCAGGGTAATACATATTATTGTAATTAGTTTGAAGCCATTTTCTCGGGCTTTGTTGATGTATTTTTTATTAATTATTTAAAAAAAGAATGATGTGTTTTTGTCAGTCCAACTGGTGTCTGTTCCTTTAAGAGGGCTGAGCCTGACAGCCCCGCGAGCCTCTCCGCGCTGTTCATCTACCTGCTGCTGCATACTGCTCTGCTACGTCTTGATTGGCCGTCTTGGCCGAAATCCTCTTGAATGATTTCAAACCGAACCCGAGTGTTTGGACAAGAAGGAGGAGGTGGGGGTGGGCTGCTAATTCCGAGCAGGCTGAGTGGAAAGGCTTGAATCCTCCGTCCGCAAACGCACCACTTCAGCAAAGAAGCTTATCCGAGGAGCGTTGTTGACGGTGAACGCGTACAGGAGAGCACCAAGTGGACTTTAGAATTGGCTCATGTTTACGCGACGGTTTTTACTTTTTACCTCAAATCTGCTTATTTGAATTGTTTCGCTTTCTGTTTACCATCGTTTGAATGGAGCGATGTCCAGAGGAGAGGGCGCACATTGCTATGGGAATGTTGATGGGAACCAGGACCTGATTGAAAGTACATGGTAACTAATCGATTTAAATCATGTGTTTCTGTTATTGACGGAATGTGAGTACGAGCATTTGTTTTAGAAATAGGCTGCAGAAAGGGTTTTCCTTTACGAGATTAGCGAGGGCATTCAGTTCATCTAGGGTTGCCATAGCATCACATTAATATTTCCTTTTAATTATCGGCCTGTTGAAGAGGAGGGCATAACGATGCTTTCATATTTTGGACAATGTATTTTAACACAATCCTGCAACTGAGGCTCTGTTGAATTAGTTTTGACAGCACATTTTAAGCCTCCGTTTTTACACGATCTGAGACTCAGCCAGAGACAGCCATGGCTAAAAGTCCGTCCGAGGGAGCGAAGGGTGAGGTGAGCCAGATGACGGACGAGGAGGTGCTTCGGTTCAGCAAAGAGGAGCTGGTCCGGAGATTAAGGAAGGTTGACGGCGAGAAAATGAACCTGATGATCGATCATGGCAACATGATGAAAGACATCAACCGGAGGCTGCAGGTGCACCTGCACGAGATCCGGAGCCTGAAGGAGATTAACCAGAAGCTGCAGGACGACAACCATGAGCTCCGGGAGCTCTGCTGCTTCCTGGACGACGACCGACAGAAGGGCAAGAAACTGTCCCGGGAGTGGCAGCGATTCGGCCGCTTCACTGCCAGTAACATATGGAAGGAGGTGGGCAACTACATGATGAAGCTGAAGGAGCTGGAAGCCAACCAGGACACCGTGTTGAGGGAGAACTCTGAGCTGAAGGAGATCATCCTCATGCTGGATGAGGAGAGGAACGGAGCGGGGTCCAGGAGCTCAATAGACAGTCAGTCCAGTTTGACCAACCTGAACGGGGGCACCGGCACCGTCAGGGATGTTGGAGATGGGAGTAGCACATCCAGCACAGGAAGTGCTGGGAGCCCAGATCACCACAATCACAACCACATACACAAGCCCGCCACAGAGAGCAGTAAGCTAGGCACCACCATAAGGAGGTCCATGGATGACCTGTCAGCACCGCACCACCACAGGAGCATCCCAAATGGACTTAATGGTGAGTACACACACTCCATCCACCTGTAGAAACACACCTGGCTGTCCTGGCAGACCTAACACAGTGATGCCCCAGAGTCCAATCAATAAGGCCTTACATTAATACAACATATCACCAACAAAATGACAAAGTATATCAATTACTCACCCAATGTTACCTTGGGGAAAAGGGAAACATTAAGAAAAAAGGTTTTTCTTGCAAGTTTCAAAGACTTGTTTGGACTTGGAATTGAGGTCAATGAGTGCTGCGTTAAACAACTGGAAACTATCAACACATCCATTTAAAAACTCTTACACAACTTGTGCAGTATGATCCAAGTTTCATTTAACTATATGCTCTCTACTCTTCAAACAAGCATGCATTTTCACAAAAAAACGTACCTTTTTTTAAACACCCCCATAAACCGTCTGACACTTGTGTGAGTCTGAAGTAAAATAATTAGTGAAGTTTAATTGAAAATGCATATGTTTGTGAAGTAGTGAGAGCATATGACTGCATAAATGACACTTGGATTGTACTGCACAAGTTATGTAAGAGTTGTAAACAGATTTTGATATAGTTTTGCTGTTGTAAAACCATCCTCCTTTTACCCCCAGTAATTTAGACTTATTCTATTATTCTCTATTTGTGCAAGTAAATGCAGTTTTTTCTTCCAGAATTCAAAGAAACACAGGGAGAGTAATTGATAAAGAAACTGTCATTTGTGTTTAAAGTATTCCTTTAAACATTGGTCAAATGTTAATAGTTTTTTTATCTAAGTATGTGGCCAAAACTGTTGGATGGATGACCAAAAGTTACCCCTGACATAAAACATAAACATACAACTTTTGAAATGATACTTTATTCCTTACACTTCTATGTGGTTCTATGAAACTGAGGAGATTAATCTGTATTCATCTCCTCGGTTTCATTCCTCATATATAATACAGTCAGTGGTGATTGCACCATATGCTGATCAAAATGACTGTGAGGGATTAGCATGTGGGGTCTTGGCTTAACCTCACAGTAAGGTCTTGATTGGGGTGATTATGACACACACACTATGCACACACAGTATCCTTAAGTGGCCTTTTCAGTCCCACGCTACCCCATCATTTGAATCTGCACTGATTTGGGTCACTGCACTTGTGGTCCTTAAGGAACGGGACTTATCTTAATGGCTTTTAGAGAAGGGGACACGGGCATATTGATTTTTTTAGGGGTCATTCGCTGATTATCATTGTGGCCTTTTTGCTTGTGGAAGAGCACTCATGTCTGCTTAGGGCCCGTTTGAAATGCATGGCATGGGACCAGAAAATCAATGTCCCTGTGTTAAGACCTAAATACACAGCTGAAAGCTTGAAGCTGGGATGAAAATGCCCTGATGGAACAGGAGGACACTAAGCTTCGTTTAGCTAGCACATCGCCACGATCTGTTTGGCAAGGGGAGTAAATTATGTTTCATGGGAAGAAAAAAAAATCCCCCAACCATTTGAAACTTTATTATTTATTCCCCTGATTTACAAGGGCGGGGCAGCTCAAAGCAAGCCGCTTCAAATCAGATCACATAGGTCACGTTGTCCATCGGACATTCTGGGACACTGTGGATTTTAAAAACCGTGAAGTTAACAAATACAAAATAATGGAAGCAAGCACGAAAGAAAAAAACAGCCCTTTTTAATCCGTAAACACTCACATGCCAACACACACATTTTTGGTGCGGTGTTTGGCTGTCATTATGTAACGGCAATATTGTGTCTGTAGAGGCCTAGCACCTCTCTAAGCCGCTGTTTCACCCGATGTGTGTGACATTGTGTGCCCCTGAGGCTCTTTGTGCTCATCACTGACGATACAAATACCCACACACACAATGACACGCCGGCATGGGAAAAACCCGCCTCACTTGAGAGGAGGTTTATTATATTTCATTGTTTAAACCAACACATTGGTGATGACGTTGATGCTATCTTGTCTTTAACAGAGCTGAGCATCACAAATCTTTTATACATAATTGCAAACAAGTCCATGTGGGAAAATACAGGACTGCTGTTGACAGTGCCAAAGATATCAATCAATAAAAAACAACAATAGAGCAATACTACATTGATTCTATTCTACTCTTAGATAACAGGGCCACCGTGGGTAATTTTACGATGTCTGTAATTCAATTTAGGTCCAACAAAATAGTATAAAGTTGTCCTGAATACGATTTTTAAAATGATCGCTCTTCTGTAATGTTATCTGCAAATATTAAGAGGGTCATCAAAATAGTTTTTTTGTTTGGCTGAAGAAGTGAAGAATGGTTTTCCACTCAGTCATCCATTGAGTGTGTCATTATCTTTATGGGGACTGTCACCATGGCATCTTAAATTTAAGATTTTGATCACTGTTTTATATGACTTTTGTATTGTTGAAATAAGTCAATAAAATCATGAACTGGAAGTATTACTAAGTCTGTTTTCATTCATAGGCTACTATTGCTCCTTTTAACTTCTAGTGTGGCCTCAACATACAAATGGGTATCACATTTCATTCTATGTTGTTCCAAAGTAAACTTGTTGAAACCTGCAGAAACACTTCATAAGTTGACTGTATCCAGAACTGTTCGCAATGAATATCCCTTTAATAACCTGTTTGGATAGAAATGTAATTGCTCGCAGTTTGACACAGCTACTCCAGGCCTGTCTAGTAAGAGCATTCTTCACTGGCGCAGATTGACTCAATTGGCTGCTTGAAATCTGAGCAGAGTAACCATGTTGTGAGGTCAGACGTGGCTGCGGTGTGAGGTCCGCAGAGTGGCTTTTATTTAATGCTGTCCAAATGCCAGTTGCTCCCCCTGGGTATTTAGGAGACTAGCTCAAGGATTGCCACTCGAGTGCTAAATGAACAGCATCTGTCCGGTTGCAGACGTGCACAGACGGACAGGAAGAGGAGTAGGATGAATGTGTTTTCTGTCCCAGGAGTAAAAAAGAGACCAGTTGGTTGAGGCTTCTGTTTCATACATTTTCAGACACATTTTAAATGTTTCTGGCAGATGTAAATCTGAAAGTCTCTCTTTAGAGGCAAGAGGGGCAGTGGGAGAGGAGTGAATAAAAGGGGGCCCTCAATGGGTCTCACTGGTGTTGGGGGAGTGTCTGAACAGCGGTTAGGGGTTGGCTAGGGAGATGCAAGGTGGAGTAGTGGGGGACTGTTGGAGGGCATATTGTGCTCAAAGGAGGTTTGGTTTTTCTGAGACATCCTGCTGTCTGCTTAATTGAATTTCTTGTGCGTTGACACGGCTGAACCCCCCCCCCCCCCCCCTACTCCTCTTCCTTTGGGGATACAGGCAAGTGTGCATGGTTACTCGGACATGGTGTGTGCTGTAATGCGTGAGAAGGCTTCTGTTCTGTAGAAATAAAACAATAAAGAACAGCAGGGGCTTCATTGAGCAGCACTATGTTCATTACCTTTTTAAAAAGTGACTTCAGTGGTGAAGGAATGAGTCCTTTTAACACTGAAATGAGTTTGCATTTCTTTTCCCAATTCTTGAATCTCCCTGTCTGGAAGTCAAGATTGTTGTTTTTGGTTAGAGACCTGAAAAATGAGGTTAATGTCGTTAATACAAAATTAAGAGATTTTAATGTTTTGTTCTACGACATAAAATACATCACTAAATACCCAACTCATAATTGTTCGGAGCTTCAATGTGTCTTGAAAAGAAGCTGTTGATAACAAGTGATTAAATGAGACTACTAAATCTCTTCATGCGACCGTCATGTAGTCAATTGGATTTTACTTCTGGCAATTGCATTTCAGTTCAAAATTCATAAACCGTGTTAATATGGCGATTATCCTGCTGAATAAAACATACAAAAAGTAAACATGCGTTTGCCACAAATCCAATGGTAACATCTCATTGCTTTTTGTTGCGGGACCTGTTCCGGCGCTAACTTCCTGGTCAACTTACAAAATGTGTAAGCTGCACCACTTTATTTTCCTGAATTTGTAACGTCCACATTCATTTTGGTGGTCCCAGAACTCTGTCCCAGTCAAAGACCGCCTGAAATATGATGCTGTCACAGAGAACTTGCATTAGGCTCCGCTATAGTACCACACAGACTGAGTAAAGCTGTGTGAAATGAAGACAGAGTGGCCAAGTGAGACAGCTAAGGTCTCCTTTGACATTGTCCAGATGAACTGATAAAGAGCCTCTCTGCAAGAACGCTTGTTGACCTTTAACAGACCCTCACACCATCTTCTGGCATCTGGGCCGCTAAATGGTTTTGAAGGAACAATGTTTGTAGCTCATCAGATAAAGTGTCTCTAAACAAGCCAGAGAGCGAGGTTAGACGTGGACGGGGAAGGAGAAAGGATCAGGCTGATGTCAACACATGTAGCTTGTTTTACCACATATGAAAGGACAGTGTAGCAGCTCATGTTGCACAGAGGGTAATACTTTTCATCAAGTGAGTTAGAAATGTTTCCGTGCCCATGATGTCATCAATATAATGAAAGACTTGGAGTTTTAACCCATGACAGGTGACCTATTTGAGTCAGAAGTAGTGGAAACAAATGCCATCTGGCTCTAGTGACCGAATGTAAGTTACCATACGCATGCACATTAATCCAATATTATAAAATGTGCAGTAAATAAAACATACATTTATTAACATGTTTTAGTAAGGCTACAGGCTACATCTGGCACATTTATGCAGCCGCTGTCTCTATTTCTTTCACTTTCTCACATGCTGGTATGTGTGTTTGTTTATCCTCGTGTATGTGCCAGAGGCCAGCGAGATGTTAAATCACGCCTGACTGCTGGAGGCGGCACCCTAAATTAGGGCTGCTCGATTATGGCAAAAATCATAATCTCGATTGTTTCGGTCAATACTTGTAATTGCGATTTATTAAATGCGATTATTCATTGACTTTGAAAACATCAATTTATTGGAGAAAAAAAATGTGAATAGTATGTTTTTAACAGTTGATTACCCTGAACTTTAAGTAAGTAAGTAATTCAACTGAAAAACCAAAAAAAGAAATAAAAAAAGAAGAAGTAATAATAATAAAAAAATAATCGTTTTATTTCGATTACGTTGTTTTCGTAATCGTTGCAAGCCATAATCGTAATCGCGATTTAAAATACGATTAATTGAGCAGCCCTACCCTAAATTAGTGGACCTTCATTACTAAAAAGTTTACAGTAGCCTCTCCTTCCCTATACCTAAACACATGGTCATACCAGTTTTTAAATGGCCACATTTTACGGTGAAATACATTTAATTCCAATTAAAGCACCAACATCGGGACAAAAGGTTGAAGATAATCTGTATTTTAAGTTGAGCTCAACTTTGGTAAACTTTGACCCACAAAATCACGCTTTAAAGTGGCTTGACAGTGCTACAACTGTAGGGAATGAAGCGTTGCAAAGTCCTATGTAGAAGAAGCGGTTGGCTTATTAGCATTGTTGCACCATCCACTTTTAATTAACCCTCCGCTGTTTGAGTATAAATTATTGAACAAAGTGGTGCACAGTGATAAAACGCCAAGGGGTGAGTAAACGGCACAGTACAGAGGAAAAGAAAAAAAGAAACTCAGGCAGCTATTGTGATTGGCTAATGCTAGTATGTCCCCACTAGCATGTTAGCAATTAGCTTAGCAGCTACAGTAATTAGCCAGCTAGCCCAACACATCTTCTAGTTCCAATATGTTGCGGAGTTACATTAATTTGATCTGTCCCAATTTCTTAGTACTTTTCAGACTATACTATGAGCCTTTTAGTCCTTTTGGCTGCGGGTGGCTTACAGGAACCAGTTCGATAGGTTAGTGATTCACCGAGGATTAAGACTCACCGGAGCTTCAGCACAATGGATTGATTTATATGTTGCACTCACATCCCCAGAGACAGTTTGCACTGACCTCCTACATGTGCGTTCATGTGTATTTCGCTGTTCCTAAGAAGCCATGTTTAGTCACTCTGTTGAGTCATCATGTAAACCAAATTAGGTTAAAATTAGTTCTAATCAACTCATTGAGAAAGTAAACAAATGTGTGTATTGAAGTGTTTTTTTTTTTTTTAGCAACTGGCATTTGTATGTGTGTTGTTTTGTCTTAATATAAGAGTGTGAACTTTTCCCCTTTCTGATTGAGAGGCTTTTCTCTCTCTGTCTCGCTCTCTCTTTTCAGTTTCCTTTCTTTTACCCTTGGGGAGTGACATGACCTAAAAGCTAACAAATAAAACCAGCCCTCCCTGTCAGCCATCATTGTGTCTGTGCATTTTATCACAGTAACGGAAATTAGGCAGTGCCTTGATATTTACATTCATGTGTGACCGAAGCCTTTGGTCATTTTCCCTCTGAAGTGAACTATCAAAAAGTTTGAAAAAGTCAACTATACCGTTTTGAATTAAAACATCATTTGGGATCACTTTTTAAGAGAAAGGATCAAAGCTAAAATCTTCCTAGCTAGTTTTTTTTCTTCAAAGCATCAGTCGGGCCTTCGGTATCTCTTGTGTTTTCCTTAAATAAACAATCACCAGCGAGTCAAAGAGAGCCCTGGCCTCTCTGTGTGAGCTCCTTTTTGGTTTCAAATGAAACCAGAGGCTCAACAACACAATGGTGTTTTTCTCTCAGCTGTGGTTTCAAGTCATTGTGTGGTGTGTCTACGGGGCTATAAAAAGGGTGCCTAACAGGAATAGGAAGTTTCTGTTGCTGTTATCCTGTTTGTCCACACTCGGATTCATGTTTCTACGCTGCGAGAAGTTCTTTGTAACCTCACCCAAATGGTCACATTTGTACTTTTCTCATGTAGGGCAACAACTACAAGGTGCCCAATCAAGCTACTCTTGGTGACTAAACTCACATTACAGGTCTAAGATTATTATAATTATTAAAAGTGAAAGGATTGCATGTTAGAACATGCTTAGAAAGATTGTTTTTTAAGTGACTCAAAAGGACATGCTGACATCATGTGCTTTAGTGTATAATTTTGGAGTTTTCAATATACTACAGAGTGGTAACTTTTTTTTTTTTTTTTCACTAACTATGCTAAGTTTTGTAGATATTCAATTAAAGAATTCCTTCACAGTGACTGAGTTGTGTCAAGCATTTAGTGTGACAGTTTCCCCCGGAGCGCAGCGCACTCACTGGCTTGTTTCACAGCTCCCCGTCTGCCTGTGGGAGGCCTGGTGGTCTGATAACACAGATAAGGGAGTAGAAACACACACGCATAGATACACACAGGAGAGGTCGAGAGAAAGAGCCACAGGGGGAACTCTCAGCTGTGCACTGTCAATGAAAAGCCAGCCTGTCAGGACGTCCCACATTCCTGGATAAACAAAAGAGGAAGTGGGTCTCTCTCCTCTTTGTGACTCAGCGGGAATGGGACCGCACGGAAAGAGGAACAGGAAGATGGGAAAGCGTGTGTCTCTGTGTCGCTTTTGAACTCCCTGTGTTTCCTTACCAGACAGGCTTCCCTTTTCCTGCCTTTCCCTCCATCTGCATCCATCTATGTTCTATGAACCTGCTGTCTGATAGGCTGTCCGATTATTCCCACCACCGCTGTGCTCTGCAGACAGAATGAGGTTATAGAGCTAGCACTAAAATAACTAATGCTGGTGCCTTTTTTCAACATTTGTTTGTTTGGTTGTTTACTGTTGTGTCATATTTGTTATCTCACAAACAATTTTTAGCCACTTTCTCACCCCCCGCGTCTGCCTTTTACGTCTACACCGATCTAAATGATGTAGGTCCTTCTTTTCCGATCGTTTAGGCTTCGGGATGCTGGAGGGGCTGGGTTGCTCAGTCGCCTAGGCAACAGCAATGATCAGTGGGGCGAGTGGACGGTGCCTACGCCTCACAGTCACTGAAGCGGAGGGGAGGAAGGGGTAGGGGGATGGGGGGTAGGGTTGGGCATAGTCGGCCTTCATGCTGGATGACCTGTGTTAAAATATCCTGTCAAGAGCTAGGTCATATCTGTGCGAGTGTGTGTCGGTTTATCTCCCAGGAATGTACTCCTGTGGTGCGAGTAACACTCAATTTCACTGACTAATAGACTGGCTTTACTAACTTATTTGAACAATTCACTTGAGCATTAGAAGCAGATAATTGTACTTCTCTGCCTGAAACACTGAAAATAACCTTTTTTTTAATTCAGTTAAACATTGCTATAAGCTCTAAGTATTTAGTTAAAGCAGCAATCCGTAAGTTTTTTTTAGTCCTGGCGGATTTATCCACACGCTATTTACTGGGGGGAACTGCAAAAGCTGTGTAGCACTACAGGTCCCAGAATACAGTAGACAGCAAAACTATTAGCAAACTGAGAACTCTGGCAATAATTGGCTTTCTTTTCAAAACAACTAGTTCTAAAGACTTCAAATATATAAATGAGCAATTCTACATCAGTGGGCCATAGTCTCAATCACCATTGGGGTACCCCATTCGGCGATAGATAATGACTTAACAGACATTTGGTTAAATGAAAATCCTCTAAATACTACTTTTAATGTCACATTTAGCCAATCACTGCATATTTATTTATTATCTTAATATGTAATAGTTGATTTACAAAACAAGACCCTCTACATCCCAGCTTGTAGAGGGCATTGATCAAAGGTACCCTTGATTGACCTTTTTAGCATATCCTTAACTGGCTACATTTGATTTTAATGAGTGGTACTGCACCCCTGGCAGGACCCTTATTGATCTGTGTCATATGTCACATCTAAACAACTTATTAAGATGCAAACAATAGACACAGGAGAGTTACTTGGCTCAGGTGGCACAGTGACAAACACCCATCTGAGGTTGCACCATAAACTCACCATCAGCATTTCGATTCTGTTAATGCCACACACCCAGTGACCTTCAACAGTGGAACAGTCCCAGGTTGCCAAAAGTCAGCAACTCCGAGAGCGAACACCTCTTCATCAGCTTCTTTTCGAGGCCTGGGAGGAACAAGGTGTTCATCTGGATTTTCTGCCTGTCAGCTCTCTGCTTTAGGTTGCTGTGACATTGAGACTGGAGTCAGCAGATGGGTTCACCTTACTTGTATTTAGATTGTGCTGTCTCTTCACTACGGCGTGTAGTTTAACAGTTATAGATTGTTTTCTGTGGCGCTTAAAATGTGGGCACAGGGCCACTTTTTAAGTGCTCCCACATGGAATGGCTCATAAATCTTTTTTTGGGAATTCGTGCAAATGTTTTAGCCGACTGAAAATCTTTTGCGATAATGAAATATTGAAGCACTTGATTGGTTGCTTAGATGATAACTTCACAGCCAGGATTGGGACATAGTTGGAGCGCCTGCGAAAAATGTGAAAGTTGTAGCACACCCTCCAGATGGATTAGATAATGTGGAGTTTTGACGGTCGGCTGAAGCATCTGGAATGAATTGTAAAGTCTCAACATTGTAGCTCCATCCCCAGGAAGTTTTTTGGGATGGTTTCAGGTAACCATTCTCTGCTATTCTGGAGGCTTATTTCGTTGTGCAGCAGGCCAGTTTTAAGTGCCAAGACTGGACTGTGTTACTTGAGAAAACATGTTTCTGTTTTGGTTTGGGATAGGCCTTCAGACAGACATTACTCTCGACTTGTTCTTGTTACTTAAAGCCTGGATGATGGTTCTGAAACATTAGGATGACAAGTGATCAATCAAAGGGGATTCAAATATATGGATTGTATGTGTGTGACTTAACTGATTTAGAAACACAAGTGTATGTATGTTATGTATGTTGAGTTTAAAGAATGTGAGGTGTTGCTACAGTCTATAACACCCAGCCTATTCCCTTCCAACAAAGGAATATCGTACCTTAATGCCCCATGTCTGTCAATGTGGCCTGTTACATCACATGTAAGTGCAATGAACCATGAGAATACAAATTCAGAACATCAAGAAACTGGCAAGTACATTAGCTTAAAATAAGCCAAGCCTTTTTAAGTGCTACATTCAGAATTGCAAAAGTTTGTTTTTTTCATTTTATTGTCCAAGGTGTGGTTTAAACAAACAGGTTTTCCGTCTACGGCAGATCATGTGTGGACTTTCTGCTGTCCTGGTATCAATCCAATTTTTTTTTTAGCCATGCTAGCAAACAGTTTGAATTGAATGAATTGTTATCCTTATATTGTTACAAAGACTGGGAAAGTGGTTTCCTCTGTCTTTCTGAACTTTGAGAAGACTTGATAGGGGTGCACAAGGAATGATCTTTTAAGGGTGTGTTCAGTCTTTGGTTGTGTTTCTATAGGCCTTGTGTCTTGTACAACCTAAAGGTTGTATACTCTAATCTCTCCTACTATCTTCACAGGAAAGGAGATAAAACAGAATCACAAGTATCCTCAAACAAGGGGGCGCCTGGGCCTTCAGTACCAAACGAAAACATTATAGTGCTTTTATTAATGATTACAATCGGTCACATTAGGAAGATCAGAGAACACATAATCAATATTCCCCCACATATTCATTATTGATTCAGGAGTCTGTTTTTTTAGCGTACCAGTTTAGTTGCTCTTATAAAAATGTCATGGGACGACATGATTGTTGTTGAATTCTATTGTAAACGTATTAAGACAACCCCCACACTTGCCTGGGCTTGGCCTCAGATTATAAGGGTAAGTCATTATTTATCTGCCAAGTGTAGGGCGTTCGATTCCGCCGATGCGACTGACACAATCATAAAGCGCTTAGGTGAAAGCTGATAATCGTAGGAAAACGCAAGCTCACAGAAAGGGAGTTTGTCTGACTAAATCAATGACTGCCAACCTTGATGGATGAAAGGATGAGGTGCAAGTACAAATGCATTTGATCCTTTCATTATGCGCTAGATGTCATGGTATTTGAGGTATTAATCATGGATGTGCCATCATGGATGCCACATGATTATCTAAAACATAAGATGTTCGTGGTTCTCCTTTCAATCCTCTTAAACTCCATCAGCGGTTTGATGTAGGGATTGATAGATGGAGAATGGAAGCGGTAATAGGGAGGCTTTGGTTTTAGATTGATCCGATGGACGATAGGAAGGAAAATATGGTACCCACAGGATTGTTATACTAGTTTTCTGTCAAGACGGCCATTATGGCTTTGTTGAGACTTGGAAGGTGTCAGTTGAAGCAAATGAAGCCAGTTATTTCTCTTTAGGGGCATCACGCAGCATATTTCAAACTATATTCACTCACGCTGAGAGGAGATGGCACTTCTGACAGCCAATAATAGTCTGCCCGTTTCTCCACTCCAGCACTGTGGCCTCTTTACTTCTGATCTCCCACTGCTTTGCTCCACTGCTGCTGTTTTTTGGGAGAGTTCAGCATCAGCACATTTTGAATAAGGAGGCAGTGCAACAACATTTGGTGAACATTTTATTTAAGTTGTCTCGTGAAGTCACTGTAGTACATCTTAGTCATAGTATTGCTGCTTTTAAACTGCCCATTGTTTTTGACAGTCTGTTATTTACACTTTTGACTAGTCCAAAGAAAATAATAATGGGCATTTATTTTGACACATGGGCAATGACACATTATTTGGACTTACCAAAAACGTTGGTAAAAATGACCCCTTGGAACTATGGCATGACTCCCAAAAGAAAAGCTAAATATTAGCATATTCCATAATGAAATGTATATACCAACATGACAGCTTTTTGTGTTGAGTCAATGAGGAAATAGTTAAATAAAATAAATAATGATTTTTGTAAGTCTATTACAGAGTGCAAATGTATCAATTATCCATTGTCCACCATCAAAATGGTTGTTTTATCTTGTAGTTTCAAATAAAATGGCATCGCACACCTCTGCACTGAAGAGGTATGCGTCTGACACTTGCAATTGACAGAATTGCCGATGAGGATCTGACATTTTCAACGATGTTGGGTCGAGGTTAGGCCGATCAGTGAACTCATCCCATGCATAGCCTGACACACACACAAATTATTCTCTGAAATCACACCCATTTCTTTGATGACTCCACTGTGGATCTCTCCGTAGGTACATCTCTATTTTTGATCTCAATCTGGAAAATATTGATTGACTAACATGGCCTGCCAAGATGGCTTTCAGGAGATTTTCGTACAGTGTATTATCCCCCATATATCCTCTCTGTCTTGCTCGCCCTCCTCTCAGTCAACAAAAGATGTAAGGCGATTAAACCATTGATGTTGTATCGCTGCCGAGGCTTTCTGAAACGTGGCAGAGGGTTTGGAGGGGAGGGCTTCGCCGTTAAAAGGATCTGAAGAGCGGGACCAGCGCTGTATCTCTGCCCACTACTCTTTTAAATACATGGCACGTAGCCCTGCGCATGATATGTACTGTATTAACCGAGGCACTCTTCTAAACCCTTTAGAAGGCATAACAGCATTTGATGACATGAACACTTAATGAAAGTGCTCTTAATAGGATGCATCAGTTTGTCCTAGCAGGAAGTAGAAGGACAAAGGATGGGAAGTTTCTCCTAGAGGTTTTTTTGGAGAACTTCTAAAATAAAGATGCAAGGTTGAAGATTCAGGAGCAACAGAGGACACTGCAGAGCAAGCAGCTTCTCCTTGTGCTTGTTGCTAGGATACTTTTTTTTTTTTTTTTAGTATTATGGGGTGTAGTGCACTCTACACAGTGGCTCCTCTTTTAGCTCTGCTGCTTTCTACTGTACTTCTCTCACCCTTGATGTATTTCCCCTGTCAAGATCTTCTACACACGTTGCATCTTGTTGCATAGGAATGCATCTAGATCCAGGAATTTCCTCGGTGGCTTTAAATATCTATTCCCTCAGGAAGAAACGTGGACCTGTAGGGTCTTCTTGTAGTCGGCACATGTACTACAAACAAACAATAGGCATTAAATGAAAAGAGGATAAAGCGAGAATCTGTCGTCATGTGCTTACTAGTTCTCCAAACCCATGCTACATATGGTGCAGTATTTATGCATGGAACAAGATGAAAGTGAGTGGTTTCCATGCAGAAGTTAATAATTGACTGCTGAAAAGTAAAGTATCATAAAAGCCTGCCAAATATTACGAAAGCAGAAGCATGGAACTGATTCTTATTGTGTTGTTGTATTCACCACAGTGGTGGCAGCGCGGTTCACCAAACGGGTGGAAAGGCTGACGGAGGATGTTTTTGAGAAGCCCACATCAGTGGCAGGCTGCAGACGAGAACTAAGGAGAAGGGGAATATGAGAAATGACGAAAGTTAAGAAAAATGTGCAAGAGGGAGTGATGGGATTAGGAGGACTGGATGGTGATTGGGGGTTAGGGGAGGAAATGGAAGGATAAAGGAAACGAGAGAACATGGAGAAAAAGCAGAGATGGAGGAGAAACAGTAGAATGAGGATCAGGGAGCAAGAGACTGGAGTAAATTAAAATTGATTTGAAGAGGGAAATTGTCCATCACTGAAACCTCAGCTGCTGCCGTCGATAGGTTGGGGAGAAAAAGGAAAAACAACATAGAAACAGAATGAAAGGTCAGAGATAACACTGCACCTGCAGAGTGCTAAAGAATCCACACTTCAGAGCACTGTATGAGGTCTTGCCACCGACTTTTTGTTTATAAGTAAATATTTAAGAGAAATCTGTTGTATCTCTCCTCACACGGTTGCCATCGCTGTGCTTTACATTTTCTTTTTACTCAGGAAGAACAAAATAATTCTCACAAGGCTTTTGGCTAAACAAATAATTCATAGAAGAATTTATAAAAAAGAAAGTTTTTTTACACGAACAAATAATGAATTTTTCATCGAATGCCACTAAACTGGAAGTTTACAAGGAATTTATATTGTTTTACATTTCTTTTGTGACGTAGGATTGTACCTTGGATTATTATACAAGTACATACACAAAGGCAAACATGCCTTACATTCCCTCTCCACATTCCAGTCTGCAATCCTAATCCAACAAGCGCAACACTTTACTAATCTCTGATGTAGCTCTTATACACATACACTTTTATATTGCCAACAATGGGTTTCATAATGATCCAAATTGGAGTGTTTCCAGTTGCTATCATCAAGTTCCTCACTTGAGTTGGAAGTTGACTTATTTACAGTTTTACTATGACACACGGCTTTCAGTTCGAGATAACGTACAATTGTGAAATGTCCAAGGTTTAGGAGGGTAATAGCTCTTGGGTGGGACCTTGCCTTGCATTTCTGGGGAATGTGAATAAGAAGAGTGCGCTGACAGGAACTTGGATGAAAGGTAAAGCGAGCGCTGCGAAGTATCATTATGTTGAAATTAAATGAATGCTGTCAAAATTATCGCGTTAACGGCGGTAATTAATTTTTTGAATTAATTGCGTTAAAATATTTAACTCATTTAACGCATTTGCAGCATGGCCCGCCCCATACATCCCACCAGTGGCAGCGCCAGGGTATGGCTGGGGTAGGCTACACCCATACCAAGAAATGGCTTAACCCCACCATGAAAAATGATGTTAAAGTAAACTAAATAAAGTCTGCCATCTCGCGCGGAGTAAATTGCACAGACAGCAGTTGGTAAGATTGATTTCAGTAGCCACTTGTCTGGAAATACCGAAGACCAGAAACGGTTTTGAAAACTTTTGTCACGTAGTGATCGTCTTCTCAATAGAACATCTTTGATAATGTCTTCTGGCCAATCAGAATCAAGATAACGGCGTGGTGTTGTTGCATGAAGTCCCGACGGAGTATACTTTTGCTGTAGTACAGCTACAGGGGTGCACATAACTGGTACGCAGGTTATATGCGTCATCTGAAATGCGTACCGTCACTTGTGTCACAAAGCGCATTTGCGTACCGACTACTTGTGAAGCTTTTCCAGAAGATCACCGGACGACAGAGTCAGTCTCCGTGTGCACAGGCAGGGCTGCTGTTAACGTCGGTCTGTACAACGGAATTGTGCCAAAACTACGCCAACCGGCTGCGGAGGGAGACTTCCCCCCCCCCCCTTCACTGGAGAACTGCGCTAAAACAGCTGATCACAACGTTCACACTCTGTGGTCACGAAGTACTCTACTAGCCCCCCCCTGTCGACTTTCCTGAAGTACAGACAAATGTTATAATAAACATAGATACTGTATGTTAAATGGATATAGGCCTATCCGCCTTCTTTCATTTATCTTTCCATTCCCACAACAATATACATAAAGAAATTGCATATTTTGGACATAGTTCGAATGGTGATTAATCATGATTAATTAATTTTTAAACTGATTAATCTGATTAAAATTTGTAATCGTTTGACAGCCCTAGTATAAAAAGTCGGTTTAGTAATTCATGCTAGCGTGCCCTGTTGCTGAACTGCCTCATGGGAGTCTACATGTGGAAAGAAAAATATGAGAGAAGGCTCCAATTATAGTAAATACTCCACAGGTCAAGGAGGGAGAAGTTGGACACGGTTGTTTTAGTGGAATGGAGCTATATTGGAAAAAGTACAGTTTTTGTTAAATATTAAGCAAATACATATCAGTGAATAGCCTCGCACATTTTATTTTTACCCACCAACTGTTTAATTAAAAAGCCAGGCATACATTTTAATTTTGTTCACTGTGTTGACTTCACGCACCATGCAACAAAATAAATAATCCATCCATCGCTTCCTATACCTGCTTTTTTCATGCACAGAGTGGCAGGAAGCTGGAACCTTTCCCAGAACATTGGGTGAAACGGCGCATGAATGTAGACCGTGCTTCACATGCCAAATCACGGAGACATTCACACCTATAGTTCACAGCCAACAGTTACCTGGCTTAATGCATTTGGAGTATTGGAGTTCATCACAATGAATCACGTAGAACTTTAAACCAAGAGATTTTTGTTGAGGACAAAGAGCTAGCATATGTTCCCGTTTGCTAATCTGGAGCTTTTAAGGTAAGATGATTAAAGGTTTGATAACCCTCCATTTGCAAAAAGGCATAAAATGGCTTAAGACTTGTCTAGTTAGCACTGACGTAGCCTGTATAAAACCTTCCACGGCTGCACATTCTGAATCACTTTTACAAAGCTATAAATATTAAACATTAAGTCTTGTTTAAAATCTCCTGAGGCAGAATATGAACAGCCTCGTCCTCCATTCTCACTTCGTCTCTTCATCCATGGCTCTTTCTGCCAACAGTTAGTGATTTACTGTCGACCTCCCTCCCTTTCAACATGGCTCTGTTAGAGAGATCCATTGAGTGAGAGGGACCACCTGGTCACCACTGGCTCGCTCTGATCTGTGTCATTCAAAGCTGATGTGAGCTGACACAGCAGCTCCCAAAGGGCAGCTGGCTCCGCAACAGACAATGGAGGCCAAGCACTGTCTGACCCGGCTAAAGTTAGGTCTGTTGTTGACTCATCTCAGTGCCATCTCAGTGCCTTTTCACTGTGGCTGCAAAGGTTTCTAATGTAATGGAGGTGCGCTGGTTGACTTTCAGTGGACTAACCGCCTCAGATCAAAATACTGGGTGTTAACTTGGCAAAACGTTTGTAAGATCACACATCATAAAATGAATATGGCCCTGTTAAGACTTGATATCATGCTTAAAATACCCAAGCTGTGAGTAAATGCAGCTGGGAAAAGTTCCAGTTCTTACCTGGCGTACAAATATGTATTCAAAATGAGGTAAAAAAAACCTGTCTGACAGTAATTTGTGAATTATGTCATGGTTTGAGTTAGTATCCAACATGGTCTATTGAAGGAGATATTAAATGTTAAATGGTAGGAGTGATACCCCTTTGATGTGTTGTAGCTAGTTAGCTTAGCCTTGTCAACCTCTAACCAAGCTAGTTAGATTGTGTTTGCTGCAGGGCCGGTTCTAGCCAATTTGATGCCCTCGGCGAGATTTTAGCTGAGATTTGTTTTTATCTCCAGTTTTAAACGATATTTTTGGTTTACTGTCCTATAGTATACAGTGAAATGATTTCAAACCTGTTTATCCCAATAATTGTAAAGGAGTGCCTTGGAAATATGTGTTTACATAAATTGTAATCAAAACGTTTGAGACCCACTAAGATAATTTAGACTAAAGTTAACTATCTAAACACAGAGAGTTCTTTTACCTCACTGAGCCTCTCAGTCTGACAGGAGAGCTGTCCTCCGTCCTTGTTGTAGAAACATCTTCTTCTTATATCCAATAGCGCAGCTAGCACCAGATGCTAATAAAAACAGCGCTGGTACCGGTGCGCCCTCTCTCGCTCCCACGCTCACTCGCACTTTGGCTGTGAGCTGCGGGCGCCAGATCAGCCAACATCCCCCACTTTCATCACTTACAGCGCCCATCGTACAGGGCGAATGAAAAGTGTAACTGGGGTGAAAGGGTGTTACATTTACTTAATTATGAATCTTGTTACATCTATGCCGAAAATTAGGATGAGCACCAACAGTCAAAAATGTTTTTTCCCCTCCCAGAGCTGCCAGCGCAGAGCCCCCCCAGATCTGGCGCCCTAGGCAACCGCCTATGTCGCCTATGCCGGCCCTGGTTTGAGACTGAATATCTTTAGACCTTTTGAAATGGTCCTTTCATGAAGATTCAGGAGCAGTTTTGAGGGGAGCTTTTATACTATTTACCCAGAAGCCTGACTATTTTATCCAACCATTTCCTTATGTTTTTTAACCATCTCCTTATTTTATTCAACCATCTTCAACATTTCAGTGGCTTTGGATTCCAGTGGCAGCATATCCGCATCAGCCATACCTATAATTTTCCTGTCACAAACATTTATATTTTATAGTTTGGGAACACATTTAGCAATTTTTGCATTTTATTTATGGGACCCACACTCCCAAAACATCTTCAAAGACTGCTGTTAGATTGATGAGGCATGGCAGATTATGTACCAAACTGCCACTGTAACCAGCCTGCTGTGTAAATGATAGCCATGCATCATAAAATGAGTATGCATGACATGATGACGAGGCGATGGGGTGTCAGGGAGGTCTTGTATAATCCAATTACCGGTTGATGAGTTTCCATTAGGCTTTATGAGGTATTTAACTGTGTGTGTGTGAAATGGAGTCCTTCTCTACTATAGTCTTCATTTGATTGATTAAGGGTAGGTTAACCATCTGGCTATAAACCAGTAGTCTCTTAATAGAATTTGCCCCACCCAAATGTATGTGTCTGCACGTGCATGTACGAGCTACTGTACACTAATAAACCTAATGGCTATAAAGTCAGGGGTGGGCTTAAGCCTATTAAAAGGATGTAGTGCTGCAGTTATGGAATAGGGACCCTTAAAACATACAACAGCAGAGTGTATGATGACATTTAAAACCTCCCTTATGCAATGGGCTACTGGATATATATATATATATATATATATATATAACATAATCCATTCCATCAACAGATAAAATGTAATGCCCTAAATTGTAAACTGGTTTGAGCAGCAGCAGCAGTTGTAAATGCCATTATTGCCCTAAGGATGGCAAAAGGTTTTATATTTGTAAGAACGCTGCTTTATGGTCCCATTCATTAGCTGCAATTAAATGTTTACTTGTCTGATAAATCACTATCACACAACAGGAGCTGAGTGATGCTGGGTTGTTTAATTGATTATACACTTTTTAGAGCTCATTCTGCCAGCACACAGTGTGTGTTTTTTTTTTGGCATTTTCACATTTGTTTTTACCATTCAAACTTTCTTTATTCACCGCAACTCTGTCCAAAGCTGCCTTTCCCATTACTCAATACTTTTTCCCATTTAGTAGTACATTTTAATAGTATCTCCACTATTGTCAGTAGTAGACATTGCTTTGTTTTAGTTACAACACAAAATGGTATTTTGTACCAACTGCCCAAAAACTGTGAATTGCCAATATAATAACCCTAACCCTAGCCAATTTCCAAATCCAAATGTTCTCCCGTCGTCCAACCCTAATAAGTCTTTGGAGTAGTTTATTTGGTATTTAATAAAAATGTCCATTGCATCATCCCAGAGACCAAGGCATCTTCCTCAAATTACTTATTTTCTTTTAAAACCTTAAAAGAAGTCACATTGGAGATGTTGGATCGTACAACAGTTTGCTTTTTTAAGATGCAAATAACTTACAAAAACTAAATAAACTAATCCTTGAAGCACCAAGTCCAGTGTATGAACATGGAGGTGTAACAGTCAAACAAACAATTTTTAAAGGGGCACTGTGCTCCAGGTCAGTCAAAACTGGAAACAATCAGACAAGATCAAACGTCTTGAGAAAAGCTTGGCAGCTCCGATCAAACCGAAGACGTGTTAAGGAAACGTGCTCTGGGTGCAGCACGTTTCTCAACCCCGCATAGCGAAAAAATAAACAGAAGGGTAACCTAATGTCTGCTTGTCAAGGCTCATGAAGTTTCACCTCTTAAAAGGTCGCTGGCATTTATGCCCACTTGATTCTTCCTCTCTGTGAAGTTTCACACCTCTGACTCCATCTTTCACATGTAATAACATACACCGATGTACGTTTTCTTCTCCCTCTCTCTATGTCAAGCTGCAAGCTGCCATCAGCACGGAAAAGGGAATCTGTGTATTTGCAGATGCTTAGAAAATGTAAATGCATAAGGACATATTATGCTTTGGATGTGTGTCTTAGCAACATGTGCCCGTTTGGATATGTCTTAGATGGTTCTACACTGCAAAAGAGGATAAGGAGGTTTGCAACTCAAAGACAAATACTTTGGTAACTGTTTGAGTAGATAAAACTCACAAGATACATTTGTTGACATGGATAATGAGTCCAGGCTATTCTTGTTTTCTTCTATAGTGGAAGTCCAGATGAAGCCCAAACTAACTATTCATAATGGGCTGTAATAGAATTCCCTTGATTTTTATGCCACTTTGTGTCCTGTCGTCCTAGTATCGACTGTATGTACGACTCACTCTGATTCTCCCGTTTCCTTTCTAAAGGCCTCTTTGCCGACGACTGCTGAGTATAAGCCATGTCACCCTCACTTAGTTTCACCACAAATCAAAATGCTGCTGTCGGGGTGAGTCGAAGGCTTTGGAACTCCAGTCCAACATCAAGCCAATTTTAGCCGCAGTTTAGGATGAGAGCACTGTCTATGAGGGCAGCTCTTATGTAAGATCTCTTTCTCTTTGTGGCAATCACTGTGCTAATAGCCTTTTTCAGAAATCAGTGCTCTGTTAATGGTCAGTACAGATGACACATGTGAATCTTCGTTTCGTTTGAGAGCTTTGTCTTTTTGCTGTTTGAAAGCTCGACAGTGACACCAGCAAAAATGCAACTGCTTATTTTGTTTAAATCCCATTTGAGTAGCCTTTTTACAGAGAATTTTAGAATTGCTTGCATGTTTCTACAGGCTTGTTTAGACAATTAGTCAACCAAAACACCAGTGCAAAATGGATATTGTCAACACTTGGATTAAATAGAGTCACGAGTTGAATCTTGCCTGCCCTTTGATTTGCATTAGAATGGTTTCTGGGGCAGTTATTATGAATGTAACGGTAATGAAACCACTGGATGATGTCACTGGAAAGAAAAAGTTATTTTTACTGGAGTGGAAGAAGCCCCCAGTTCGCAGAATGCATCAGAACCCGCATGGCAGATGGGAGTTATACTTATTGAAGGAACATTCTCTGTATTTACCGTATAACTGCTAGCTGGTAGACTCTGCTTATGTAGGCACAACCTTTGCCAGCTCAGCAGTCAGTCAGACAGGCTTTTAAAAGGAAAGGGGAGGTATGCAGATATATGCAAATGAGGTTGCCATGGGGTTTGTGGTGGTGAAACCGTGGTTACTGGTGGTGAAACCGTGGTTACTGGTAGAGGAATGAGGTTAAAGAGGGCCATGGGCTTCGGGAGGACGTTCCCTACCCACAATGCCCTCTGGTGTTTGTTTACACACTGTGGTTGGTTCTGGGTTGTGTGAGGTAAAGCCAGCCATCTCTTAAACCTTTTCTGCAAAGCTTTCATGGGCAATGTGGGGTATCATTAATTGCTGTTTTAGTTGACATTTTCCAATTTAGTTTGTAAACGCCAAGATTTAACTATAATTTAACCAGAAAATACATATTCATAATTCCTGCTATCAAGATACATGTAATCACTACAACAAATCATCACATTTAAATAGCTGTATGATACTGCCATTTAAACAAAATATGGATTGTGCGGTTTTCTGTACTTAACAAATAAGGGATAAGCCCCATAACAAAGTTATTCCACAATGTTTTACCACCATGTTCTTCTACACGTGCAAAGCATCTTACCTGGTTGACTGAACAAAAGGAATGTATTGTCCCATCCCTAAATCAGTCACGAGGTATGACCCTTGACCTTCAGTGTCATGGGCCGGGAGTGTCACTGAGTGTGAGGTAGAGAAAAAAGCTTTTTAGGTTATCTGGGAATAAGAAAATACTGATCAGAAGACATTGTTCACCCTAGAAAGTCTTACAAAACACCAGTGCCAGTTGCCTTCATGGACTACAAGTTAGTCTATTGAAAGTTTTTACGCAGAAACTCAGTATTGTATAAAACATGTATGTTACCGTTGACTAATAACAGCCCATGGCCAATCCATCTCCAAATGCCACTAATCTTTTCCGCTTTGTTTCACATTGAATAGCCATCACACGCACACATGGACATAATAATTACGTTTGTGGACAAAATATAAGCCCACAGCTTTGATTTCATGGGATTAAACCTAACTGGCTGCCAGATTGCCTTTCTTCGAACCTAATCAAAAGATTAAGGGCATAGGGCACTAGATTCACAAGTAGCCTGATCATAGAAACAAATAAACTGTGGCACAGATGTTGGATTGTTGTTTTATGTTCAAGAAATGGCCCAATTCTAAGAGTAGTAGCATGGAAAATGTGTTGGTACGGACCGTCTTCCATGACGAACAAAACAAGGTGATGCACCGGGTCAGTAATGGCAGCTGGTTAAGTCAGCACTAATGTTGCCTCGCTGATGGAGGGTTTTAAATCCCACTACCACTCCCTGCTAATTGGTTTGGGCTGGCTTTAATACCGCAGACCCTCCACTCGAATGAGCAAACAGAGTGGAAGTGGGAGGGGATAGGGTACAGGGGCCGGATTAGAACTAGGTCAATGATTGTTTTTTATGAATCACATTAACACGCACAAGCATAATCATAGCACATACGAGCATCACACGTACACTGACACATCTTCGGCAAGCCACACGCAGCTTCAGGCGCGTGAAGGCGTCCGCTGACCCTGCGAGGGTGATGGTGGCAAGATAAGGAAAGAGGGGGAGGGGTGTATCACTTTGCCGGACAGGATGTGTGACAGCAACGAGACACACGTCTATGTTATTGTCTGCTGGAATGCCTATTAATAAACTAGTTCTCTCTCTTTCTTTCCCACCAAACACCCTGGAACACCAATCAATAGCTATACATAAGAGATTTACAGCACTCTTCAATTTCCACTCAATAGACATTAACAACTGTCGGTACATTAAAGAGCCCCAGCTGACCTCTAAACAACTACAAATACACTGGGTATAATTGCTTACACCATGCTGGGGTTTTCTGTGTGTAATCACATTAAGTCAACAATGATTCTTCATCAACTTCCGTTTGTTTTATCTAGCTAGATTGATTTTTGTTGGGACATACAAGAGGAAATTAGATTTTGCCCCGAGTCAGGGCGAAGGAACAAGTAAGAACGTGTTCTGTAATGTGTTTTATATTGAACTCTTCCAGAAAAATTAAGAATGTTTCCAAATGTCAGAATACAGTATAACTGGTGTAGGATCTTAATTATCTCTGGTTTATACCTAATACAAGGTCTTTTGCTGTCTGGTTTGGAAGCTGGGCCATAATTTAAAGTGTAATTTGACTAAACGACATTTCTCAGTGGATCAAGAATCTTTTGGTCTCCATACACCTTGAAACAACCTCAATGGAAATAGGTAAAGGTATGCCACAAGTTCTGTCTGATAAAAAATATACCAACCAGATTTATCCCAACTTTTCCGAGACCACAAGTTGATGTATTCAGATTGCTGGATATTGTTTTTGTCTGACTAACGGTACAAAACCCAAAGCTTGACTGTTGTACAAATTGAAGAAAACCCCTCAAATCAATGCTATTTTCTCATTATTATTTTTTTAACAATATCTGACATTGTCGACAATGTATTTTCCGATGATTGACAATTAAATCCCTGTTTATTGAATTTAATTAGTTTATCAACGTATTGCTTCAGCTCTCCTTAGGATAAATCAAAGTCATAAAATAAAATGTTTTTGGCAAGGAAAAAATGTCTTACTTAGAAGTTGTTTTTGAAGTAGAGAAAGAAACAATGATAGTGAAGAGTAGGGATGGGTATCGAGAACCGGTACTAAGTCAGTACCGGTACCTGATTGGACGGTATTGGTATACCGTTAAGCCGCTGGACAAACGGTGCTGCTATGGTATATGAATTACGCTACTTCCTTAGTTTAAACAATTCTGGTTGGTTGGGAACCCTCATCCCGTGTGACGTATCCGGTTTGAGTACCACTCTGATTGGCCACTGTGAATGCCACTCATCATCTCTCCTAACAGCACTCTTATTATTGTGAGACTCCCCGGGGCAGACCATACTGACGGCTACTTTAGCACATAACTGGCAAAAGCCATCTTTTCAACGTCATTTTATCTGCACAACATATCACATGAAAGCTGAGATTCCACAGATTCCACTCATCACTGTACGACCAAAACACACTGAACTAGCAGCCAGGAAAGAGCAAGAAAACAACTTCACTTTACGTAGCCATGATGATAATTATGTCTTACCTTTGCTGTTTTGTGATCAAAAGTTGTGTTCAAGGGCATAGAAACGGTTAATCCAATGTCTCTGTGTAACTTTAAAATGATTACTGATAATCCATCATTACAATTATAAATAATAAACAGATTATAATGGTTAGCCGACCGGAGCTTCCGGTTTAGGAGGTGCGCACGCAGCGTCTCGTTTTAACTGAATAATGGTCATGTTTACATGGATGTATGAACTACCCCTAATTACCGCCCCCTTCCAGAGGGTCAATCACACTCATACCTGCTTGGTATGACATTGAAAAAGTTACATCAAATAATAAATAAAAATAAATTACAATGAAATGACTGTTTAATCTTCACATTTTGAAATCATGTCTACAATTTTGAGCACCACATTATTGAAAAGTATCGATAAGAGTATCGAAAAATACCGGTATCGATAAAATCCTAACGATACCCATCCCTAGTGAAGAGCAAACACTGATTGCAATCAAAGTATTACTCTTTAACAGTGAACACAAAGCTTGTTTATTCAGTATCTATATGTGGCCAAGGTCCAAGATTCCCTCGCATGCAATCAGCAGTCTTGTGTCCACTGCGAGATCAAACCACAAACAAAAGAATATTCATGGTACACAAAAACTGTCCTGAATATGTAAGTCTCTAAAATCTCCTCAAGGGAAAATCCTTCTAGCAGTTTTGTATTTGACACAGATGAGTCCTCATATGCTCCGTTGGTTCAAATCAGTGGGAAAAAGCATTCAGTGCTGAGTTAAATCCCAACTGAGCTGTCCCCGCTTATTAGTAAGCCTTGCTTGGCCTAGCTGATGACTAGCAGCAAATGTTAAAAAAGATTATTTCACCTGGTCAATGTTTTAAGAGTTGTTGATTCAAACAACTTGTCATTTTGAAGCAAAATCCATTCGGTACATTCATACTATTCACTCAAAATGGACAGTTTTCACACACAGGGACACACATAAACAGACTTAGAAACATTCACACGCACATGAAAAAACATGTATTTCCAGAGCGCGCACACACACACACACACACACACACACACACACACACACACACACACACACACACACACACACACACACACACACACACACACACACACACACACACACACACACACACAACAGAGTGTGTGGGGAGGTGAGCCGCTCTCTCTCCCTTAGAGCGGGTGCCATGTCTTGTCAGATGGGGTTAGCTCCACGCTAGCTGATGAGCCAGTCGAGCTTTTGAAGGCCTTCCAAGGGCCCGTGGTTTACGTGCTTGGGTTGCCAGGTTCTGCCATCCCCCTCATTAATGCAGCATGGGTGCCCACTTAACTTGTTCGTCTCTGGTCGGATTGCCCTGGCTATGACCGAGAGCTGGGCAGCCAAGCAGGGGAGGGAACACATACACGGACTCACGATGGCAAAGCACACGCATGTGCATATACAGTTTGTATAAATACAAAAAGGAATGCAAGCATGTAGGTGCAATAGACCCATGAAGACATGCAATACATAACACATACCTACCTATGTGCACATATTGGCAAACATCAATCATCAGCTCTTGTGTGTTATGTGCAACAACAGAATATGACAGTTATACAAAGAGAGGCAAAAAAAACAAAAATAAGTCCCTTTGATTCTGCGGCTCTTGTTCTTACTGTATATAGAAGGGGTGGGGCCTTTGACATGTCTGTACACAGGGACCCATTGTCTCATAATGCGTCCATGCCCCAAACTGATATTAACCAACCATACTATAGCTTAGCAACTGTAATGCATTTAAGGCTTAAAGAGCCTTGGATTTTCCACATAGCAAAGTTTCCACAGTTGGGCCTAGACGCAATTGTTAGCATGCTTCACTTATTAGCTTGACGCCAATAATGTAGCGTTACTTCCAAAGCTACGAGCATATAATTTGCTAACTAAACTGTTTTGTTGGGTTGCAGGTTGCGTTACATTGATTTTTGTGTGAAATCAAAGACCTTTTGTTTCTAGAAGTGACTATAAACTCTTGAACTATTCACAGTTGATATATTCAATTGAATATTTGAGTAATTTATCAGGAGCATTGTCTATCTTCTATGTACTAAACAATCGACCACCAGTGTTCTGACTATAGGCAGTGGTGCCAATTCCTCTTTGTTTCGTTTTTACGCCACATCCCCTTCTCCCTCCCTTTTTTCTCCTTTCCCTCCTTTTTTTTTATTTGTAAAGTAAGCCTTCAGTGAAAATCAAATGTTTCAAGAGGTTGTCAAAGTTGCTGGTTAATGGAAATGTGTTCGTATGACTAATTGGACTTTCTTTAGCCGGTGGGGTCAGATTTCATGGAACTTTCTGTACTTTGACCTGGGTGTTGGTGCAGAGAAAGGAGAAAGAGAGAATGTTTGGACTGTTCCTGCTCTTTCTTCAACATCTTGAGGTAATTGACCCAACCTCCTGCCTTGAGCACACATAGCCTACTCACTCACATACACACATATGTATAATCACAGATGGGTTTAAAAATCCCCTTTCTCGTGCAAACCTTCTCGTTTGCTCTCCCTTCCTCCCACACACAAACACAGAGTCAGCTTAAGACACCCATGCAACCCACGTCAATTATATCTTACCAATGCTACACATGAGCACTCATTCATTCTCCACACATACATATAGCGCTAAGAGAATATCCATGTCTCTGTGCTAAAACACTGCGATACAGCTGTGAATAGGAGATGAAAGCTGAGCCAGGAATAATAAAAGCAGACTGATTTCAATGCACTGCAGGCTTCTATGGGCATGGGATCTGACTTGAGAACAGAAGGGAGGCATGGTCCTTTTTAACCATACCATTTTACCAAAGCTACTTTGATGTAGCAAAGACCTTGGAGTCAAGAGTGCGGAGGCGGGTTTTGCTCTAATTATAACATTCCCGACAGAATCAGCCAAATACCCGGTGTACATTTGTACACGTTTGGTCTAATTTTAACACCAGCCATCCTAATTCATGCAGCGCCCATTTACCAGCATGCCTGGCGCAATGCTTTTATGCCTGCACTTCCCAATTTGCTTGTAAAAGAGTGGCCTGCATTGACCTCCAATAAACATAGTCCCACCTGCTGCCCCGTACTGGGAGTTGAAACATATGGACGTGACAGAGAGAAGTAACAAATGGGAAAATGGAAGGGCAAACTAGAAATCTAAGAAGAAAGCTTCATTTGCGAATACCCTAAAATGTTAAGTATATTTTCCAAAATTGCACACTTAAAGGACAATACCACTTAACGGTTAATCCTGTTTTAGCCCATTTGTAAAGATTCACATACGCTAACACATAAACCCTTTTTGCTGTATTCAAGAAATGTTTTTTCTTCTACCATTCCATGCAACCAATGGTTTCCAGAAATGTTTTATGATCTGGACTTTCCTAAATTATTTATAGCTTGAAGTATTTAGCCCATTTGTTCTTACTGAAGACCTACATCGGGAAAAAAACAAAACGTGTCCTTAAACAGCGGGGCAGTGTAGTTGTCAGCCAAAGTTTCTCAAACGGAGGTAAGTGTGATGTCAAAAGTGCAAAAGTGCATTTGTTGGGGACTATTTTTAGCTGCAGATTGGATGCACTGGGGCGAGTTAACAGCAGAAGCACAGTGTATGTAGGATCTACTTAACATAAACTACAGTGCCCATGTTCAATGTCATGAAGAAGCATGTTACGCAGTGGAGCTCATTTGTTTATAGATTTTGAAAAAGGTCTATAGCACAGAGGAATATGAAGCTTTGGCTACACAGTTCATTGTTTGTTTTGGTGTTATTATAAGATCTGTAAGATACAAGTTGAACATTTTAAAAAAAAAAAAAAAAAATACAAGATTGATCTTTTAAGTCTATTGGCAGACTCTTGGTGGAGTCGTGTAATCCATCAGAACATGAAGACCGTGTTATGGATTATTTCATTGCAAAGTTAAACCACATTACTAAGAAACAACAATGTGACGGAAATGAATGCATACTTGATGTTCACTGTTTTGATAATACAGTTTAAGCAACTTTCAAGAGCCCATTGCAGGGAAACTAGATTGGAAATCAAGAAAAATCAATTGCTGCCTGGATTTGTGGAAAAGAAAGAAATCTCCCAAAATCTAGAACTGTACCGCATGCATGTAGTTAAGGAGCTTATACTTGAAAACATATTGCTTTGGAGCTTAAATGATGTCGATTTTGGAAAACTATCCCAACTCAAGGACCAACCACTGGCTTTTCTGGTCTTTCAACCAAAGCAGATCACAGATTACATTTCCTATACATGACAACTGCTGATGAATATACAGTACAATGCTCTGGAAAAAGCTAGTCGACCCCACAGAATTGGGCCTACTACTACTTTTTTTTCTGAGGTCAAGAATATACTTTAATGCTAATGATGCAAATATTTAAAGAAACTACATTTGCAAAGACTTCTTAGACATTTGTTGTTAAAGCAGTACTCTTTTTGCATTTTGGATTAAGAACTGTGCTCTATTCCAAGCACAGTTTGCCGAACATCGTGTAATGCTGAGTAACCGTGGCATGATGCAGAGTCAACATGAGTTGTAATGGACAGATGGGGATGGGATGTTTGTGGCACAGTGGGACACAAAGAGGAACCAGTTGGGGTCATGGCCTTTAGAGGACTGCACCACGTTTTTGGTAAATTTAGCTAATCCGGTAAAAGTAATGAGAACCAGCCCCCCTTTAGAAATAAAAGCTAGGTTAACAAAACATCTGTAGACTTCCATAGAGCAGTTTATAAATACAATGGGCAGGGAAGGTAACGACAAATGTAAGAAAACAGAACGAGATGGAAAATAGGGAGTGGAGTGGAGCAGAGTTGATGAAGGAGTGGCTGCTGGAAGTGGGTCACAGCGCCACTGACGTGATGCAAAGTGACGTGCTGAGCGGGGGACGCACTCGCGCCAATGTCTGCGTCACCTTTTGTCCTGCACACACACGCGTAACGCTACATTGGCTCAATTCATTTGGTAAACAACACTTGTGCGGAGGTACAAAATAAAAATGCTTAGTAGTGCTCTGTAAGGACACGTTGCCCCTTCTCTCTCTGCATTGTTTACTGCTTGCACTTTTACTTTCCTGCTTCCCCGCGCCTCGCACTCACTTTATCAGCCTTAAAGATCGCATTCAGGTTCTGCATAAATAATAGCGGCCTCTCCCCGGGTGCTTGTTGTGTACAAAACAGTGGCTGCAGAGCTGAGTTTTGCAGGGTAATTATTTTGCTATGCGATCCCTGTATGATCTGTAGCTTTTTCCCCTCCAGCCTCACGGAGGAGCAGTGTGGAGAAGCTGTAGGGATGGTAGGAATAAAAGGGTGGAGTAGTTGCAAGGGGGGAGCTGCTGAGGGAACAGTTTAATTGCCTGACCCCACTCCCACCAGGATAGCTGTCTGGAGCCGGGTGTTAAAGAGACGGTGACGTCTGTATTCTCCCTCCCGGCTCTGTGCATGCAAACTGTGTGTGTGTGTGTGTGTGTGTGTGTGTGTGTGTGTGTGTGTGTGTGTGTGTGTGTGTGTGTGTGTGTGTGTGTGTGTGTGTGTGTGTGTGTGTGTGTGTGTGTGTGTGTGTGTGTGTGTGTGTGTGTGTGTGTGTGTGTGTGTGTGTGTGTGTGTGTGTGTGTGTGTGTGTGTGTGTGTGTGTGTGTGTGTGTGTGTGTGTGTGTGTGTGTGTGTGTGTGTGTGTGTGTGTGTGTGTGTGTGTGTGTGTGTGTGTGTGTGTGGTAGCCTGGCATTGTGTGTGTGTTGTCCCGCGGATGTTCCCACGGCAGATCTATAGGCATGACCTCTTAATCATGTCATGTGTGATGTTGAAGGGATGCGCTCTGAGATTTAACGTTGCCACCCTATAAAGTATCAAAGGCTTATAGAAGAAGGGAGAGATGGTGTATCGGTATGTGAGGACTCCTCTCCTCACAGTGGAATGTCTCTCTCGCCTCAGCTATACATCAATATTTATTTTGTATCCCTTATCTTGATTTTGTTTTGGTCTAATTCATCCTAAAGAGATCAAATATAAGCCAGACAGACTCGGGCGACTTTTGAGTTTATTGGATTACTGACGACGAGATCTCAATCTCTGCATAATCTAAATATACACACCACGAAGAAACAAAGAGATGAACATGTATTTTCTATTCCTCCCCCCTCTCTGTCTGAGGCTTCTTCCTTTGTTGTTTGAGTGTGCTGGTGGTGAGTGAAGGCAGAGGAACCTTCATCCTAATCGGCTTGAGATCTGGCTGCAGGTCAGGCCAGCAGATGAATTCAGATTAGGGGGGGTCACAAGGCAGGAAGAGAGGATTAACACTACCAGCTCTGGCCGCTGCAGCCTGCTCCATTAGCTGGCCATCTGACAGCCCTGTCTGCCCTGCCTATAGAATCAAAGGGGCTGGATTTAGATAGGCTTGCTGGGGCTGCTCTCATTCAATCCAGTTTACAACCAGGTTTTAGGGAACCAATCAATGTTGTTCATGTGAAAATATGTTGTGCCATTACAACTGCAAAGGTTAGTCGACTGAGCAAGTTGCCAACAGTTTTGATAGATGATTACATTTGATTACATCAAGTATGTTATTTTTGAATGCCAACATGGCAGACATTTCCCTTTTCTGGCTCTCCTGGAGATTTCATGCTTTTTTATTATTAGTTTAGTAAATATCTTAAGGTCTCGACTCACAAAACAAGACATCACATCAATGTTTTCAAAATGTTTTATGACATTTGTTAATATGTGATGTCATCGTTAGTAACAGCCTTCAAATTGCTTAATATCTGTAAGCTACTCTAAAAGAGATACTGGTTTTCCATTAGCATCCCATACTTAGTGTGGTTCAACTACCCCAAGTTGACCGGTGTGTGAAACAAGGGTAAAGCTAATATCTGTGACTGTACATCTTCAGAATCTAGACTGCACTGTCTGTATTTAACTATGTGTCTGCAGATTAGCGCCCCCTGGTTGCAAAGTGCAGATACACCAGGTTACATGAATTCCACAGACTAATCAGGGTGAGTTATAAACAAACAAACTAAAGACAGAGTTGGTCACCAGTGCAACAAGCTGTGATTTAATGCATGTGTGTGCAGTATCCTAAAACGATGGCTTCTTATCTGGGACTTAACTCAACACAGCATATTCATCATCGACCTCCCCGTTGTCTTTTTTCTATCTCCGCTGCCGGTCTCTCTGTACTTCCACTTAGCAAACTAAATAATGTGCGCCGAGTTGCCTAGGTGCTCTACCTCGGCTTTGATCCTACTGTAAATTAAACATGCCTTTTTAGATAACAGGCTCTGTGCCACCGACTGAGTCAAATTGCACCCCCGCACTTCATACACTTCCTGTCCCTGGTTTGAACTCAGCGCCGTTGATTCATGTTAACGCAGAGATAACAGCTGAGGGAATCTCTGCAGAGCAATTAGGGCCGCAGTTGCATTGTTTTTCAGGTCTATACAGTGCAGAGACCGTTTTGGAACACATCTCAAATGTGGCATTGATGTGTGTTTCGCAATGAATGAGTGGAACAGGAGAATGTGTGCCAAGCTGGGAAATGGCCCCACTCCAATAGGGGTCAAAAGTTAGGTCAAGCACTGCTAATCTGGGTGGGAACACTCGGTGCTTGACCCCTGACACCAATTTACGACCCGTTTTTATAGCACATGAGGGCCTTGTACAAGCTGCTATTATGATTGACAGATTACATCTAGTTGAAGTTACCACTTTTTTAAAAGCTAAAGCGTTGAAACGTAGGGCTTAATGATTATTGTGCAGCATTTCTGTGTTTGGTACATTGTGTTTTTGACGTTGGTTGCTCAAAACATGCAACAACAACGATGTAAGACTTTTCTCTGGGAAAACATTTATCGGCATTTCTGACATTTAAGGCCAAAATAATGAATTATAGGAAATGACCAATTGAGTGATAATGAAGTAATAAAGTAGTTGGCTTCCCACCAGGATTATTTTTCTGATAAGTGTTACCTTTATTTGCCATAACATGTTGGCTTATGACTTTCAAAAAACGATTGACTTTCATCATTAGCTAAAGCTGCGCTACTAAACGTCAGGATGCTAGAAACATGTTGCATGCTAATGTTAGTATTTTATCTTAAGGCACTGAATACCATCAGTGTACCAGACTAAATACAATTTGTCTGGTTATTTGTTTTGTCGTCAAGTTAAAATGGTCTACTCTAATACTGAAATAATTTTCAGTCCCCCCTATTCACCTCGTATGATACTTAGACACGTTGTCAAGTATTCTAATTCATAACCAACAGTTTGCACAACAAACTGCATAATAAGACATGCGTGTTGTTTTGTTCGGTTGCAAAATCATTATTTCAGTTACTGAAGTTTCAAATACAAAGTTCACTGTTGAATAACAAGACAAGATATTGCACATATTTCAATGTAATACTTTAAACCCTCATGTTTTATTGGGTCTCTCAAAGTGCACCGCAGCTCTATGTGGTCCTTTTGCTCCAGTGGTCGTGTCGGCCAGTTTTTCTTTTGAGGTCTTTGAAATGCTAATCGTTTATCCTCGCCTCTTTTTTTCCTTCTCCTTCTGTGCTTTAGATTCCTCCACCAACTACATCAGGCAGCTGGAGTCTAAAGTGCAGATCCTGGAGGACGATAACACTAAGCTCCTCTCACAGGTAAACAACAAGTATAAAATGCTATGGCATATCAGCCCACACCATTACTTGTTGATCTTCTCACCCTCACTTAACACCACTTGTTGAACTCTCCAACTCAACCCAACACATGTGATAGGCAGCTGTGATGAGATGGAGTGGTTGCATGATGCCTCCTTGAAGTCTCCTCCTCACAACAGCCTGTTAGTCTTAGAATATGTTTACCATGTTTAATTCATGGGGAGTCGGTTGCTAGCAGTGATGTTAGCCCCGGAGGCGAACTGTGGGAGCGCAGCAGTGATGAGAGGAGGGGGAAAAGGAGTGGAAAGAAGCATTGAGTGACAGCGACAGAGTAACGCATCTCTCCCAAAGTTGACCTTGCTCTGACTTCTCCCAAATGTGAAACATGGAGGGCTGAGTGAGTGGAGGTGGGAGTGTGAGAAAGGAGGGTCCTGGTTCATATTGGGTTCACATGTCAGTCTATAGGAGTGTGTTGCATACATGCAACCACAGACGGTGAAAGCTATAACTGAGTCATATTTTGGGGGGTACATTTGTCAAACATGGCTCATTAATTGGTAAAACATCTATTAATAAACATATTCATTGGTTATCTTTCTGTTCATTTGATTGCAAGCTGGAATTTCAAAGTTTTAATCAAAGCCTTTATTTAAAGAAGAAATGATTTCTCTTACCCCAATGATCTCCCAGTAGATCTTTATGGAGGCAGAGAGTGTCGGCTGGAGTCACGGATACCAAATGATCCCTTATAATTAGCCCTTAAGTGCTACACATTGTCCCACAGCATTCAAGACACACAGTATAATTTGACTCTGCTTCTTAGAGTCGACTAATAGTCCTTCTTCAAAGTTGAACTGATGAACGGTTTATTTTGTGTCTAGAACTTAATATAGATTAGAATGTAATAGAATCACATTTTAATCAAATGCAGTTGTTACAAGTACATTATGAGAATGTGGAGTCACCATGACACTTTACCATTAGTCAGAATACTCTTCCATAAAGTCTTGTAAGTTCTTTTTTTTACAGTATTCTTGGAGCTTCAGAATAATATTCTTACCCTCAATAACAGGTCCCGAAATACAGTTATCAAATAATGAACATATTATACACTGTTGTGTTTTTCTCTCCCTATAGGCCAATAGCCGGTATAGTTTATCACAGATACAGACAAAAAAGGTAACATTTTGAAATGTTTTTTGGCTCCTTTGCTGGTTGAGTCTTTTCAGTCTTGTATCTGTTTGGTGGAGGGACTTTCACAGCTTTGAGCTTGCTGCTTTGTCATTTACAGAGGGTGGACCCAAAACAAGTAACACCTGTACAATGTAATGCATTAAGCAGCCAAAACATTGAGTTTCTGTTGACACTGTCACACGAATGATGAATCAACTCTATGGTATGGAGGAGGATATTGATACCATTCTTATGTCTGTACTGTATGTGAGTACGTTGCTAACGCCAGTCAGCTTAGCTTAGTTTAGCTTAGTTTAAAGACTGGAAATGGGGAAAACAGCTAGATTTGTTCTGTCCAAAAGTGACAAAAATCGCTTGCCAACACCTCTAAAGATCACCAATGAACACTTTATATATTGTTTTTATATAATAATATATTGTAAGGACAAAAACCAAAGTTTCTTACCGGTTTCACTGTATACTAGCTAACGTGTATCCTGCACACAAGTAAAACAAGTTTTAGCAATTTTGTGTAAGATTTAAGAAAAGAGAAATAACATTAGTTAATCAGTTTATGAGATTTAGAATTGCCAATAGACCGAGTGTTGTACCATCGTCTTTATGCTATTCTACCCATGCTAAGCTACATGGCTGCTGCGGTACCTACATATTTATTTTTGAAATTAGAGGGGTGGTTGTGCATTACCTTGTCCAGGTGTTACTTCTGTGTCCAATCCCTGCTGTGCACTGCTAGCATGCTATGCTAACGAATGAGCACAGGAGGCCCTGCTTGAATGTGTTCTATCTTTGCAAGAAAGTAGTTTCCTGTCCTTGAGGCTGTTTTGCACAATGTTAGATACGAGGTACCCGAGGTGAATGGTTGCTACAATGTGTCTTGGTGCATACATGACACACTCTTGTACTGACAGCTTGTCTGGACGTCTGGTGGGCTGAATAATTTAAGACACGGGGGGCCAACTCAGGTACATCCAGGTATCCATAATGCATGGCTGACAACTGGTGTGTGAGTGCAACTGTATAATGATGAAATGTCTGCAGGTTAACACAATACCTTGATGGGGGTTTGATTAATAAACCGTGGCGTCTAATAAACAGTAACACTGGTAATGAAAACACAAGTGTACTCCAGTGGGTAATGGAGGCAACAGAGCATCCTGAGTAATTTGGCTCTTATGCTTTAATCTACTTAATAATGTGTGTGTGAATGCTAGCAGGTGGAATACAAGGAATTAGTCGCCTCAGTGGACATATTGCCTAACTTCCTGTGTTATGAAACTGGCTGAGCGAAACTTGCTCAGCCTGAAGGAAACAATAGCCTCTTATCGTTGGCTGGAATGTTGACCCTCCAAACCAGCTTGACTGAAGGATTTGACTCTAGTAAAAAGAGAGGGGAGGGAGTTAACATGTCCCACGGTGAAAATGACCAAGTGCTTGCATAGCACAGGTGAAAACAATGTGAGAAAAACAGCTGTTTTCGACGGTCATACCCAAACATGATCAGGCGCATTCAAGTACACTGTGTTCTTTTCTCCCCTTCGGATTTCCCATGTCTTTCATCCGTTACTTATCTGCATTAGCTCACTGAAGGGTGAGGCACCTCCATGCTCACTTCCACCTTATCATTAACATGTAAATGCCGTTGTGATTCTTACAATTGAATGATTCAGATGACACTGCATCCTTTTAATGAAGGCTGATTGAACTCACTTTGTGAGCGGGTGCTGCAGTCAGGTCCGATTTGAATGAAGACGGAAGGGAAAGTAAGATGGATTGGAAAAGGGTATACTTTGCTACAACATGGAGCCAATGTGGTTCACAATCTTGCACTTTAATTTTTGATACCTCAACTCCACAAAAGATACTTTTATTTTGCCCATTTAAATAAGCATAACATTGGTGATGGCTTGTGCCACCCACCCAACGCTTATCTAAAGCCAGTTGAGTAGCACTTGAAATGTTTTGGCTCTATGAAACCTGATGTACTTTATGATTCTGTTTTCTTCAAGTTTGTATCTTGTTGGTCGAATGCACTTATTGTAAGTCGCTTTGGATAAAAGCGTCAGCTAAATGTAATGTATAACCTTGTGACGTTACAGAGACTCTATCTATATGTTATGCTCTCCATTGTTTATAGTGTTCTTCACTACAGTGTCATGTATCCTTTAGGTTTAGGGCATGGCTTACCTGTAATTGAAAGGTCTCTTAAAGGCAACCAGGAAAGAGGCAAAGCTAACGCTAACCCTTGCTGACTCCCACCCCTCGTCCAAATATGGTCACTTCTGGATCCAAAAAAACAAGATGGCGACGGATGAAATGCCAAGATAGAGGCTTTAAAACATCATGATAGCAAAGTCTTTTATACAATCCATGGGCCACTTGCATTATGTTTCGGTAAAAGCTAAAGCTTTAGCCTCAGGTAAAAGTTAGAACCCTAACCCCACCAATTTAAGACGCACATAAACAAAGAAAGACATTTCAGTTGCATGCTGTGTAGATCTAGCTAGTCCTAGTAGATTAAGTAAGATGAGAAAAAATGTAAGGTCAAGATCACAGGCCACTCTGATTAATCGGATTCTGTATTCCGATAAATGATGGAGTGCTGCCATCCTCTCTACCCTTTTGTCAAGGCGGCATCACCCCTGCCCCTCATAACTCAGGGAGGAAACGATGCGTGGCGTCCACAGCTTCTCCCTGTCACTTCCAAGAACATTGTGATGGATGTATAAACTAGCCAAGAAGACTGCAGAGGGCCAACGGTCCCCAGCTGTCTGTCAAACAAATAGCTTTGTCGGTCTCAGCGGTCAAGGGCAACTCAGGAAAGGTCGTAAAGACGGAAACTGTAATGTTTTTCAGATGCTGGAAACCGTGTCGGAGGAATATTTTCGACCGTACTAAGACTCCTTACTGCGTTGACATATGTTTTCATTTCCTGGATTGTGTGTTTATGTCACGCCTCCAGATGTGACATTTAGGGCCTCAGCTTGCTGATGGACACAAAGCCTGGAGAAATGATAAAAAGATGTTCGTAAAGGTACAGAATTGAGGGCATGAATATGGAAACCCGGAGGATAGATCAAGAATTGCCATGGGAAGGATTGTGAAAGGTTAGAGAAACACTAGCGGGATTCGGCGAGGAGGGGGAATATCAAAGAGAGAGAAGACAAGGGGAATGCTGATTGTATCTTTGTGTGTGTGCAAACTGTGTGTGAGTGATAGAGAAAGAGATAACAGAGGCAGACGACACTAGTGCGTGGCATGACAAATGTCATGAGGGACAGTGGTGGTGCCATGTTCCTGCATCTGTAGGCAGGATACCACCTTCAGGAACCAGTGGTCTTTGGCTGCTAATGGAAGAAAACAGAGGAACTGTGACCCTGCATAATGTCTCTCGATGACGGCACAACATTATGTAGCCCAGCACAAGGAATGGCCATTTTTGGAGCAAGCCGCAACAATTTCAAAATCAGCTTTGCAAATGTGTAGGGTAGGGGTAGGAGGTGGAAGAACCTATGGATCCTTAATAAATCATCACCAAGGCTCTCAATATAGTAGAGCCTGAGCCACATGTATAAATATATATATATTGTGATGTTGAGGGTCATCATAGATACATTGGCTGTATACAGTATGTTTTAGAGCTGGATATTGGCACGGATTGCATTGACAGTACATCAACTGTCCAGATTGATTCTTATCTGTTTAGTAAAATACAAATGGCAATGCATCAAGAATTTGTCCTTAGAAATTCTTCTCCATCACAAGTGAGCTACAGTGTTTTCTGCCATTGTTAACACATTTCTCGGATTGAAAAAGTAGTGCATCAAGGACTTTCTGTAGCAAAACCGCACAAATGTGGCTTATCTATGCATTTTTGGGTTTACGTGAGCAAAACAGGTTGAGCCGGAATAATAACAGACCTGCAACACTTGCAATGGACTGTCAAAGCCAGATGCTTGAACTAAGTACAGGGCACCCACATCGCTTCGAGCAGTAATTCCCAACCTGGGGGCAAGGGGGGCGCCAAAAATTGCAGGGGGTGCACCAGGCCTCAGATGATTTGAGGCCTAATATCATATTTACACTTTTTTTATTTATTATTTTTTACTTCTTTTATTTTTTTGACATATAATTGTTACACAATACATGATTGTATACATTACAATAAACGTATACAAAATAATTGATTGATTCATTTTAATAAAAATTCAAGTTAGTAGCTATTAAAGGGATAAAAAGACAGAAATGTATAATTATTTCTTTAATAGAAATGTTTCTTCTGCCCGTAAAGTGTTCAAACCGGGCTTTTCTGGATAAGCGCATTTTTTAAAACATCGTCATTGTCCATGCCGGTTTCAGATTATTTGTCACAGTTGCTCCGATCAGATCGGTCTCCTCCATTTTGTAGTTGTAGCATTTTTGAGACTTGCGTGTGGCGGGTGGGGGGCGCAACTTCCAACAGGAGTCATTTGGGGGGGCTCTCGGGGAAAAAGGTTGGGAACCACTGGTTTAGAGCACACTAATTAATCTGCACTGTATGTGTTGACAGGACATCAGCGTGGATATGTTAAAGACAGCTGGCTAGCTAGCGTTAGCTACCGGGCAGGGACTGACTAAATAATGTAGAATCTGCAATCGGCCCATGGCTTGAAATCTCGTAGATGGAGTCTCTCGTCAACTAACAAAAACCAAGGGCAGTGACAAGGTTATTTTTTAAATGAGATGCTCAATACATAACTCGATCATATCCATCAATCTGGATCGATATATATTGATGCAATGATCGATGATTTCAATAATATCGATGTAAACGGGAAAACATGGGGGCTTACCCTCAAAAGTACACCAGCTGAAAGAAGAAGAGAGTTAGATCGTTTTTTTGTTAACTGTCTGGAAGAGCCCAATAATACTATTTTCAAATCATGTCATGCTTCTTTGAGAGTTGATATTAATGTAAAGGATTGTGTTAAAAAACGCTTATGATAGTTTGTTTCAAATCAATCACAGGCCCCTGAAACAAATTGAGTCTTAATTACATTTTGGAAGATTGTGATTTCGGGAAATATAGTATATCTTTGTCCAAAGTAGATACTATATGCATTGTATTGCTGATGTTATCACATTTGGATTTTATTTTCGGTTTTGGATTACATTTTTTGCAGTGAAGCTAAATAATTTTGAGATGACATGGCACTGAACCTTTATATCTGTTTTGTGTGTGTGTTTGTTTTTTGCTCAGCAGTGCAACCCAGGTGACCTTCGTGCCCTGAGGAAGGGAATGACCCTCTACCACTCAGAGTCCCAGCTATCCTCACTGCCCCAACGCCAGGACGCCATGCACAAGGTCAGTACCCAGAAGGCCAACTCACACACACACAAACACACACACACACACACACACACACACACACACACACACACACACACACACACACACACACACACACACACACACACACACACACACACACACACACACACACACACACACACTCACAAATGTACGCGAGTATTCACATTGACGCACATAGAGAGACACAAATTCATAACATTTAAATAGTCATAGCCAAAGCCCAACATTGCTCATACAAAACTTTGTTAAGTACAAAGATGAGGTTTAATACATACACGCACGCACTTACGCACGCACGCACGCACGCACCTAATTGTAGGGTGCCTCCACAGTGGAATAAAGTAAAGTCAGCTCTAATCCACTTTACTTTTAACTCCAATTATACCTCCACAGGCAACCTCACGCTCTCTTACACATGACAGGAAGTGAAGCGCACACATATGCAGGAAGAAAACAGTGGAGTGTAGGGAGTGAGGGGGAGGTTACAGAGAGGAAGGAGGGGAGACTAAGACAGCGAGAAAATAAAGAGGAGTCAGCCTTCTCTTGTCTTCCTCTCATATCCTGTCCCCTTCCTCCTCCCCCGGGGTCTGTTTGAACTGAATCCCACTGTGAAAGTAATAATCCTCCACAATCCAGTGCCACCCCTGACCCAGCCGGTGTCTGGGGAGGAGAGGCTGGGTAATTGTTTTCTGACTGCTTAGGGGAGGTCAGAGCCGGGCTACGCCACTAACCAGAGGACTAAATCTTTGCGTGTAAAAATCAATATTGTGTTTTAATCACAGGCCCAGTGTGAGGTCACAGGCTGAGTGCGTTGGCACCTTTCTAAGCTTGTGGGTAAAAACGGCCTCTTCACGGAGGTTCACGAATGTCCATGAAACCGTGACCCTGCGAGAGGTCTCTCCCTGCAGGGCGATGGATTTAAACTGCAAATTATCTTGATGGTTGTCTTTTTAATTTAATTTCACAATTTGGAAGACATACAAGGTCATGATATTGACTCGAGGTGTGTATTTTTGGTCCTTGCTGACATGACATTAATGCCGCTCTGGAACCGTTTTTCTTGCTGTTGAAACAAGCTGAACTGGATATCAGAGCTGACGTCAGCTGCTAACACATGTCCAGTTTAGAATGAATGGGAGGTCAAATATAAATATAGTTTAATGTTATAAACTAGCGAGATTTAAAACTACATTTCACAAAATAGATTATATACCTCCAACTACGGAACATAATGCTAACTTCAAACTAAATGACAAAAGGTCTGTTATTTGGCTATTTTTCCCGCTAACTTTAGGCCGCCTGAGTTTTCTATCTCTTGGAAAAGCATATGTCTCCGTATTCATAAATAAATTCAAATGTCATATTTACATCGACAAAATCTTAACAGCAAGTATTTTATATGAGAATATTGATACATATAATAAATAAAGGTAAATGTAAACCTTCAGCCAGCGGTTGATGTGCTGCAAATGTGTCAAAATGGATCTGAAAGCTCCTTTATATCTTACATACTGCTACTACTACATATGTAAGTACAAAGCCAAAGTACACAAGATTACAAATAGGTTTTTTTGGGGGGGGGGGATAAATGCAGGACTATTTATTAGCGTTGCCATGAGGTTGCTGGGCTACCAGAATAGACTTCAGCAAGCACGGAATAAGATACTGTTGTTGCTATGAGAAAACGTATTCTTGCGATTCATGCGGTTCTTGTCCTCTCCTCAAAATGTCTTTCTTGTCGTGACATTTCCGCACTAATGTTGAGTTGTATGGTAATCGATAGCCTGCTCTCTAATGTAGCCCCAATTTCATCTTCATGTGAGAGAAGGCCCTTGTTGGGAGAGGGAGAGAAATAGGAGATGAGAGTTGTGGGAGACTGAAACGGCAGAACTTCAGTGTGTGTACCCTTCCTAATCTATCAGCTCATCCTTTCGATTTAGTCCTTTGTCTCACTCAGGCCCAGTTTCAGGTCAGTGATTGTGCGTGACGATGTCAGATAGAAAGAAAAGAAGAGGAGAAAAGATGGATAGAGAAAGGAAGCAGGCAGCATGCGTGATTCTCACAAACACTCAGCAGTCGGCTCTGATTCTCTATTCTCCAACCACAAACCATCGATTCTGACAGCGTTTGTTTTCCCTCCTCATCATGCAAGGCCTAAATCAGGCCTGTTTATGCAACCGAGCCATCCATATGAACAGTAAACATGGCCCGGAGCTGGCTTTGTCTCTGCGCTGTCCAAATCGGTTTCCCTGCTGAGCTCCAGCACAAAATAAACAACAAAAAAACCTGGCCCGATTGCCGCCACGAAGTGTTTACACATTTCATATAATAGCCACAGTAGAGAGCATCAAAAGAAGGCGACAGTGATGATTTACTTTTTTTTTTTTGCTTGACTTCAAAGTCCAGTGAAAAATGAGCAGTATGGAAAGTTAAGCTGTCACTTTGTTGCTGTGACCTTTAACAAGAAGTGACTCATTTCTCTCGGAGGGAGATGTTTGTTTTAAATGTACTCATAAACGTGGACTTAACCTTGATTACACATTGACAGTTTAATTGTGAGGATGTGCACGTATAACTCCATATTTCTCAAGGAACTTGCCAGTGGTTTTGCATGTTTTATCCTGCAGACCGTTTTTCCATCTACGATGTTTGGTTAATGTTCACCTGTCAGTCAGCCACTTCTTTTGAAACTCAAGAATACAAATAAGTTAATGTTTACGTTTTTCTTCTTCTGCATAATGATGCTCTTGCAAGTGGGATCAAACTATGAGATGTTTATGTAACACCAGTAGGGAAAAACATACTATAATACTTGTATTACAGTACTGTTTATAAAAGCAGTTATACACACCACCCTAACCCTGCATTCAAAATCTGACAGCAAATGCACTTTTAACAGTAGTTACATATCCCCTGTCAATGTTGAATTGGATAAATGAAAATATGTTAAAATAGTGTCCTATTATTACTGATGGATGTTGTAGCTTGTAAAAATATTAACCATTTAATATTCAGTAATGCAGTTTAATATATAATTGCATCATATTGAAAAATGATTTTGTCATGATTTAATCATTTCTGAAAACCAGAGCCCAGTCTGCTCTGATTGGCTAGCTTGCCGGCTCTGTTGTGATTGGTCAACCTCGGAGAGATGTCCCGCCCCTTAGCCAATCACTTGCAATGTGTTGGAGTACCAGCCAATAGAAGTGCGAGTGTTGCATAGTGATGTCACTATATTGCTGAAGTAAACAAAGGAGTCCAATGGAGGCGTTTCAGGCAGGGGGGGGAGAGTGTGGGAGAGAAACTCCCTCTGTAAGGAAACTTTGGGATTTTAGCCTTTGCAGACCATTTACATGCACACAAATCTATAAAACACACTACAGGAAATAGATGGCCTCTTTAATATATCAAAGAGAAATGTAATTAGACATAGGTTCAGGGCCGCCCCTCCCTACAGGCCAATCACGGAAGCTGCATGGGGCCCCGCCTTGCGCAGGGGGGCCCGCCCAGAGGGCCTCAGCTGCTGTGTGCAGTTCTCCGCGCACCCCCCGCTGACACGCGAGAGTGAGAGGTGACAAGGGGAGCACGTCTGTAACCCGACACCGTTGCAATGAATCGAAATCTGACCAATCACGGCTTTGATACGGCCACTAGTGCAGGTGAAGAGATGTCGGTGAAAAGACAGTTTCAGTCCGGCGCAAGCAAGAGGGGAAAAAACAAAACGTGAAACTAGAGCATCACTCGAAGGTGGGTTATTGTATGAGTCAAATGTACAACTTGCGAATGTTGTATAAGTCAAATTGCCAATTGCCATATTAAAACATCAGCTGCAATTCACGACATGAAGAAGGCAGTCTCTGCAGAGCATATAGGCTAATGGAGATGCAGTTATTTCCAGCATTCTTTATTTAACATTCATTCAAGTATGTGATGCCTTTTATCTGCTGATGTAGAGGAGGAAGAGGATGCACTGTCTGTCTAGCTGGCTTACATAACAGTTAAAGTTTACAGCCTAAAAAACATGGAGCATTTTCCCCCCTTTTATTCATTTTTATGTCAATTTGCACATTTCATGGTGATGCTCAGCCTCTCCCCTTAACTCCTGCAGTCATCATCATGTCAACAACAACACAGAGAAATACTGGTAGACATGTGTGTGTAGTTGTTGATACATTGCTGACAGAGGGAACTAGAATACAGATTTAAGAAATAACAGTTTTTGACTATAATACAACTATATTATAATAAAATAATATAATATAGTATTTATATTATTGAATTGATTATGATTATGATTATTAGTAGAAGTAGTTTATTTGCATTCATTATATTTTAATCTTTTTGAGGCTAGTATTTGGCAGGAAACGTATTCACCTGTAAACGCACACTGAACGACATACATGCACATTTACCCTTTTACCTCACTGTATAAAAAGTAACTGTGTTGATAATAATAATAAACAGGAATTATATTTGCCAAAGTAGCCTACTTTGTTTCCAAAACATTCTTTTTCACTCCTGTCGGTTGGGGGGGGGGGGGGGGCCTCATCTTCACAAGTTGGCCAGGGGCGGCCCTGCATAGGTTGCACATATTTTAAAATTTGAGCCTGCTGCAGAACGGCAACATTTTTAATACAAAGAACAACAAATTAATATTAACCTTTTTATTTTGTCCATGATCTTGAATCAAAGCTCATGAATGCAATACCTTATGGCAGGCGACTCATCTCCATAGTATTATGGCATGTTTGACAAAAGAGCAGAACCACAGCTTTTGTCCTCACAGTTCAAGCATATTGATTCCCCAGCTGAAAGAAACATGTCATCTAACAGTTGCTCTCATAACCTGTGAGAGCAACAAAACAACTTCTCTTTTGTGATTGTTGTGATAGGAATAGACTGTTGGGAAGTTTCCACCAAACATCCCTTTTGGCCTCAGTGGGATTCTTATTTTATCTCTGTGCCTTTCGGTTGTGTGGGTCTGGCACCTAAAAAGGGGACGGGGGGTGCGGAGGGATCTGACAAACGCATCGGCAGCGAGCAGAGAACTGAACCCTGGCTAACAGAGCCACAGAGCTGTGTCTAATGCAGGGCCCCGATGCCAGGTTACAGTGAATAGTGCCATTGTGTGTCCCGGAGATCTCTGTGTCCCTCTAACAGAGAGCCACTGTCTGGAACTAACCGGGGGGTTGGGATGAGTGGAGCGGCCCCCGGGTCCTCTTGCCTGGCTGGCTGCTCCCATCACAGCGGGTTTAGCAATCACACTGTGCAGGTAGCAGACCTGGCTGCGAGTCGATGCGTAGGGAAAGGGAAGATAAACACAATGGGAGGACAGGTGATATGAACTGGATGAAAGGGATGACATTTTCACTGCTGCAGTACAAGAAATCCCTCGTGGTAAATCAGAACCAAACACCCACTGAGAAGGAGAGAGGGCTTTATTTTCTGTTTTGGAGCTTCACAAATACAGTGGTGCTCAATTTTGGGCTATACAGGAGTGGACCTGTCCACCAGAAGTTCTTGCTTTAAAGGGCCCATGTCATGCTTTTCCGGTTATACCCGTCCCCTTGTGTGTTATGAAGGTTTTCCTGCATGTAAACGGTCTGCAAAGTCACAAGGAGCTCCAACAAGCCGTTTAGGACAGAGGGTGAATACACATACTTTACAGAGATGCTGTGAGAAACCAATGTGAGTTTGGAACATTGAACAATGTAAATCTATTCTAGTAGACCTCAACAATGGAATCATGATCAGTAGAAACGGCCATGACATGGGACCTTTACATCTTTGTCACCTCTTATTGCTGTGCACTGAAAGAAATGAAAAACAACCCTAATTGTCCTCCTCCCTCTTCTCCCCCCCAGGGTACCGGGCGTCTCCCCACCAGTGAGTCCTCTCCTGCCACAGGTTACCTGTCCTGCGCCCAGAAGCCTGAAGCAGTGGTCCATGCCATGAAGGTACATACAGAACACTTTAGGGTGATTGTTGCTAGGATTTTTCTTTTTGCACCGTCACCATCCCACTAGTCGAAAGCCCTGTTCCATGTTGATTTCAGCCTCACTTATTGCCGTGTACTAGCATTTTGTTTATTGGGAAATGAACACTTTTACATCCCAAGCTACATTGAATAAAATGTAGCTTTGTTGCTTATCTCCTTAGTGAAAGAAAACATCGGTTTACTTTCACACAACTCATTCAGTGTCAGCTTTGTCTCCATTATCTATTCCACCTAAACTGACCTAATTCTATAATTGTAGGTCACACGGGGTTAGTGAGCATTGACGTACAAAGTTATCATTCCAGGCGTTAAGTTGTCATAGTATTATTGAAAAAACACATGAACAGCTTCCAAGGAATACAAGTCCTGGGAATCTCGGAATTCTGATGTTTTGATTGTCACATGACTAATCTGTCATTTCTCCCCAGGTGCTGGAGGTCCACGAGAACTTGGACAAGCAGGTCCCCCGAGGACTACGAGGACGACCTCAGTGAGAAAGAGAAGGCCATTGTGCGAGAGATGTGCAACGTAAGTGCAACACGTCACAATGTTCCAGCTCTTTCTGTGCCTCTGTCCCTCAGCTACACAGCTCTCCTCTGCTGGGTGCAAATCAGGTCAGGGTTTGAGCCTGCTTTCACTAATGAGGGAGCCTCGTGTGGACTCATTGGGTTTGGAATGACATGCAGCAGTGTCCCGGGCACTCTTGCTTTTCTTTCTGTCTATCTCTCCATCCCCCTCCCTCCATCACCCCTGCTCCGAAGCCACTCTAACTGGAAGCCGGGAGTAAAGGCTCGTCGTTGAGCTGTCAGAGCAATTAAACTGGAGCGGCGGGGGGAAAAAAGAACTCCCCCCTCCATTCTTCCTCTCTCCCCCCCTTCATCTCCCTCCATCTTTCTCTATGGGTGCTGAAAGGCCCGACCCGGGATAAAAAAGGTCCGCTGATTAGAGAGAAAAAAGGCTATCTGGGCCCTGCAGAGGTATGTGACAGGCCAGGAATCTGGGGAGCATTACAATAGCACCTCTGTAATATCACTAGGGTCCCCCGGGGGGCCCCCACTCACTGGCAGAGAGATCTCACAGAGATAGAGGACAGAGATACTGAAATATGTGTGTGTGTGCAGCTCAAAGTCAAACTGCGAGCATTTGAAGAGTTCACTCTAGAGAAAGACAGTCCTTTTTTTTTCTTTTTTCTCTTACTCTTTCAGTGTCTGTTTCTCCCACTCTTCCTCTCTCAACGTCTCCCTCCTCTTCGTGTTGCAGGTGGTGTGGAGAAAGCTGGGTGATGCAGCAGGATCAAAGCTGTCCATCAGACAGCACCTCTCTGGGAACCAGTTCAAAGGGCCGCTGTAGCATGGCAACAGAAAGAGAATGAGAGAGAGATTTACAGTACTCACCTGAAAACACCTGCGCCTACACAACCCATCATGCCGTGCTCCCCTACTGCCTACAGAACCCAGCATTCCTCTCCGACAGACGCTCTCTATTGACTGGCTCAGATAGCTACCTGTTATCCACATGCACAACTGTCTTTATCTCAGAGCTTATGAAGCGTCTGCAGCTAGTTTCACCGATTTGCTTCGTTGATTTGAAGGCCACACAACGATCTCTCTCTGTAAAAGCCATCAACACAATTTTTTCGTTCTTCAGAGCATCGCTGTGCTACATTAAGCTAATGATAAGACATGGTTTCAAGCACAGACAAAAAAGTGTCTAGCCATGGATGTGAAGGCAACACGATTGCGGTATCTTCAGATACATTTTTAATAGTACCTCCTTTAGAGACCCCCTAGCTCCTGTCACATGTATTGCCCCCCCCCCCCCTAGTGGTCAATGAGTATAACTAGCATTAGCATTCTAAAGTGTTAACTAATGTGAAACCCACTGTGACCTAGCACCTTGTGGTCATAAGACAAGTCTATGGATAATAACGTCTAGAGATCACTGTTAACTTGTGTATTATATGTATAAAACCATAGCACTACTTTCATTGTTATTGTTGATTTTACTTTTATCTTTTTTTGTATTCTAGTGTGGCCATGTGATCAATAATTTTAGTTGGAAAGCGTACACAACCAGACCTTTTTTTAAACAGGGTTTTCTTTTGGTAAAAAAAAACAACTCCTCTTTTAACTCCTTCTTTCGTTCTTCTCCAGATGTATTGCTGTAATTCCGTCTCTCTGTATTGGAAATGTATCAAGGCCATTCTGAATCAGACCATCCCCTCGGGCTAATTTTCTTACTTTGTAAAAATGAACTAAAACTGTATGCTGTTTGCATGCTCGACAATCATTTTCTCAGGTTGGGAGGGCTACAGCTTTACCTTTGCCCATCTGTGTGTGTGGTGTGTGTGTGTGTGGTGTGTGTGTGTGTGTTGTGTGGTGTGTGGTGTGTGTGTGTGTGTGTGTGTGTGTGTGGTGTGTGTGTGTGTGTGTGTGTGTGTGTGTGTGTGTGTGTTGTGCTGTGTGTGTGTGTGTGTGTGTGTGTGTGTGTGTGATGTGGTGTGTGTGTGGTGTGTGTGTGTGTGTGTGTGTGGTGTGTGTTTGTGTGTGTGTGTGCTGTGTGTGTGTGTGTGTGTGTGTGTGTTGTGTGTGTGTGTGTGTGTGTGTGTGTGTGTGTGTGTGGGCGTTGTGTGTGTGTGGTGTGTGTGGGCGTGCGTGTGTGAAAGGAGACTGAATGCTTCTCTCGCAGCTGTAGCATCTGCCTGTGCAATCCTCTTCTTCTCTATTGAACCCTGGTTACAACTCGGTTGAAGACTGCTGAAGGCATTTGCTGAATCCATAGCCTTGTCCCATTATTAAAAATGTCAAGGCCAAATATTAAACCCTAAGTTTAGTTTGGACGGCATTATTGGAATGCTCCGAATTACTTTATATCTCAGTAGATGAAATAACGTTTTCTTGAGCTCAGTCCTTTCTGTGGATTCAGCAGGTGTGTTTATGCGGCGCATGTTTCTTAAAATCTTTTTTTATTAGAATGAGATAAGTCTTCCCTTAGATGTCTTCTGAAAAAAAACTAACATTTAAAAAACAAGTATTTCTTGATGTCATAATGAACAAACGCTGTTTATCAAAGTATTTATTGCAAGGTGTCAGATAGAGATGGGAGAGCAATCAATAACTGAACAGTCATATTTTAAATGTATCAGATTACTCAAAGTTGTTTGATAGATACGTTTAGTGACTGCCAGGTCGGGCTCTCCCATCTCTAGTGTTATTTGTTCCAAATTAGAACATTTGAGGCTGTCCGCCATGCTCCTCTCAAGCACTGGGTCTAAAATAAATCAAAGTATGGTTTTTTAAAAGTGTCCTTTTTTTCTAGGAGCTGATTTAAAGCCATGATGTAATTTTGAATACTTTATTAATGGCATTTGACTTGAAATGTGCCACATTTTGTCCTGCATGGTATTTTGATTTGGAACCCACTGTATTTTTTTAAACATCTATAGTGTTTCTTTTTCTGCCTATATGCTAAAACCACAGAATCTACAGAGTAAATGTTGATTCCTGTAGTAACTAGCTGGCTGTAACTTCTTTTTATGAATTTCACTGAGATGAATATTTGGCAGGGTGAAAGGAAGACATGAAATACGCCACTTTTAGAAACATTTGGGAGAAAATAAACGAAGTTGGTTAAAGAAACTGTGAAGTGGCTTTCTTTCTTTGATGACGCGTGTGTTGTTAGACTGCCCTCTGCTGGTTCAGTACTGTAAGTGAAACTGCTGCAACCATACGTAACTCACCTTTTCTGAAATGTTCGACAAACTATGACATGTTTACTCTTGAACTTTTTGACATATGTAAATTGTTCTGATCATTTTGACATGACTCCGTTTTTTATATAGCCTACACAACGTCGTTTTTAAATCATATTTTCGACATACAATATTGTCGTTTATCATAACTTGTTTACCATGCTGGTCGTTATTGGCATATCTTTTACATAGGCCTACACCATGTCTTTTTTTCTGATCTTTTCGACGTATGGTAGGTGTTTTTTTCCTCATGCATTACATACCATACTTTGTCGTGTTTTCTCATATTTCGACATACTATGTTGCTTTTTCAGTAAAAGTTGAGTTAGCTAATACTTATGGTACAACTAGCTAAAATGTAGCTTAAAGTAATAGATATTTGGCTGCATATTCGTTTTATGAAAAATTCTAAACTATATCCACTCTACAATTAGCTTTAATATCTTCAGCTACTTTCAGTTTATAGACTACATATAACAGTGGTGCAGATTAAGGGGTATTTGAGCTCAACTGACAATGTAGCAAACAAACTACAATACATCCAGTTACAATGTAATGATCCATACAGATTGAAAACACACTAAGTAGGAAAGCAGGTCTTTATTTTCGTAAGTGCCACTTAGACACAAAACAAAGCTGCGTGCAGAATACAGAAGCACATATGGATTGGAACTCTAAAAGAAAATGTAAATGTACAAATATAACTTTGACTGTCCAGTGTTAGACATGATTAGTTAGATGACTGTTGTATGTATTTCCTGCAGTGCAGATTCATAACAAATAGACAGGAAATTAGTTGCAGTGGCATAAATTGACATGAAAGTGTTTTCACAGAAATGTAGTTTGACAATAGAGCGTTTGAATATTGATGAACGTGTCAGTGTAAGTCCTCTTTATTTACCTACTGCATGTACAGCCTTCTCAAGCTGTCGGAGTAAAACAAAAACAGATTGCTGCAAAATAGACACTTTAATGACTGGAAATTTAGAAAATCAAAATCAGGGTGATCCAATATAGATGCAAATATAAGACCTTTGATCTACGCAAAAAGTAAAAACTGTACATTTCATCACTCTATTAATGAATGAGCATGTCTGACAAACTAAACTCAGGGTGCTAATATTTCAGTACAATAACATGTGTGAACAGTTTTCGTTACAAGCTCCTGAAACTAGGCCTCACTTTTCCTTTCGAGTGTATTTGTTGTTAAGCCTTCATTAAGAACAACAAAAGTCGTACAGAAAGCGGTCAGGCTCTCCCTCTGTGTCCCTGCTGCGTAACACAAGTTCCCGTTGCTAAAATCTCCAGCTGTGGCTCTGCACAGATTCAGTTCATGGACCGTTGTTTCACTCTCATCTCATCCACCCACCGTGATGTGGGGGCATGGGCACCTGAGACTGTCCTGGGGGTGGAGGGTAGCCACCAGGAGGGAGACCTATAACCTGAGGGGGAACGTGGCCTGGAGGCATGCGTGGAGGCGGGTAGCTGTTGTAGCCTGGCGGCGGGTAAGCCGGCGCCAAGTTAGGCGGCGGGTAGTTGGAGGGAGGAAGGCCTGGAGGTGGAGCGGCAGGATAGACGTGATACGGCGGTATGGGGGGAGCATAGTTGGGAGGCATCTGGGGGTAGGAGGGGCCTTCCGTCTTCATCATGGACTGCAGGCTCTGGTAGCCTTCTCCGGACATGTAGGAGCTGGTGGTGGACATGATGTAGTTGGAGGGCGGAGGTGGAGGAGGGCGGTGGGGTAGTGGAGGGGGCTTGTGTGGAGGTGGAGCGTGCGGGAGAGGAGGAGCGACTTCGTTTATTGGTTCTGCTTCCGTGGGAAGGGCTGGAAGCGGAGCTTTGCGATCTAAGTGAGTGGACAAGGAGAAAACAACTTCAAAGTTTGGCATCTTTTCTGTAAAAAAACAAACAAACACTGCTACTCATTCCAAAATGTTCCAAAATAACCTTTCCTTTCCCAGACTGCCACACGGGAGGTCTCATTACTGGGCTCAAGCACTAATCAGATTGGGCTGAGGCTAAGAGAATGCGTGTGTTGGGAAACAGAGTGGCTGGTTATGCAAGCAGACTGAGAGGACTACAATCTTTAAAAAGGGGCTGCTTTCTAAGCTGGGGGCCCAAGGCAGGGGGTCCCGGCTGCTCATTAAGGCTCTATGATGGGACACGCAAACAGACAGCGGGGTGTTGGGAAGAGGCCAGCACTAACCCTATGGTGCTGAGCCTATATTTGCATACTTCTGTGCTTACATTGGCTATTTTGAGGGCATAAGTGCGTCTAAATGCAAGGTATAGCAAAATGCAGAAAACTGAGGGTGGAACGCTGGACAACCTTGTATGATTTCAGACAGCGCTGTGTTCGAAGGGAAGTATCCCAAATGAGACACAGGATAACCAACCCAAAACACTCCATAACTTGCCCTACAATAGGAAGATAAGCAGCGCTTTACCCGGAGGAGGCTGCGATGTAGGCAGAGGGGGCATGGGGCTCTCCAGTCGAGGAATCTTTGATCCAACTTGTTCTGTGAATTAAAAGATACCCGTTAAAAACATGTTAAACTTTAGTGATTTCATAGGAAACTCTGCTGCAGGCTTCACTATTAATAAATCCTTAAAGAAAATACTAATCCTGGCATTTGGAATCAACAGCATGTATCTGTTATGTTGCCATTTTTTTTTAAATCTTAATTGAAGTCAGGTGAATTAGCAAACCTAGATTGAAGGATTTTAGTGGATAAACACATGAGAAGGATTCAGCCTGGCTGAGGTTTAACAAGTCTTACCTGGAGGCTTTGGTTCATCTTTTGGAGATGTCTGAAAAAACAAAAACATTAAAAACATGAATGCAAATACTCAGTAACCACTTGGGAATGTACCATTTGTTTTTTAACATTAAGCTATTAGATATGTTATGATGCCAGCAAGCACATTTTTGTAACTGTATGCAGTGATTCTTCAAAATACATTCAGTGACAACATTTGTATTTTTTCATAACCCGAAACCCTCTTTAAAATAGTCACATGGCTCATGCACAAAGCACACGCAGTGAAATGTGTTCTCCGCTTTTTAGCCATCCTAGTACCAGGAGCAGTGGGCAGCTGTTCTACAGCGCCCGGGGAGCAATGGGGAGTGGGGGGGGGGTTGTCGGATGCCTTGCTCAAGGGCACCACGGCAGGGTCCAGGAGGTGTAGCAGTCCACACTCCGTATCTAAACTCTGTACGGGGACTTGAACCGTTAAATTAATAAAGAAAACTGTTTTTCAAAATGGCAATTATTATTTGTCTACGTCTTGACGGAGTGCATGTCAATAAATGATATGATCATTTATTTTGTAATGACTTGAAGTATTTAACTATAACATGGTAAGAGATGTAAGAGAATTGCAGCATTGTAATGTCCGTACTATTAGGTACAGCCCCAGGTTACATTTTGAGGTAGGTTTTGTTGAATGTAAATGTTTGAATAAAGTTTAACAAGAGCAAATAAACATATACAAAAATCTAAATCAGGGGACTTTCCATTGGCCTTTGTCTTGAGAAATGCAATAGGAGCGTATACTCACATGCGAGCGTTTAAGCTGGCGTGCGGGGCTGCCTCCCGGAGGAGAAGTCTTCTTTGGTGGTGGTGGGGGGGGAGGGACGGGGGCTGGTGGCAGTCCCTGTGGGATTGGAGGGATCTGGGGAGCAGCTGCCTTCTCCTTCTCCTGGATCGGCTGAGGGATGGGCTTGTTTCCCTGGGAGTACAGATCCAGGATCTGGTGGCAAATGTCTGGGAAGACAAGGACGTTTTTTGGTTGAGACCAGAGATGGGGTCGTTACTAAAAAAAAGTAATATATTACATATTACATATTACTTTAAAAAAAAAGTAATATATTACACTACTTCGTTACTATCTACATAAAGTAATTTGTTACTTTACTCGTTACTTTACTCGCAGGGCCGGCCCACCCCTCCCTACAGGCAGATCACGCAGACTGCTAAAGTTTCAAATGTTCTCTTTAGTTCAGTTTCCATTGTCGCATAAGACTGATCCAGATAGCTCCTGAATGTTTTCCTATCTGACCATGGCTGTCCTCTGTCTCCTGCTATCTGACCGTGGCTGTCCTCTGTCTCCTGCTATCTGACCGTGGCTGTCCTCTGTCTCCTGCTATCTGACCGTGGCTGTCCTCTGTCTCCTGCTATCTGACCGTGGCTGTCCTCTGTCTCCTGCTATCTGTATATTTTGCGCAGTCTATCTCTGCTCACGCTGTTGCGTCAGCGTGTTCTCCTGCGTGTTGGCCATGTGTTGCACTGGAGCCAGACTTCAGCCGAGCACGTACGAACTGCGCATGCGTGAGAGGCAATAACTCTCCTTACCAGCAGGCAGCGGTAGTGTGTATTCGTCATTCAAAACAAGCAACAACCGGAAAACAGAGAAGAAGAACTACGTGTGTGTGTGTGTGTGTGTGTGTGTGTGATATAAATAAACAACAGCTATGTGCGTTAGCTTCACCTAGCATGTGTTCTTTGCAGGTGTTTGTTGAGGTTTGATTATGACTGATTTTAGAAAGTAACGAAGTAACGCGTGTCGGGGCAATGTTAGTAACTGTAGTGTGATTACTGGATTATAAAAGTAGCGCGTTACACTACTCCGTTACCGACAAAGTAATATTATTACAGTAACGCGTTACAAAGTAACGCGTTACACCCAACTCTGGTTGAGACAATTCTGCAAAAGGATGAAGCTGAATATCGCAGGAAGTGTCATGATGAATACCTTCAAGCAGCTCCACAGGGACGTCCTGCACAAACATTTCCCACCATCGCCGTGACGACTGCTTGGCGGTCCACTCCTGGATGTCGAACTTACAGAGGCGGCCCGCCAGGTACATGACAGCCACCGCGATGATCTCTGGTTCCCACTGCAGGGACAGCATGGTGCACAGGCTGCCAGGGACACAAGGGACACTGTTCAGTCTTCTCTCCTCACAAGACATCCCCCTGTTTTCTCATTCTATATTCCTTGTGTCTTTAAAACATAACGGGGCCTTAAATGACCATTCGTTTAAAAAAGATCTGATAGGCCGACCCTTGCTGCTGCTGTATGGTCATTTATAGTAAGTGTAAGACGAGAATCTTCCAGTTATATCAAACTGTATCTAAAGAATAAATAGTAACCCAAATCGAAGATGAAATGCAAGTTGCGAGGCTGGTCAGTCTAACAGAGCAGTGACGTCAAGACGTTTCTCCAGGAACACAGGGCCTAATACAAAGAGAGGCTCCATGCCAACGGCTCACCTGTCGTTGACAAAGGTCCATGCCATTTGAAGCACCTTGCACACCTTATTCTTGTCACCTTTAACAAGAAGAAAGACACATCAGTTTTCCAAATGTCTAAATATAATAATGTATTGCTCTCCGTGGATCATTCTTTGTCTATGTCACCTTTGAGTTGCTTGACGTAGCGCAGCAGGAACATGTAAGGGTGCTCCACCTGCAGGTCAAATTTGATCGTCTGGAGCAGAATTCTCTCCAGCACCATCACCTCTTCCTGTTGAAACAAACACAACATACTTTAAATATCCTGAATGGCAAAAACACAACAGGCTCAAGCAGGGGGCTAATGGCTAACTCACTCAATAGCCTTTCACCTAGACTCATGTTTTTCCAACTCTGACCCACGGGTATGACTGTAGTTCTTTTAGGACAATGTAGTCTACTACTTTATTTCAAATCAAATGTGACTTTAGTGTATTCAAACGAAAGCATACTACCATCTGTTGGCTGCCCTTGAGTACACATGCATGGACATACATTTTAAAAAATATACAAGAAATACTGCAAATATTCATACTGTAGAACATAATGAAAAATACATTTAGATATGAATAATAAGAAAAAATGGGTCATTCCAATATGGAAGGTACAATAGGTCCTAACCAAATGAAATCTTATTGAAATTCCAAGTTTGTATTGTTTTAACTATGCTTCTATGATTGAGGAATTATTGGGTTGAGAAGGTTCAAAAGGTCCTTTACTTAACATTTAATATTAGTGTAACCTTCTTTAGCTTTCCAAGATGGAGACCTGCCTACATTACAGTGTATCCCTTTGCACTCATTACATTAAAAAAGGTCAGTCAACAGGCAAGTTATATAAACCACACCTTGGGGTCGTCTCCAAACTGAGCAAACTGCACATCGTTCAGCAAGCTGCGGGCAGTTTTAATGATGTCTTTACACTTCTTGGGGGTTTCCTCCACTTTCCCCGCCAGGAAAAGGCAGCATGCACCAGTGACCTGATGGGACACAAATCACAACATTAATCCACCGTACTTGGTCCATTTTTAAAGAAGAGGAAAATCTAACAAATACAATTTTTTGAACTTACATATCTAGGGAACTGCTTGAAGGAGTGAAACATGTAGAAGCGGTGGAAATATATGATGCCAGTTGCCAGTGTGTCATAATGTCTGAAGATGAAAGTCAAGGATATCACGAAAACCAGTCATAGTTATTTGTAAGTTAAAATCTTCCACAGCTATGTAAAATCAATTCAGACAAATCATGATAGATCACTTTGAATGTGACATTAGATATCATAACCCGTTGTTTTGATTAAATGTTAACGCAAATCAAGTTGAAGTGGAGAGGAAAGTGTCTTTAGTTCCATCATTTCTTCAAGGTGTTTCCACATTCAAATCAACCAAATCAAGGATACAGGCCAAGTCTGGTCCCCACGTCAAAAATGAAGCGGGCTCCTTCCCTCCGATACCGGGCCTCTGTCCCCGGGTCCAGGCCTTCAGACTGGGAAGGGGTGTGGACTAAATCCTTCTTGTCCCAGTACCAGCATGGCTTGATGTGGTCCAGAATTATTTGGCCTGAAAAGTTCTCCTTGAATTCCTTCATGAGCTGAGGAGAGGCAACGGAGGATGGACCCGCTGCGCCTGACTGAATGCATAAAACACTGCAGTTATAAAACACCATTTACAGGAAATAGTGCTCAATCATACTAGCAATGCTGGTGTATTTGGTAAACCGACTAAAGTAAGAACTATAACAATAAACACTACCACTGAAATAGCATGATCATTTCTGTGTCTATTTTTTGCCCTGTACTTCTATCTGAAACACATAGATACGAGTGTTGTGTTAAGAACAAACCGTGAAACTTAATACAAGCTGAGATTTGAAGATGTATACTCAGTAGTGAAGACCCACATGTTATACTTAAAGGAAGGCTCCAGTCATTAGATAGTTAATCAAAACTTCAGTATTTAGTGAAACATTATGTTTAAACCATACCCTGAAGAAATCAGCGATATTCCCCGGTAAATAATGATTTTATAGCTCCTTATTTTCATCTAAAGTAACAGACAGAGAATTAGCACTTTTGAAACAGAGGGGATTATGGGTAATGCTGCAATGATCTGTTTGGTTTGGAGCCAAACACTTCAGAGACATGTTTTGTATATAACTGAGACCTGTAATATATTGATGAAAAACAGTATAATAGGGGACCTTTAAATTGATTTCTTTTTATGTTTTTGTTTATTTATTTGTTAATGTAATTGTTTATTAATCATATGAACATGCAAAGTAACTAGTAACTTAATATGTCAGATAAATGTAGTGGAGTAGAAGTATAGAATACAATAGTAAAGTACAGGTACCTCAAAGTTGCACGTACAGTACTTGAGTAAATGTAATTAGTTACTTTCCACCACTGGGTATACTTTAACTAATTGTAAATAGCTTAAAACATTTATGCATAGTCAGTCAAAACTATGCAAATAAGGAATGGGTTACATTTGCTGACCTGTATTTTCCTCATGTCCAGTTTCTGTAGATGCTAATTAAATAGCTGCTTACAGTTTAACAATCCTAAAGTTAGAAAAGCAAAAGAACACGTTTGACATTATGGTTGGCATTGCTCCTCTCATTAAGTAATTATGTGACATGATTAACACACTCATATGGGTTCAAAACAACGAAGAATAACCTGAATTAGCATAACAAAAATGCTAACAGCTCACTAGCATTTAATCATGTTAACCGAGCTATGGCTAATGGGAACTAAAAGTTGGCTGCGTGGAGCTAACATCACCAAATAACCACTAATGTGTTGTTATCAGTATATTATGTACGGGATAAACTGTAGGCCGGTAACGTCAGCTAAAGACACGGACAAGGTTAATTATTCAATTGTAAAATAAAGACAGTTGAGAATTAGCATTATGCCAGACAGGTGATCATCTTCGCTAGCATCATCGGCTAGCAAACTTGTTTTACTCGCGGTCTTAACACCGCCGAGGCGAGGAGGACTGTGCTCCATCGAAACTAGCCAGAATTCTGTTGTCATTTGAAACGTTTCTTACCTTTAACATGTAGCCGTTGGAATAAATCACCCAAATCAGACAGATGTGTGAATAAATAATAGTTATTCAAAAGAGTATGGCTAACAAGTGATCCACAACAGCCCCCATTGTAACAAGGGTACCGCCATTATGGAGTACGTCAGAGATACAATGTTGAATGACGTCATGACGCAGGATATCTGACACACGTGTGCTGTGGCTGTATTTTGGATTTGATTTTTCTTTCCTGAATCTTATGTTCAACGCTTTGTTAACAATTTTTTCTGTTAGAAAAAAATAATACAACAATACATAGGCTACTCGGAAGTATACAAGTTTTCTTGTTAACATGATGAAAATATGTTACCCCCAAACTATCCACTAGAGGGAGACAATTGATCACTTTTGGACTTTGGCTGCCAGGACTGTACATTTTTCACATGCAAATAATGATTTGAAAAGCTAATTTAACAGAGTTAATTTAACAATTATTACAATGTCTGAAAATGCCTGACAAGTATTCAAATCACAAACTCAAACAACATAGATTCAATATGTTTGAAAAGTTAAAGGTAATATATTGGATGTGCACTTTTTTTAAAGACTATCTGGGTATAAATTCATAAATGTGCCACTAAATATTGTTTTAAAAATTGAAAATGATATAATAATTGTTATAACACCCATATGTAGTACTGACAAACGGATGGTAAAAGGATGGTAAAATAAGTAACAGGTAGTGGGATTAAAGAAGAATATTTTACAAAAGGAGCAGCACTAAAAATATATCAACATCAAACATAAAATGCCTATTTGTTTTATATAAGGAACCACACTATAATTATTTATTTCATTATGTACTATACCTTTCAATCTTATTTTATGTTAGGCTTTGTAAGGTATCTGTTAAAAGTTTCTGGGGCAGCAGTTTGCTATGCTCTTAAATACATAATTAGTGGCCCCCTTTTTTACAACTTTTTAAAATATCTTCATGAATTAAATAAATCTGACTTTTTAATCATTTCCGAAGTCCATGATGTCATGTGCTGGAGTAAATGATACTTAAGACATACCATACATATTTTTTGCATAATATCTTAAAAACACATTTTCGTCATTCTAGAAATGTAGAGTTTGACAGAGTTTAAAGTTAAAGAAACACAAGAAAATATTCCTTAATTACAGATGATATGTTACAGCTAATTGTGACGATGAATTAAACTCTCTGTTGAATAAAAGAGCAATAATTATACCACTATACCATCAATATGTCAAGCTAAAACTATTGTAATCCTTTAAATGCATATGGGATATGGCTATAAAATGCATATACAACCAATGGTGAGTCATATTCTACAGAGAAACTAGCAGTGCAGTGCAATGATTTTGTAAAAATAAAAGATTTAATGATTGCAATTAATGATGTTTTTCACACACTTCACTCTTTTAGACCTGGTACAAGATCTTATGTAACCATCACGGCCTTTGTTTTATTTCAAATGTCCCAGCGAAAGATTACAAGTAACATATTGTGCCCTCTCCATTCCCCTCCCAGCCTCTCTTCTGAGGACAGCCAGCATTGAATCATTTACTCGGTCCAAATTAAAATTGGGAATCTACATGCATTATATATTCAACCGTGCTCGGACAAATCCTCTTAACTGTGGGAGAAATTGTCAGGATGTGTCCTGTAGAAAAGTAAGAGCCTTGTCTGGTTGTATTGCCCGTAGCAAAGGAGCATCTCAATCTGTCACTCAAGGTCCACACACATGCACACCAACCACAGTAAATCAGCCTATGAATAATATATAATTGTACTTTCTTTATTAATATTAAACATTGCATAATGAAGCACCGACTATAAGCAAATCCCAGAGCAATATTCATATTACCATGAGCTGTCCTGGAGTGGACCTTTCATTGTTTAAGAGGTGAAACATATCAAAAAGTGCTGCCACTTAACCTCAACATTTAATCCTCTCTTTGTTCTTAAAACTGCATTATGCTGAGTGTAGTTCTTTCCCCTTTCATATATTATGTTGTCCTATTTTAAGACAATAATGCAATTTAAGTATTCTTTAGAGAGTGAACAGATGGGAGAGGCATGACAAATGGAAGATAAAAGGATGTGACGAAGGTTGCTTGTGACCCAGAAGTTGCATTCACTGTCCACTGATGTGCAAGAGCTCCCCGTCAACTTTGTCCCTGGGCGCATTTTTAACATAAATTATAAGTGGAATCTTAAAACCCGGGTCCTTTTGGGGAAAAATACCTAAAACGCTGACACAATATCCCTTGTTCCTTTGGACAAAACTTCCATCTCAGCCTGGTCTCTCGTGTATGTATTGCCCTGAGGTGTGTTCAGGTTCAGCACTGGCACTTTACCACACACGAGATGCATGTCTCCTTAGAGGCAACATTTTGGACTTAAAACCTTTCCTGTGTCCACAAGTCGGTGTATTTGTAATTTACTGGTCATGTGCAACCCAGTTGAAACTGCCTTTGCCCGCAGCCGGCAGATACAAGCTCAGGCCCGGCTCCAGAACAAAATGACTCAGGGTGCATCTGAGATTAGAGAGGGTGCAGGGTAAAGTGCTATTTTTATAAGTGGGGAGTGGACCTAACACCCTCTAGGGGGGTCCTCACCTCCTCTTGGAGGGTCCTCACCTCCTATAGGGGGGTCCGGGGGCATGCTCCCCGGGAAGATTTTTTTTTTTTAAATATTGAAGTTAAAAGCATCAATCTGGTGCACTTTGAGAGCAAAATGAAGAGATATATGGATCGATGTGCTCTTTGCATGATTCATGCCTTCCCAGTCCCTTATCACGTATAAGAGCATGGCGCCAGTTGTTGTAGCCAGTTGTGGTGAAGGCATCTGACTTACTTGAACCGAAATGTCTACATGCATAGCAGAAGATGGCATCTTTTTCACATGAATATTCCAGCCAATCTCTGTTTTGAAACCATGAGCTGCAAAATGAGCGCCTTGCACTGTACAGGCGAGTTGGGTACTTTTTTAAATACCTGGGCAGGCTCTGTTTTGCCGAGGTCCTCTGGCACTTGATGAGGGGTGGCGGTGTTTGGGGCAACGAAGACGGCTGTGGCTGCTCCGCCTTCGTGGGTGAGGCGGGCAAAGCCGGCGAGTCGGGCGTTAGTGTCCACGACAGTGGCCGCGGGTAACGTAATGTCCCCATGATCTGAACTGTTATTACCTGCAGTAGAGGCAGTGTTACTGCTGGCGATAAGGGCTGGTTGTTTTAACCATTTTCTGATCCATCACTGACTGCTGTGTAAGCACCTTGCAGATGATGAACGCGCAGCGGCACAGGTCACGCGCACCTGACATAATAACGTTACCGTTTAAATTGACCAAATAAATGCAGCAGACAATGTTATTTAACCACAATTACAATTTATTTTATTTCAACTATCTTCTTCTTCTTCTTCTTCTTCTTCTTCTTCTTCTTCTTCTTCTTCTTCTTCTTCTTCTTCTTCTTCTTCTTCTTCTTCTTCTTCTTCTTCTTCTTCTTCTTCTTCTTCTTCTTCTTCTTCTTCTTCTTATCACTACTATTATTACTATTGTTATTATATATGTAATATTTTTGACTTTTCATTTTTTTGATTTTTGTTCTTACTTTTCATTTTTCAAATGAGGGTGCATAACGACTCAACTGACCCCTTATGCACCCCCGTAGAACCGGGCCTGAAGCTATAATGGATACATTGATGTATTATTGAGAAACCCATGGGGTAAGGATCAAGGAGCTGCTTGAAGCCATATAGGGATAGCAAAGAGAGTGCGTGAACTCGGGGGAAATGTTTTCCTTCAGCATCCCGATGTGTCCACGGCTCGCTGTTGCTCTCTTGGCCCTCAATGCCAAAAACGGAGACATTTCATGTAACATCACATGCAGAATTTCTGGGCTCCATTCAAAGCAATATGCTCGACAACATGCTCGGGCCTCTCTGTGAAAGATAGCTGTTTGTGCCGTAGTGTTTCCATGTGGAGTCTGCTGAGGTTATGTCGACTTGAGCCAGAGCTGAGATGACATTTCATTTATATAAATAATTACTGTCCTGAAAGTCCCCTAGGCCTGCCCTGAAGCAATCAAACTTCTAATGCTCTTAAAATTGCCCACCATGTTTTATTAATGGTCGACTATAAAATGCATCGCTAGAGCAGCACACTTTCCCCGGCTGATCCACGAGGAAGGAGTGTCAACTTTAAATGGCCGTATTAGGCTTCCATATTTTTATTCAACAATGTATTTCAAGTAAATTATACCACGGAGAAGGTTTGAATTATACGGTAAGGTGGGGAGAAAAAAAGAAGCTTGAATGTGTTCTTATAGTCTGTACAAAGCACTTATCTGTGCATACACTGAACTAAATGAATACAGTGAATTATGTGCAGGATGATTGCCCATTAGTGCCATTAATTGCCTCGGAGTGAACCTGATCTGCTCTTCAAGGACTCTCTTATTCTGAATTGTATAAATGGCGAATTAAGGGGGGCTTCATTCTAAAAATAAGAATAAAGTAGAGTAAGGCAGTGTTAAGGTTTCACCCCCACCCCAACCCCTCCCACGTGTAAATGAGTCCTGACTGTGCCAACAGAGGGTACTGTTGCCTCACAACATGTTTAAATTATCTTCACAACAAAGATGCATTCCTTCTCTGATTCAATGTGAGACAATCAGTGTTTTATATTATATTCATCATCATTTAGAAGCGTATTAGATAAAGTAGAATACTACAATAAGATACATTTTTTAATATCTCAATTAAAGGTGACCTTTAACCCAATATATTGTAATCTGATAGGTGTGGGTGAACTTGATATTCCAGCAATTTAAAAACAGTTTGCTTCTGGTATGCATGATATGAATGGATCATTTGTTCAAACAATTAGGTTTCTGATTAAAAAACACAAGAAAGAAAATGGAAATATGAAAGGATTTGATTCTCTTTTGGGGGTAATGTATATGAAAGGTCATAAAGAGAAGGTCATATAAGTGATTTGGTGGTCACTTCATTGATTCTAAAGGCAGACATTGTGACACTGCCTTTGAAAGAAGTAATCATGACTTTGTTTGGAGCTCATCAGCTCGAAGGAGCCACGGCCAGCTGCCCCAACCAGACTGTGTCCGCGCGTTTTGCTCTCCACTGTTTACATGCAAACGTCACGGACGCACTTGGACTTGTATCCCACCCCACCCCAGTGGAGGCAACCTCAGCCACACACACCCATCCTCACACACACACACACACACACACACACACACACACACACACACACACACACACACACACACACACACACACACACACACACACACACACACACACACACACACACACACACACACACACACACACACACACACACACACACACACACACACACACACACACACACACACACACAAAAGCACAGGGCTTGCATATAGTCTGCGCACACATGGATCCTCCCAAACACAGCCGCCGCTTTCATCGTGTGAGTCAACGCGAAGTAGCCTCACACTAAGGAAACTGGGAAACATTGGACCTCTTGCTTGTTGGACGACGACGAGGAGGAGGAGGAGGTGTCTTGTCTGCCCGCGTGCACTCTCTCTCCCCCGTCTCTCTGCTTCACACTCCCTCTCTCAATCAACTAGGCTCCTGCCAGCAGAGCCAAGAGTTGCCGTTCCGCGCGCCGATGCCAAAACGCACGGGAGGAGTCAGTGCCAAAGGGTCATTTTAGCGCACCACTGCTGAAATGGAAGGACTGTAGGGAATCCTAGAATAAACAGAAGCCATTTGACCCCAGATGATATAATCATATCATTACAAACTCAAGAAAAAAGGGGAGAAGGGGGAAAGGAGCCAAATAAGAACCCATCACCCAGTGGAGTGCTCCGTACTTCATCTGTCACCACGCTCGCTGCAGAAGTGTCCAGGATTTGTATCTGCAAAAGGTCAATGCAAAAACATACCTGAAACACATTGGCTGCTATAGTAGCCAACTGCTTACATTACAAACTTCTACTTCTTTGGCTTCCTTAAATCCAGGTGTTGCTTCCTCCCGAAGACGCTGCAGGACATTTTTTTCTTTTTGGACAAACTCGTCTTCCATCCTCATTGCGCTCCTGTCCTCGCCTCCTCGAGCGCACGTTAAAGTTGCAGCAGAAGAAGAAGAAGAGTGGAGGGATTAGGAGAGGGGGAAAGTTGTTCACCTGCAAGCCAGAGGGAACCGACACCACGGTCCAAGCCGAATCCAAGTGCCGTTCACCGGGCGATGCCAGAGTAAATGCCGGGGCAATGTCCCGCCGCAAGCAGGTGAACCCGCAGCACTTATCGTTGACGCACAGGGAGACAGTACGAGGTGAGTTCAATTCCTGCAAGACATCTCACTTCATACATGATTAAGTGTACAATGTATGGTTTATTAATAGTATTAATTCATATTTCGAGGTCTAAATTAAAGTTGTTATGTTGCTATTGATACGAGAGTTGTTTTAATCTTTGAAAATGCCCCGAAGAAGAGAGAAGATTGCCGATAATAACTGAAATTAGTCAAAAATACATTCACCAAGTTAAAACACGTGTACACACATGAATAACACTGTTGTTTTATGTACTTATTAGATAGAAATAAAGTCATTTTATATCTTGATAATAACGATTTTACAACTTTAAAATGTATTAGGATAATTCTGGTGTATTTTATATGCCGTTTGCAGCTTTATATGACTTTACACGAGAGATGATCTCATGACATCTACATTGGGACTGTCTGGCTAAGTGTGTGTGAGTGTGTAGCCTATGTTTGTTTGTTCACGCACGTGTGACCGTGTAATGCATTTCGTCACAAAACAATTTTGATTAGGCTATGTTTTTCCAACATGTGGCTGAATGTTTATGCCTACTTTCTCTAAATATTCACTCCTTTTCAAACAGTTATTTTATCACGTTTCATATTTGTTTTGTGATTCTGCACCACGTTACTTCTTAATTCCTTTAAATTCGACTTGAAATGCGTTTTATTTTAAATAAAATCTCCTCTTTTCGACATTTTATCAGTTTTGCATATGTTTGGTTTGACACAAAGGCCTTTCTGCACTTTAAGGTAACCTTCGAGGAGCATTGCAGAACTCAAATCGAGCACGGAAATCAATTAATTTAGCTCTCACATCAGAAAACTAAAATCAACACGCCATAAACGGACAATCTAAACTTGTATTATTACGATATTTCAAAAACAAAGGGGTCATTTAACTTAGTTTGAAGCTTTCCAAAGCTGCGACCAAAAAAAGGAACAGTGATTTAATTGCGCAGATTTAATCTGAAGAAGGTTTTTTTAATGTCTTTGTGGAGCATATGATAAAAAAGTCCTATAATCCAATTTCAAATCAATTATATCAATCTAACCTTCATCTCCCAGCGCTGTGCTTTGCCTAAATCCAATTTCATAGAGGCCTAATCTGGGTAATTCATTGCAGAAATTCATGATGTAATCTCTGGCCAATCTGTTTTGTGTTGGAAAGACGCATTCCGTCCCTCCCGACACATTTAGCATTTAAGCTAATTATTCACCCCACTCACTTTATCTCTCTCATGTCACTGACCTATCTCTCATTTCGTCCCTCAATTGAAACGATTACGGTTATTTTAAAGAGCAATCTGAAATCTAAATGTTTGCTTTAACCAGTGTTGTTGTTTTCTAAATGAGAAAGTGTGCGGTGCATCCCTCAGCAGATTTCTAACAAATATTGCTCCAGCAGTTTATTCTCTGTCACAGTCACTGCCTGTCAGTTAATTAAGGAAATACTACCCCTCAATACATCTTTACAAATGTGCAAAATTCAAATAGTTTCACCTCCGGCATGTGTGTGTCTGTTCAACATTTACCTGCATGACCAATAATTGCAACGTTTTTTACACATTAAAATATGCCAAATGGTACATATTTGGACTATCTTAAATATTTGCCTTCCCTCCTTCCAGCCATGGGTCACTTTGTTTGACATCTTTCTTTCATTTTTTTTTTTACACATTAGCACCTGCTGTACAGTCAGCAAATTCTTCCCTGGTGCTGAATGCAGATTCTTGCATAATTAGCCTGATAATTAGTTGTCACAGATTCGCTTTAAATTTCCTAATTTCTTTGTCCGAGCCGTTCAGAGGTCCCCTGGGTGCATCGGATCTTGCCTGAAGCTTTTAACGACTACTTTTCACAGAACATTTTAATCACCGCTCACCTGTCAGCGGAGCCTTACGAGTGTCACACAACAATTTAAATTGAGATATTCTGCAAACGCTGACAAATGTTTGATGTTCAGCTTGATCATATGAGGAGTAGTGTAAACGTAAACGTGGTTATTAGAGTGCAGATGCTGGGCCTTGAATCTGGTCCTACCTGTTCTCTGACATGGAACACTGTCTCCTGTCGATGGCCTTGATGACCTAAGAGGCCAACAAGTTCAAAATTAAGGAAAACATCTCAATATGCAGGTATCTTTTTGTTTGTTTACTTTCTGATGTTATCAAGGAAAACTGAATTTTTAATATAGCAACAAATATATTTTTCTTTCCATCCAATGTTGTGAGAACAATGCTCGCCTGTGCGGCTGTGTGCACTGATGCTCCTGTATTTGCATGAAACGCCTAAGCCATGTTTACCATTCACCTTATAATTTCTAACTGATTTCACATCTGCTGCTGTGATGGGCGGAAAGCGTATGATGGACCTATCATTCGATGGCCTTGGGCTGTGTGTCGCTGTGGGCTGTTTCCTTAAGCTGGGTGGGGTCTGGAGAGGACCTCAGCATGGAGGATCTGAGCAGTGCTGGGAAAAAAACCACACATTTGATTAAGTCAACACCTTATAGAGAGCTTCGGGTACATATGTACAGTTTTATTGTCAGTTTCATGAATTTAAAGCTTAATTTGAAAGGTGTCAACTGTCAAGACCAGTCACTAGGTATCTCTTTACATAAGAAATAATATGAAGATTCTGCTGGGTGCCAGCGTATCAACCACATGTCAGATCAGTTGGTTATCCACTGTAACTAAACACACTCTTGTGCCCTGCAGACATGCCGCTCATAGGTCATACTCTGCTTGGAAGTGCAGAGAACCTGAATATCAGCATATTTCTGGACAGGCTTTTATTGGAAGACTGCGTTCAGGGGATTTCTACTTGTCAACAAGGGACACTGAATGCACACAATGTACTCACTGCATATTATGGACTGCGAAACTGCCCTCAAAATGCGTGACCGCTGCATATGTTCACAAACAAACCAATCACATGTATAAGATATTCGGTCCAAGTTCAATTTGACCTTCGGTTTACAGCACATCCTTTGTTTTATTAAGGCTAATGCAGGCTAACACCCCCCCTAGGCTTTTTGTTTTAGGCTCATTGATTCAGCTTGGAGTCACATCCATGACAAAGAAACCTATCATTATCATTATGAATTACTCACACGTGAACGTCTGGTGTTCAGCACCACAGGCCTCTCCTTGTTCTAGAGATTAGTCTTTTTTTTTTCTAGTATCGGAATTATTAGAGGACTGTTTTCTTGACCTAGCCCTGGAAACGTCTTGTGATAACTGTTTACTCTCAGGATTGGCATGCTACTTGTGAAACAGTTAATGTTTTCGCTTTTATTCGCACCATATGGCTTTCAAATTGCTGAGGGGGGAGAAAAGCCAGCGAATACGCAATGCAACGCCACACTAAATATTCACACACATTGTGGTAACCGGATGATAATCTCACAGGGGATGATTGGTGAGCGACGTGTGATTTACTGCGAGCAGTTTGTTCTTAGATTCTCTTTCAATCGAACACATTAAATCAATTTCGCAACGCCGTAAAGCTCCTTCTTTTTTACTCTTATTATTATATCTCTTAAAAAATTGTTTGTCAAATTTGATTTATACCCCTGAATGTCATGCCCCACAGCTTGCAAGCCATTTATTAACAAGTCACAGTCAGCTGCAGAGCCTTCTTTTTGCTCACTTTCAGGCCGATCATTTAAGATTTATGATAAGAAATGAGACTGCAGCAGATTAAATGGTGATAAGATAATGAAACACACAGGCCTGGCCTCACACAACACACACTCTTGCAGCTTTCGTTGGCAAACGCAACCAAGAACAAATAAAAAAGGGCTAGGCTAAGCGAGGCCGCTTGTTGTTTGAATTTTTGATTGCAACCATCTGCAACGTTGCTGGTGTCATTTATTTTCAATGACAGCGTGAATCTTATCCCACTTTCCCCTGTGGGGTTTACACGTGTGTGTGTGTGTGTGTGTGTGTGTGTGTGTGTGTGTGTGTGTGTGTGTGTGTGTGTGTGTGTGTGTGTTTAGCTCAGCAAATGGAAGGGGGAAACAAAGAAATGGAGACAGGTCTGAACCCATACAGTATGGCCGACTGTCATATGAGTGCCCCTGGCCTTATCCTCTGCCTTTTACCAGCAGCACACAGTGTGCAGCTGGTATTAAAAAATGTTCTATAAGGTCAGGAGTCGAGCGGAAAAACAGTTTCACGCTTTCTGTTTTTAACGCCGCGCGGAAGAATCTCATCAAATTCACATCGTTAATTAAAAACAAATGTTTCACATCCAGCAAAATTACAATTCCACAGTTTCCTATTCGACTTTTAAGGCAGAGTGAAATATGTCAAACCAGATTTCCTATCACCTTCAGCTCAAGCTGCGATCACAACAACAGAAACACCTTTATAAGAGCATTTAAGCACAATAATGATCGATCAGAAGGATTTATATGGGCAATTAATGTCAGAGGAACTTTATATATATGATGCACCTTGGCAAGCTTTACCTACTTAGCCGGTTTAAACCTGGCCAATACTGTGAAAAACACTCAAGAGGGCGTCACATATTATTTACAGGTTTTCGCACTAAAGTTACAACTCCACCGATAAAGACAAATCTGCAAATTAAACAATTCCTGGCCAGTGGCAACACCATTTGATCATTAAGTGCTTATTGTGCGTTTGGAATATATTGTTCGACCTTTCGCACAACTGGAAATATTGGTGAAAGAGGCCCATTGTCTTCAGCTTTGTCTCCCATCTGGTAAACATTGTGCAGCGGCAGTGACTGACTGACTCTCTCCTCATCAAACTGATAGGGGGTGCTCTAAGGCTGCCTGACTTAACTCACACTTGATAAGACAGAGTAGCAGGAGGAATACTCCGTGTGTGTGTGTGTGTGTGTGTGTGTGTGTGTGTGTGTGTGTGTGTGTGTGTGTGTGTGTGTGTGTGTGTGTGTGTGTGTGTGTGTGTGTGGGACAGAGACCAAGAGAGAGGAATAAAGTGTGTGTGCTATCATGTCAGACAGCAGGGTTTCACTGCTATCATCACGCCTTCTCAGCGATGGCATGTTTGACATGTGTGTGCTATGCTCCCGTACCTATCGAGCGTGTTCCTCTCACATAGCGAGAATTAGACACTGTCTGTCACGATGATAGGCTACATTTAGTTGTATTCTTTCCATTTCAGTGTGTCCACCAAGGTTGCTTTTTTTTGCAAGCATTCCAGGTTCAGTTCCTTCTTGCACCTTCTTGCACCTGGCTTTTTTTTTGTTCTCACACAGGTGAGCCTAGGGATACACGAGCGAGCGGGTTTCGGGGAGAGGTGTTGTTTTAATAAGAAGTCCGACTAATATTCCGATGGCATGGTGACAAAGCCAACGCCTATTCATGTACGGCCTTCCGCCCCCAGGCCGTGTTACTCAATCATATGTGAACAAACAGGCCTCACTCTATTTGTCTCTTACATCAAATCCAAAAGCAGGTGTCTGTCAACTGTCTCCCCCCCCCCCCACATTTCCAACCCATCGAGGCTCTTATGCCACCTGTCTTGCTTTCAACGGCTGAAGTGAGAGCGAGCGCCATGTTGTTAGCTCCTGCACAGTGCTACTTATATGCATCGCACATATGCGCACGCGCACGCACGCGCTTGTGTGAACACTCTGGAACATTGCTTCATGTGAATCGTGGTCACAAGCTGTGAACTGTAGGTAAATATGTGTTTGTGTTCCTTCTTTGCCGCCAAAGATTAGGAGATGGAAATTATTTGGCAGGCGTCCAGGAACCCATCTCCATTTAGAGAAAATATATTTGGCATCGGATCATCACTCCAGGGCAAAAAGCGAGTGGACTGGAACGCATGTGTGGGTGTGGGTGTGTGTGGGTGCAGAGGGGGGTGATTCATGGTGGCAAAGACTTATTTGAAATAATAAAAAGAAAACTGGGTAAAACTGTGTAATATTCAGCTGGAACTCGTCCCTGAGTTTAACGGTTATGACGGGGAATTTAGAGGAGCAACGCCTCCCTGGCAGTTTGAGATGGGTGATATGAGAGTTTAGGATCTCTGCTCTGATAACTACACACACACACACACACCAGCACACACCCTCTTTGTCTAATCTTTGCAATTATTAGGGTGTCATGTTTGGAGAAGAAGAGAGGTGAAAAAGGGGAGGGGTGCGGGGGATGCGGGGTAATAAAAGTGGAGGAGCAGCGGAGACAGGCAGGCGCTGCTCTGCTCCTCTCCTCCTCTCCCAGGCATCAACACCTCTCCCTGGGTACCCGCTCACTCAGACGCCCCTAGAGTATCTGGAGCTTCTGATTTCCTCAGGGTTTTATTTTTTTTTTAAAGAAGAGGGCACATTTTCTGGTACATCAGGGTAGTCTTTAAAAAAGGAAAAACATTGAGGTTGTCCATGAGGGATTTACGTTAAGCTGAGGGACTGAGTCTCCACCATAGGGGAGGTGGCGGGGAAGAATGTGTAATGGTTATTAATGACCGTGTCAGATCTGTGAAGAATGAGATTTACTCTCTTAACAGGACCTCGGGTTTGGCTTTATAGATTTTCTGTCTGTGGAGAATAGTGTGTTCATACTCACCTGTGATCTCCTCCAACATTTAGACATCTTTTCTCTGTCTCATTCCGAGATAACACACACACACACTGAAACACATACACATGCCGGTGGTGGCTGTGGCCTCTGCTACGCTACACTTTGTTTTACTGCACAAATCCCACGTGGTGAAAGCAGCCATCTAGCTATGACAGCTTAGTGTAGCGAAGGCCCTTACCGGAAACCCAGCATGCACCGAGATGAATAGCTTCCTGGCCACAAACACACACACACATACATAAAGAAGCACACGCACACATTTTGAGAATATGTGCTGCTGGGTCCCGCCCACGCAGATCTCTCCTGGATAAGCTGTGCAGGTGTTTGTCTCAGCGGAGTAGCTTTACAGAGTGCATGCAAGTGACACAATTGTGAATGCAATGATCTCGTGTAGTATGGGGGGCTGGCTGTTAGCAGGTAAAACTCAACTTGCCTGTGTCTTTTGTGTCTTTCTTTAATAAAACAAATGTTTATACATCTTCTTCTTTCTTTTTTCCCAGCAGTAGAGGCCAATCATGACTCAGGGGCGGGATCTCCTTCTCCGCAGCCGTCCACCCCCAGCCCTCGGAGGGTGGGCCCCGGGGAGCATGACATGCTGACCTGCGGCCAGTGCCAGACCAACTTCCCGTTGGGCGATATCCTGGTTTTCATCGAGCACAAGCGCCGCCTGTGCCGAGGGCTCCGAGGGGGACCGGGGTCCTTCTCCAAGCCTGGGGAGACTGGCAGGGACAGGGGCATCTCCATCTCTCCCAGGTCGCTGGAGCTGAGTGGAAGGGCCATTCCGGTGGAAGTGGGCATCCAGGTGACCCCCAGCAGGGATGAAGATCTGGAGAGGAGGCTGACAGCGGCCAGGGGGATCTGCCCCAGCCACAGAAGAGGTATGGAGACTATAACACAAGTTCAGTTACATGTTTAAATAGAACTCTTTTGTCAGTATATACGCACGTCTTAAACACACATGTATAAGAACACCTACACACACATATCTCTCACCTGTTCAAGACAGATAGCTCCCTTTAAAGAATCCTGGCTGCTTGTTATTTTGACAGTGGCCTTCAGGAGGGATTAATGTAGCCTGGGATGATTTCATTAGAGTGAGTGAGAGCCACACTGTATGTCTATTCTAAGTAAAACATCACACACACACACACACACACACACACACACACACACACACACACACACACACACACACACACACACACACACACACACACACACACACACACACACACACACACACACACACACACACACACACACACACACACACGCACACACACACACACACACACACACACACACACACACACACACACACACACACACACACACACCACACACACACACACACACACACACACACACACACACACACACACACACACACACACAGCCCAAACAAACACACACCGGCAGGCCTGAAGGACTTCTTCAGCTGATACCAATTGTGAAAGGCGAGGAAGAAGGTGATAGAGGAGCCGCCCCCAGTGTGTGTGTGTGTGTGTGTGTGTGTGTGTGTGTGTGTGTGTGTGTGTGTGTGTGTGTGTGTTTGTGCGTGTCGGGGTGTTTGTAAAGAAATATGAAGGGAAAAAAAGAGGTTAAGAAAGCTGATTAAAATTCATCTGTGTGCGTGGTGAGGAGAAGGGGATTAATAAAGCAGCAAGGCCGTTCTTCTGGCTGTGAGGGGGGGTGTGTGGGGGAGGGGGGGGGGGGGTTATTGGGGGGGGTGAGGCCTGTGGACTTCCAGCGCTGCAGGGAAACCAGTTCAAAGTTATCAGAGGAGACAGTTGCCACCATCACACCCAAAGCTAGGAAGGCTGTCCAGGATTACACAGACTCCAGGAGACTAAGAGAGGCAGGGTGTTGGAGAAGTTTCCAGGCAGAATTACATGTAAAAAGATTATACAGTTAAACTGCTCACCAATGTGTATTCAACTGGAGACTTAAAGTGGAGAGCTTTGGGTGCATTTTATCAAACCATATGGATGTAGTTATAATAAATATATATCAAATGATTAAATAAAGTGTCAAATTAACAGCAACACAAGAGAGTAGCTATATGCATGACTTATAATGGTGTGTTTACTTTCCGAATATAGCAGTCTTGACACTTAAATATCTATTATTTGCTTGGCGACACTATCGGTAAACATTTTTACTGGATATCACTTCAAAACTTTCCCAGTAGGTTACTTACATTAAGACAATAATGTTTCGTATTACATGATTTTTGGAAATATCATTTTTAATATTCAAATGAAGCATTATCTAATGCTAACTTTTAAAATAGAAGAAATCTACAGATGCTGTTAAACCAGTCTGTTAAATATTATAAAAAAAAGTCATATTTGGACGCAGAAAATTATAGACTTACACAGTTAATTTGAGCTCAAAGCATGGTGTAGACATCTCGTGTCATCACTCGAGAAATCAGCCGATGTGCACAGTTCAACTATGTGGCCAGCAGATGTGTGTGGTCACCAGCTTTTGCAGTGGGAAAAATGGATTGAGAGAGATCACACCGCACAATATTTTGAAAACAAAAAATATGATAATTTAGTCAGCCTGTGAGTCAGCCTGTTGGAGCGCAGTCAGTGACAGACAGACAGTCTTATCACTAAGAGAACAGGACATGAAAGCACTCCAAGCCCCAAATGACAGAAAGGAGGAGAGCTTTGTTCAACACATTAGATTGCCACTCAAGGCAGTCTCAAGTTTCAACCAAATTAGATTACATTATTAGGTCTAATTAAGTCCAACGTGTTAGCGGCGCACAC